>NC_091459.1:120260724-120596795 GCF_027789765.1 Dendropsophus ebraccatus
GTCTGAATAAACGCACAAAGAGATCCCTTCATCCGGTGAGTGCTTGGACTTATTTTCTATTTTATACACCTTTCTTGTATATAGGAGCAGTATTATAGTAATTATATTCTTGTATATAGGAGCAGTATTATTGTAGTTATATTCTTGTATATAGGAGCAGTATTATAGTAGTTATATTCTTGTATATAGGAGCAGTATTATAGTAGTTATATTCTTGTATACAGGAGCAGTATTATAGTAGTTATATTCTTGCATATAGGAGCAGTATTATAGTAGTTATATTCTTGTATATAGGAGCAGTATTATAGTAGTTATATTCTTGTGTATAGGGAGCAGTATTATAGTAGTTATATTCTTGTATATAGGGGGCAGTATTATAGTAGTTATATTCTTGTATATATGAGCTGTATTATAGTAGTTATATTCTTGCATATAGGAGCAGTATTATAGTAGTTATATTCTTGTATATAGGAGCAGTATTATAGTAGTTATATTCTTGTGTATAGGGAGCAGTATTATAGTAGTTATATTCTTGTATATAGGGGGCAGTATTATAGTAGTTATATTCTTGTATATAGGAGCAGTATTATAGTAGTTATATTCTTGCATATAGGAGCAGTATTATAGTAGTTATATTCTTGTATATAGGAGCAGTATTATAGTAGTTATATTCTTGTGTATAGGGAGCAGTATTATAGTAGTTATATTCTTGTATATAGGGGGCAGTATTATAGTAGTTATTTTCTTGTATATAGGAGCAGTATTATAGTAATTATATTCTTGTATATAGGAGCAGTATTATAGTAGCTATACGGACAAGAAGAGAAAATAGCGCTGCACCTCACACCTATGGCTGATACTAATGCTTCTCAGCTACATTTAAAAACCAACTCCAGGATGTTGGTATATAATTTGATCAAACCATATTGCCCCATGTACCAGCGTGCAGGTCTCCTGGCTCACATGGGTCCCTGCACTAACTCACCACCGTGTCAGTCAGCAACCGCCATCCCCGAAAGGCGTGCACAACCAGGGAAGGGAGACCATAGAACGGCCCTGCAACCCCACTGTCACAGGACCAATACCCAGAGGCCCCCGTAAATCCCAGCAGGCACCGCCGGCGGAGAAAGCTGTCACCAAACAACACAAGTGTGAACAAGGTCTAAAACACTCACCACACTCCAGCAGGTAGAATGGGAAGGATAGGAGGTACAAGTCATGTGTGCACAGGTGTCTCCTGCTAATTGCGGTCATGTGGGTCTTACCAGGAAGAGTGCAAACACTAGGAAAAGGGAGAAATGTAAAATACGGACAAGAAGAGAAAATAGCGCTGCACCTCACACCTATGGCTGATACTAATGCTAATGACTTACACGGTGGTGAGTTAGTGTAGGGACCCATGTGAGCCAGGAGACCTGCACGCTGGTACATGGGGCAATATGGTTTGATCAAATTATATACCAACATCCTGGATTTGGATTTTAAATGTAGCTGAGAAGCATTAGTTTCAGCCATAGGTCTCACACCTATTTTCTCTCCTTGTCCGTATTATAGTAGTTATATTCTTGTATATAGAGGACAGTATTATAGTAGTTATATTCTTGTATATAGGAGCAGTATTATAGTAGTTATATTCTTGTATAGATATAGGGGGCAGTATTATAGTAGTTATATTCTTGTATATAGGGGGCAGTATTATAGTAGTTATATTCTTGTATATAGGGGGCAGTATTATAGTAGTTATATTCTTGTATATAGGAGCAGTATTATAGTAGTTATATTCTTGTATAGATATAGGGGGCAGTATTATAGTAGTTATATTCTTGTATATAGGAGGCAGTATTATAGTAGTTATATTCTTGTATATAGGAGGCAGTATTATAGTAGTTATATTCTTGTATATAGGAGCAGTATAATAGTAGTTATGGGGGGATGGTGGAGCAATAAAGACCTCAGCACTACCGGCGTAGCAATCAGTCCAGCCACTGCAATGGAGCTTAGGAAAACCACAGGTGGGGAGGCTACTCCAATAAAGACATCTGCATCGTGGTGCTCGGAGAAATAAACAATAGGTATGAGGATATGAAGAGAAAAGAAAATGTCCAGCACTCACCGATAACTTGATAGCAGAACTTTATTCCGTCTTTAATTCATAAAAGTGAGGCAGCAGGGAGGGGAGAGGTACGGAACATGTCTTTAATGGCGATGGCCGTTTCTGGCCTCTAGGGCCTGTCGTCTAGCCGAGAGCACACACATAATAGTAGTTATATTCTTGTATATAGGAGCAGTATTATAGTGGTTATATTCTTGTATATAGGAGCAGTATAATAGTAGTTATATGCACAAGCCAAAAAGACAGAAATGGCTGCACATCGCACCCATGGTTGACACGAAAGCTTATTCAGCTACATTTAAAAACCAACATCAGAAGTTAGTATATAATTTGATCAAACCATATTGCCTCATGTACCAATGTGCAGGTCTTCTGATACACATGAGTCCCTAATCAAAAAACATCACAGTGCCGGTCAGCGAACACAATCCCCGCAAAGCGTGCGCAAGCAGAGAAGGGGGGCTAAGGAATGGTAGTTATATGCTTGGATATAGGTGCAGTATTATAGTAATTATATTTTTGTATATAGGAGCAGTATTATAGTAGTTATATTCTTGTATATAGGAGCAGTGTTAAAGTACAGTGGTACCTTGGTTTAAGAGCGTTTTGGTTCAAGAGCTCACAGATTTTCAAAATTGTGACTTGGTTTAAGAGCATTGCTTTGGTTTAAGAGCTCCCTGTACTGGGTGGAAGGAGGAGTGGGGGAGGGGCATGGTTTTTTCCCCTCACCTTCCAAATCATAGCAGATCCACCTTAAGCTGGGGCTCACATCAGGGGACAGGGCTATGGAGGTAATCTCTCCATAGCTGTAACCTCTCTCCCACATCTGTCCTGCTCATTCCTTCCTGCTCCCTGCAGTCTCTGTCCGCCCTTGTGTTTCCCATCCTCTATATTACTGTACATAGTAACTTATAATATCACATATTCTGCTGTTTCTGAATGTTTGTTTCATTTGTTTTACATGTTATTCAGAATAATAAATCATTATTTTTGGGGTGTGGAACCAATTGTCTGCATTTCTATGATTTCTTATGGGAAAATTTGCTTTGGTTTAAGAGTGGATTTGAATTACAAGCACAGTCCCGGAACGAATTATGCTCATAATCCAAGGCACCACTGTAGTTATATTCTAATTATATTATATATATTATATTATATTATATATTATAATTGTTAGTTGTTTTATAGCACTGTTGTGGTAAAAATAACATTCTAAAGAAACCGATAAATGGGTTTGAAATATGATAACTATGTGTGAGTAAAATATCTATGCAAAGTAGCTCTCTTTTCCCCCACTTTTCCTGGCAGACCATACAATAAGTATTACTCGGCAGGAGACAACAATTAGCACATAAGAAGCCTCCTCCAAGAGCTAAAAAGTGATAAAATCTGTGCTCCATCCTGAGGCATCACCAGAGATATATAGAAACACTCAAAGCCAATCGACTCTAGGGAGACCGAGTAATATACACTCTACATATAAAATATCCATATTCTTCAGTATTATCACAGAATGACAGACACTGGTGAATCTTCATGAGCTGAAGGACGTGGAACCTGTGGCAGAACGTTCACACTTCAAGACGTAAAACGTTTAACACATTGACACTTGTTCAAGTCTAAAGCGGAGGAGGAGAATGCAGCAAAGGTCCAATGAATGAAGATGATCGGTGAGACAGAAGAATCACACTGATGAGACTAATATACTGGAAATACCTATGTCATACCCGAGGGGGTCTATGTCATGTAGATATATAATTATTTACAGGAGATATCCAGCTTATACCGGCTGTACATATATCATTATTTACAGGAGATACCCAGGTTATACCGGCTGTACATATATAATTATATACAGGAGATACCCAGGTTATACCGGCTGTACATATATAATTATATACAGGAG
Organism: Dendropsophus ebraccatus; assembly: GCF_027789765.1. Classification (NCBI taxonomy): domain Eukaryota; kingdom Metazoa; phylum Chordata; class Amphibia; order Anura; family Hylidae; genus Dendropsophus; species Dendropsophus ebraccatus. The sequence goes on from NC_091459.1 coordinate 120,264,744, forward strand.
ATAGCCAGGTTATACCAGCTGTACATATATAATTATATACAGGAGATATCCAGGTTATACCAGCTGTACATATATAATTATTTACAGGAGATACCCAGGTTATACCAGCTGTACATATATAATTATTTACAGGAGATACCCAGGTTATACCAGCTGTACATATATAATTATATACAGGAGATACCCAGGTTATACCAGCTGTACATATATTATTCTATACAGGAGATACCCACGTTATACCAGCTGTACATATATAATTATATACAGGATATACCCAGGTTATACCAGCTGTACATATATAATTATTTACAGGAGATACCCAGGTTATACCAGCTGTACATATATAATTATTTACAGGAGATACCCAGGTTATACCAGCTGTACATATATAATCATATACAGGAGATACCCAGGTTTTACTAGCTGAACATATATAATTATATATAGGAGATACCCAGGTTATACCAGCTGTACATATATAGTTATATACAGGAGATACCTAGGTTATACCAGCTGTACATATATAATTATATACTGAGGTTATACCAGCTGTACATATATAATTATTTACAGGAGATACCCAGGTTATACCAGCTGTACATATATAATTATATACAGGAGATACCCAGGTTACACCAGCTGTACATATATAATTATTTACAGGAGATACCCAGATTATACCAGCTGTACATATATAATTATATACAGGAGATACCCAAGTTATACCGGCTGTACATATATAATTATTTACAGGAGATACCCAGGTTATACCAGCTGTACATATATAATTTTATACAGGAGATATCCAAGTTATACCGGCTGTACATATATAATTATATACAGGAGATACCCAGGTTATACCAGCTGTACGTATATAATTATATACAGGAAATACCCAGGTTATACCGGCTGTATATATATATATATATATATATATATATATATATATATATACAGGAGATACCCAGATTATACTAGCTGTACATATATAATTATATACAGGAGATACCCAGGTTATACCAGCTGTAAATATATAGTTATATACAGGAGATACCCAGGTTATACCAGATGTACATATATAATTATATACAGGAGATACCCAGGTTATACCGGCTGTACATATATAATTTTATATAGGATATACCCAAGTTATACCAGCTGTACATATATAATTATATACAGGAGATACCCAGGTTATACCGGCTGTACATATATAATTATATACAGGATATATCAAGGTTATACCAGCTGCACATATACTGTATAATTGTATACAGGATGTACCCAGGTTATTGCCCATCTGATCGTCTGTAAGCCGCCTGGTGTGACTGTTGTTACCCAGTACTCCCTCCCTATGTTATATCGATCATCGGAGCTGTTTGTTGCTTTTGCTATATGTCTGCTGTCAGCCGTTACTCCTGTGTGGTGTCTTTAATGCAGACAGTATAGGTTTTCTTATAGGAAATATGCAGTTATTATGATCGGATCTGATTAGCCCCATTATATAAATAAATCGGCTGGCGGGGCCCATCAGTAGATGTATACTTTGGCTGTGGCGTGAATGGTTTTGGCGTGCCCGGAATGTATCTCTGGAATGTTTTTTTGATAACTGTGGGAGTGAATCTATATCGCAGCCGCCACCGGGATTCATGACTTATCCTGGAAAGGCCTCCACAATACGCTCCTCACAAGACATCTGCAAAACCCAATTCAAATCATTCAAGTGAATTAAAATAAACAAAGCTCAACGGGAAAAAAGCAAAAAAAAATCCTGGAAATACTTCAGTGACACTGACTACAGAGCTCTGCGGTGGTGCGCCGAGACCCCAGGGTTCCCTCACTATTAATATTAATGTATGTATTGTTTAATCTAGTATACTATATTACTGACTCACCATTTACCCCTTAACCCTGTGACAATCCCGGTGATTTTTCATGATTTTTTTTTTTACTGGACTCAAGGCTATTTACCTCTTCGTTCCTACATATGAGAAATGGAATCATCTTGTCTGGTCTGAGGTCTGTCTTTAGGAGATCCAGTCTAGAGTATATTTGTAGGGGGTCTGATATCTGTATTACTTTAGGAGGTCTAGTTTAGGGTCTTTCTTTTGGAGGTCTAATCCAGAGTCTGTCTTTAGGAGGTCTAGTCTAAGGTCTGACTTTAAGAGGTCTAATCCAGAGTCTGTCTTTAGGAGGTCTAGTTTGGGGTCTTTATTTTGGAGGTCTAATCCAGAGTCTGTCTTTAGGAGGTCTAATTTAGGGTCTTTATTTTGGAGGTCTAATCCAGAGTCTGTCTCTAGGAGGTCTAGTCTAAGGTCTGACTTTAAGAGGTCTAGTCTAGGGTCTGTCTTTAAGAAGTCTAGTCTAAGGTCTGTCTTTAGAAGGTCAAGTTTAGGGTCTTTCTTTAGGAGGTCTAGTCTAAGGTCTGACTTTAAGAGGTCTACTCTAGGCTCTGTCTGTAGGACATCTAGTTTAGGGTCTTTCTTGGGAGGTCTATTCTAGAGTCTATCTTTAGCAGGTCTAATCTAGGCTTTGTCTTTACAAGGTCTAGCCTAGGGTCTGTGTTTATTTAGGGGGTCTAGGTATTGTCTTTAACACATCTAATCTACTGTCTGTCTTTAGCAGGTTAAAGGGGTACTCCGGCCCTGCAGTATAATCTGTGCACGGCCGGGAGGGGGGTTGAAATAGAAGCCGGTTCCTGGTTAGAGCTGCGGCATGAGATGTCACGTCTCAAGGCAGCTCAGCCATTCAGCAGCTGAAGCGGGACTCCGCTACGACCGCTGAATGGCAGAGCTGCCTTGAGATGTCACGTCTCAAGCCGCAGCTCTTACCAGGAAGCGGCCGCGGGACAGGGGTACGGGGCGGCGCCGTACAGGAACCGGGGAGGTAAGTCACCGACGGCTTCTATTTCAACCCCCTCCCCGGCCGTACACAGATTATACTGCAGGGCCCCTTTAAGTTTAGGGTCTGTCTAAAGAAGGTCTGACTTTGGCTTTCTCTTTAAGAGGTCTAGTCTAGGGTCTGTGTTTATTTAGGGGGTCTAGGGTCTATCTTTCAGGACTATATTTTTTTATATAGACTCTGTATTTAGGGGCCAGATCTGGGGTCTGTATTTCGGGGCAAGGTCTGGGGCCTGTATTTAGGGGCAAGGTCTGGGGTCTGTATTTAGGGGCAAGGTCTGGGGTCTGTATTTAGGGGCAAGGTCTGGGGTCTACCTTTAGGAGATCTCGTATAGGATTTGTCTTTACAAGGTGTAGATATTTTGCATATCTGATCTGGAGGCTGTTTTAGGGGTCTGGGTTCTGTACTACTTTATGCTGTTTAGGGGGGGTTGGTCTAGTCTCTGGCTTTAGGGTTTGTGCTGCTGTTGAGGAGTTGGATTCCTCTAGGTCGAAGCACCAGCCAGGTGAGCTGAATTTACTTTCCTTGTATCTTTAGGGTTTGTGGCCTGGGGTCGGTTTCAGGGGGTATGATTGGGGTCTATTTCTTTAGGAGGTTTGGTCAGTATTATTCAGAATATGGAATCTATATTACTTTATGGGTGGTCTAGGATCTGTTTTTAGGAGATCTGGTCTAGGGTCTGTTTTCAGGGGTTATATTCAGGAGTGCTTATTACTTTAGGAGTCTATTTTAGAGGGTCTGGTGTCTGTCTGTAGAAGTTGTGGTCTGTCTTTATTTAGGGGTCTGGTCTAGGGTCTGCCTTTAGGAGATCTGGTCTAAGGTCTTTACAAGTTCTGGATTTTACTCTGGGGTATGTTTTTAGGGGTTTGCTCTGGCGTCTGCATTACTTTAGGGAGTCTAGAGTCCACATTGTTCAGGAGTGCTTGTTACTTTAAGAGATCTGATCTGATACACCAAAAGTATATAAGAATATATAATAGAAAAAAAAGCTACAGAATGATGACTAAAGTCACTGGGTCCAGCGCCATCCCTAGGCTTGTTGCTGCCACGTACATTACATCCCATGGTATGCCATATGGTGCCCAAGTAATACAATCATTATATAGTGCCTACTGTATACACTGGGGGTGCAGCTGTACATACAGTACAACTATATATTCATAGGTTCAAGTATCATATGTGAGCTTTGAGTTCCCAGCAGTCAGGGCTAGTGGCGCCCCCTACGTGTGGGCACGAGGAGGTGAATGAATGAATATTGCTGTAGGCAGAGTGTGAGACAGAAGCGGGGAGGCTTCCTCATGACTCCATCATTACAGTTGTTATTTACCCAGTTAATAGGATTATGAAGTTGGTTCAGGCCGGCAGCCAACGACCTAAGCCAGAGGTAAATCCTGGATTGTTGCGGTCGGCCTTTTGTCTTTTTAGTATGTGTTATATTATTTATTATTATGTAATGAAGCCAAAAATCTCCGCGACACAAACACATCTCCTTTCCGGGGCCTTCATCCAAAGCCGTATACCACAAAGGGCCAGAGGAGGAGAAACTGTGTAACTTCTGTGACATAATCCTACGGGAAGATGATAGATAGATAGATAGATAGATAGATAGATAGATAGATAGATAGATAGATAGATAAAATACAACAATCACTGAACTCAGGGAGAACAGTGAAAAATTCCAATGGAGTACTCATTTACAAGTCTCCATTGATTGTCCCATACAAAATTTAAATATGCAAAAAAGGGGCCCGTGGAGCCTCAGTTACGAGTCTCAAAACACGGGAATAGCCAGATATCCCTCTCTCCAGAGAAGGAAGCCCATTGCCAAGGGGTGCCTCCTAGTGGGGAGAACACCAAACCACCCTGATACGTAGTCCCTCAGGTCCTCACTCTGTTGCGAGCTTTAGGACCTAAATAGGGAAACACCAGGGTGGCCCCTGTAAGTCAAAGTCTAACTCTGTGGCGAGTATAACGACATAAGACAAGGGTTACCAAGGCTAGGCATCCATCCACAGACTGCAGTTTCGGGGTATTTGCCCCTCGTCAGTGAGGAGCAGGATTCTGGCTACTGGGGCAATGATAAATAGACCAACAAAATACAACAATCACTGAACTCAGGGAGAACAGTGAAAAATTCCAATGGAGTACTCATTTACGAGTCTCCACTGATGGGACATTGTATGGGACAATCAATGGAGACTCGTAAATGAGTACTCCATTGGAATTTTTCACTGTTCTCCGAGTTCAGTGATTGTTGTATTTTGTTGGTCTATTTATCATTGCCCCAGTAGCCAGAATCCTGCTCCACACTGACGAGGGGCAAATACCCCGAAACTGCAGTCTGTGGATGGATGCCTAGCCTTGGTAACCCTTGTCTTATGTCGTTATACTCGCCACAGAGTTAGACTTTGACTTACAGGGGCCACCCTGGTGTTTCCCTATTTAGGTCCTAAAGCTCGCAACAGAGTGAGGACCTGAGGGACTACGTATCAGGGTGGTTTGGTGTTCTCCCCACTAGGAGGCACCCCTTGGCAATGGGCTTCCTTCTCTGGAGAGAGGGATATCTGGCTATTCCCGTGTTTTGAGACTCGTAACTGAGGCTCCACGGGCCCCTTTTTTGCATATTTAGATAGATAGATAGATAGATAGCAGATAGATAGATAGATAGATAGCAGATAGATAGATAGATAGATAGATAGATAGATAGATAGATAGGAGATAGATAGATAGATAGATAGATAGCAGGAAGATAGCAAATAGATAGAAAAAGGAGGAAGATAGATAGATAGGAGATAGATAGATAGATAGATAGATAGATAGATAGATAGATAGGAGATAGATAGACAGATAGATGATAGGAGATGATAGATAGATAGATAGATAGATAGATAGATAGATAGATAGATAGATAGATAGATAGGAGATAGATAGATATATAGATAGATAATAGATAAAAGATAGATTGTCTCTTTAATTTGTTGTTTGTCCAGGATACAAAGCGTCTTTGGTTTTCCCATCATGGGTCTGGATTCGGGGCTGGTCTTACTGGGGCGGCCCTTCACGCGGGAGGCAGACGTACCATACAGAGGTCACATTTTATGAGCGTTGTAAGTAAGACAGGTCCATAAGTGCTAAACCCAAGAATACTCAGGAAAAATGATTATCTACGGAGAGGAATTCATAAGAGCTCACAAAATCTTCAAGTGCTTTAGATGTGCGATCCGACACCCCCGATAACCTTTCCTTTCCTGCCGCCTCCACACCACATATTCCACCAAGAGTTTTTCAGGCAATGACTGACAAGGCTATTAAACTTGTGCAAAGTGTTGGTTGTCCTAAAAAGGTGTGAAAGAGTAGATCCGCACAATAGCGGTCTTATACAGAGAGGGCCTTTTTTTAACATATATAGCTTTTTGAACCAATGGAGCTGATTTCGATTGTTTATCGGTCATATATCAAGGCTATGTTATGGATGGAACATTGAGAGACAATTTCTCCCCTCTGAAGGTAAGCTAATTTGCATATTTATTACCCAGGCAGCATTGCCAGCTTGAAGTCTCCCCAAGAAGAAACAATGTCCCCGGAAGACAACCCCGTTTGGTGTCTGACATAAGTAAATCAGTAGACAGGGCCAAAATACATATATGTAATATGGACTACGCATAGAGGTGGTCTTTGGGAGAAGATCCACTGTATATTATGTTCACCTAGACTGTAGCTATTGGCTGCAGTACAAAAAGCACCAGTCACGTCGCTTCTGTTTCAAGCCCTAACATAAGCTATTAGCGTTTGGAACAATTTGCTCGTATCGTGTTCCCGAAGTGAAATGTAATCCATTCTCAACCTTATTTACTCACTGTGTAGTCACTGCGAGGACTGGCTGCCAACCTGTGCTTAGATATATTAGATGAGTACATATTCCATGTTGACATAGCAGAGGCAAGTGCTCTGGCATCCAAGGCTCGGGGCGTAATGACTCTTTTACTGCAGGAGATGTAGAGGATGGATAGTTCTAGATCTCATTGACTTTATTGTTGTCCTACAACGATTAGATGAACACCTCAACGGGAAGAATGATACAGGGTGCTGCAATGAATTCCAATAGGTCCTCATTATATGGCAGGGTTTAGAGAAGATCCATGGACGGAAGAACGAGCATGTGGTGGCACCTGGTTCTAGTTGAAACTATCAGATAAGATGGTCCATCGACTTACAGAATTTAGGAGCCCTCAGCACCTCCAAAGTGATATCTTTGAGTTTGGACACTTCCATACCTATTTTGGTTTCCATTAAAGAACCTTGGCCCTCTGCCAGAGAAGATTCTGAAGGCACCATCGATCTATTCAGAAGATCCATCTACAGAGCTGCTCCTATCATGACACATCCCAAACCACATCCTACCTGATGGGGTAGCCACACAATTGAAAATTGGCTATGTAAAAATGTTGTCCCCCTAGTGCCCCCAATAGGTCTCTTTAAGAATATAAAAGAATCTGAAGAAACAGCTTTTTCCAGGTTCTTGCCCCTTTGAGTACACAGTCATGCAGGGCTCAATACTCTTGATGTAGGTCTTAGGGGATACTGTTTCTCCTTGTAGAGACTGCCAGCTGACATAGGGAGTCTTATAAACCATGCAATGCTTCCTGGGAAGTGGCTATGTAAATCAGCATACCATATATATATATCTGTATGAGGGGAAAATCTGTCTCTCTAGTGCCACCTGCTGGAGGCAGCTGGAGGTTTCCACAAGGAGAAAGAATTTACTTCAATGGCTGCAAAGGTCTCTGTGCTAAAAAGTGCTTTTTACAAATGGGTCCTCCATCTCTTGGAGGAGAGTTGGGCTTGGCCAAAATCTTAAGACATTATGTGGTGCGGTGGGTGGTATTACCGCATAGGTGCTGCCTTACCGGTGAGCAGTGACAGACGGACGGTCACAGGTTAGCTGGTAAAGCGTGACTCCACTGATGTAGTGGTTGGCCGAGGTACAGCCTTGCCCTGTGTTCTGTCGTGATGCCAGTGGTGGTTGGGCACACAGGTATGCGGGCATACCTGCTTCTATTTTTAGCAGGCTGGCTATACCTTTTCCCCTGTGGACAGTAACCTGCCGGGCTGTTGCGGGGTCCCTTCGGCAATTATCACGGTGGTCCAGAGTGGAGTAGTGACCCACCCGGACAATTGCCACTGCCACCCACAGAAAGGGGAGATAACCCAAGGAAATGATTACTGTGTAGGTGCTTAGTGAAGAACCACAGAGTCCCGTTAAAATAAATACAATCTTGTTTACTGTGGAGATACTTGATACAGTGGAATACAGTATACTTTAGTTTTGATAAGTTACTTGATTAGTTCAGATCTGTACTGAGAGCAGAAGGAGTGACACAGCCGTGCTGGCATGCTGAGAGGTGGAGAAGATCATTAGAGTAGAGAGGATGATGTCGAGAGAGTCCCAACCCTAGTAGTACTGTGCTCTGCCGGAACTTCAGAGGTAGAATAAGTAGAATACTTGAGAGTGGAGAGAATACTTATGCCTGTGTTTTGACTCTTTGGTCTTTGCACCACCTATTGCCCACCAGTGTGGGGTGACCCGTCCTAGAGGGTGACACAAGCCCCAGACCCTGTTACCTGGGATGAGCAAAGTGGTCAGAGTTCTCTGATTACAACCGCGCTCCAAGATAGAGTGCTTAGGCTTCTAGCAACTTTGCTCTATCCGGATCAGTTCCTTTACTTCTTGTGGATGCTATCCTGCACTGTGTTCCTCTTGTCCACGGCGTGGGTTAGGATGATCCCTGACTTGTCTTCTCTAGTAGTGACTTAACACTGTATAGCAGAATAAGTTGCTTAAGGGAAAACTGTGTCTAGGTACATGTGCTCTGCTCAACGTCTAGACTGCACCCTGAACTGGGGACCTGGCAGGAGCCAGGGCCCAACTTGACTGCTGTAGGGAGCATTCTAGCTTGCATCCTTCCTCTACAGAATCCAAGGCAAAGACTGTGAGTGTCTGAGGAATGCGTGAGTGAGTGTTGTGAGTGGGTGAGAAGTGCGTGTAAAGAAGTAGAGAGAGGATAGGTTAGAAGAAGAAAGAACTCTCATTTGTGTACAGATCCATGTGATACATAAACAAAACAATAACCCTTTAGTTCCTACAGCTGTGCAATATCTAGATATACATACTTACAACAATAACATTTAGTGGTAAAACTCTGGTACTGCTACATCACCACTTACACTTAAAAGTACAGGCTTTTGCGAAGGGTGTAACTAATAGCAACACCTGTGGTGGGACACCACAATTATATATATGTTTCTTTTTTAATAGATCAGATCTTGACCTAAAAGGTAGCTACCTCCAATAGATGGCACTAGAGAGGTAGATTTCTTCTGGAGGAGAGCTATTTTACATACTTTTGTATGTGCATGTGCTGGACTCTCTCCAATAATTTCTATGGGAGCTATGATAAGTTGGGAGAAAAGAGACAGCACCTATTAGAAAAATCCTGTGACTTTATAGCAAAATGCATGTGAATGGAATTTACAAAATTTGCATCAAATTTTAGACCAACTTTTTTCATTTTCAAATCAGCTGGTGTCAGTAAATTATATAGATTTGTAATTTACTTCTATTTAAAAATCTCTAGTCTTCCAGTACTTATCAGCTGCTGTGTGTCTTGCAAGAAGTGGTGTATTCTTTCTAGCCTGACACAGTGCTCTCTGCTGCCACCTCTGTCCATGTCAGAAACTGTCCAGAGCAGGAGAAGTTTCTAAGGGGATTAGCTACTGCTTTGGACTGTTCCTGGCATGGACACAGGTGGCAGCAGAGAGCACTGTGTAAGACAGGAAAAAGTACAACACTTCCTGCAGGACATACAGTAGCTGATAAGTGCTGGAAGATTTTTTTAAAATAGAAGTAAATTACAAATATGTAAAACTTTGTGACAATTGATTTTGAAAAAAAAAAGGGGCCGGGTTACATATCCGCAACAGAATGAAAATTCCGCTGTGGATATGTAATCCCATAGAACTGCACACTACCAGAATTCACAGCGAATTTCACTGTAAACTCGCAGCGTGAAATCCGGTACGTGTGAAGGTACCCTATAAATGATACTGTCAAGGGTCACATTCACAGCAGCAGCTACGGTCGGCGCTTATTTCACATGGAAGGTGAGGAATACAGTGCGGGACCGAGGAAGGGAGAGGGGGACTCGGTGACAGAGAAGCCCTGCCTCCTTGTTATTGCGGTCCCAGTGGCACCAAGTTATAAAACTAGTTTTCTACCACAAAAAATCCCTGGACCAGGTAAATCCACATTGTGCAGCAGCCGCTGTGTACGTCACTAGTGTACTCAAAGTTAAGAATATCACTTTAAGGGGAAGCTCCTACCCTATAGATTTATTGTGTATTCACAGACCCCAGTATGCAGTGACCATGTTCCAGATCTTGCTTTCAGTTAACGCCTGCCTTATTCTCAGTGATATCATTATTTGCTGCGGTCTTACTGATTGAGTTGTTAACCACCTTCGCATACAACGCGGCGCGCTCCGATCTCCGCTATCTACCACTAAGTACATTTGTAGCCAGCGCCGCACAGTTTGCATTTAATTCATTATCCATGAATAATTCTCTTTCAAACCCAATCCCCGGAGTAATCTCCTGACTAGATTTCACACGCCGGATGAAGCAGCGCAGACAGCCGGTAAATAGGCCTAGCCCGCAAATGACAGCGGGTAATGAGCGCCTCCATAGCCGCAATGTTATACGTAAAGCAAGAACGCTGCACGTACAAAAGTGGCTTTTAATGCTTCCATTTCAGCTTCGGCTTTGCACGTTTCAAGTCTTTCAAGTGACAGGAAGAACAGTCAGGCAGAAACTGGAGAATTCTTTCCCATTAAGGACGTGACTGTTGTCACAAGCCCGAGATCTGAGCAAAGGGTTTAAGAAGCCATTAGGAATAATTATGCCTATCGGCGTCTGTCCGAGGGTTTTATCCGCCTCAGTAATGGAGCTGATTTGGATCAATCTTCTGTTTTCGGGCCTAGTTGAGTGTTTATGTGATGGAATCTCCCTCTTATAAGTTACTTTTTTAGTGTTCAGCGGATATAGATTGACCTCTTCCAGCTATGAATAGGAATGCCACATATACTTGAAATGCGTGGTATATCCTCTAGTGTTCACTCTCTATACAGATCCACACGAGAGCTGTACACCACAAGATTCATGATATGGGTATCCATGGTGGAACATCTGTATACAAGTCTAAGGTCAGCATGCACAATGCCAGGCTGGTGATGGAGGAGTGTAAAGCGTGTCGTCCCTGGACTGTTGAATGCATAGAAATTTATAACCATACAGTATGATGGAAGAATCTCATAGATGCCCATAGCTACTGGTATCCCTACTGAAATATACAGTGGAGGAAGAGTTATGGTATGGGGGCAGGGGTGTAGCTACCACTGTAGCAGCCATAGCAGCTGCTATGGGGCCCACTCCTGCAAAACAATGGGCCCCCTGAGCTGTTATCATTTGCAGCACCTGGTGGCTGAGGGGGCCCAATCAAAAGTTTGCTATGGGGCCTGCTATATATTGTATGTTATTAGTGTCAGTGTCCATGATCATGGAGTTTGAGGACTGTTATGCTTCTGCGGCACAGAGGTCAAGAGCCTGTGAGTGGTTTCAACCATTTTCCTCTTGTCGCCGGCAGCGACACTGCTATGTATTGTCTCCGAATAAGAGGAGTGTTTGTCATCGGTTCCCTTTGTTATCAGACTCATTGTGATGCCATCAAGAGGTCTGGACGTGCTGTTCATGCTCCGACGACATCCCGAGTGTATTCATTGAGGAGCTGATTGATTCCTTCTAAGAAGCTACTCATACAGCGAGCGCTGACGGATTAACCCCTTCAACTAGTGAGGGCTGAGTGAACAAAGTTTGGAAGTAATCTATAGATTTATCCGCACTTCTCAAGACGGGGTCATACTAAGCAGGTGAAGATATGTTTCACTGTATATCAGCTATCCCCCATATGGAGTGGAGAGAATGGGGTTCCCTTACTCTTGAGAGGAGTCACTTTGTGCTTCCATAGATAATTAATGGAGTGACTATGCGCACACCTGAATGAGTCCTGTTCTCGATATATACAAGGTGGTAAAAGCCCTCCATATTTTGTATCCCGTCATACATGTGCCGCCTGACAATGCTGCCTTGTACCAGAAAAGATTGTGCACCCTAATAAGCAATAATAAATACATATGCAATGAGCTCCCCCTAAAGGTCGCTGCAGGCAGCAAGAATTTCATCCAGTAACTCATTGTGTGAAGTGAACAGGGGACTTGGGGCTCTGTATTAGAATCATTGTACTCTGAAGCCTATAAATAGAAGAAACTATATGAAACCTATAAATGTATTGAATTAGGAGGAATGAGGGACATAACTAATAGATCAGGACGGTGACTCGCCACCTTAAAGGATCTGCTGATGATACCACAGGGGACATCAGAGGGATATGGGGTCCGCACCTCCCACCTTACAGAATGCTGATACCACAGGAGACATCACAGGGATATGGGGTCCTTACACCTTATAGGATGCTGATACCACAGGAGACATCACAGGGATATGGGGTCCTCACACCTTACAGGATGCTGATACCACAGGAGACATCACAGGGATATGGGGTCCTCACACCTTACAGGATGCTGATACCACAGGAGACATCACAGGGATATGGGGTCCTCACACCTTACAGGATGCTGATACCACAGGAGACATCACAGGGATATGGGGTCCTCACACCTTACAGGATCTGCTGCTGATACCACAGGGGACATCACAGGGATATGGGGTCCGCACCTCACACCTTACAGGATCTGCTGCTGATACCACAGGAGACATCACAGGGATATGGGGTTCTCACTTCACTCCTTACAGGATTGGCTGCTGATATCACAGGAGACATCACAGGGATATGGGGTCCGCACCTCACACCTTACAGGATCTGCTGCTGATACCACAGGGGACATCACAGGGATATGGGGTCCTCACACCTTACAGGATGCTGATACCACAGGAGACATCACAGGGATATGGGGTCCCTACACCTTACAGGGTCTGCTGCTGATACCACAGGAGACATCACAGGTATATGGGGTCCTCACACCTTACAGGATCTGCTGGTGATACCATAGGGGACATCACAGGGATTTGGGGTCCGTACCTCACACCTTACAGGATCTGCTGATACCACAAGGGACATCACAGGGATATAGGGTCCTCACCTCACACCTTACAGGATCTGCTGCTGATACCACAGGGGACATCACAGGGATATGGGGTCCGCACCTCACACCTTACAGGATCTGCTGCTGATATCACAGGGGAAATCACAGGGATATGGGGTCCTCACACCTTACAGGATGCTGATACCACAGGAGACATCACAGGGATATGGGGTCCTCACACCTTACAGGATCTGCTGCTGATACCACAGGAGACATCACAGGGATATGGGGTCCTCACACCTTACAGGATGCTGATACCACAGGGGACATCACAGGGATATGGGGTCCTCACACCTTACAGGATCTGCTGCTGATACCACAGGGGACATCACAGGGATATGGGGTCCTCACACATTACAGGATGCTGCTGATACCACAGGAGACATCACAGGGATATGGGGTCCTCACACCTTACAGGATCTGCTGCTGATACCACAGGAGACATCTCAGGGATATGGGGTCCGCACCTCACACCTTACAGGATGCTGATATCACAGGAGACATCAGAGGGATATGGGGTCCACACCTCACACCTTACAGGATGCTGATATCACAGGAGACATCACAGGGATATGGGGTCCTCACACCTTACAGGATCTGCTGCTGATACCACAGGAGACATCACAGGGATATGGGGTCCTCACACCTTACAGGATCTGCTGCTGATACCACAGGGGACATCACAGGGATATGGGGTCCGCACCTCACACCTTACAGGATGATGATATCACAGGAGACATCACAGGGATGTGGGGTCCGCACACCTTACAGGATCTGCTGCTGATACCACAGGGGACATCACAGGGATATGGGGTCCTCACACCTTACAGGATGCTGCTGATACCACAGGGGAGATCACAGGGATATGGGGTCCTCACACCTTACAGGATCTGCTGCTGAAACCACAGGAGACATCACAGGGATATGGGGTCCACACCTCACACCTTACAGGATGCTGCTGATACCACAGGGGAGATCACAGGGATATGGGGTCCTCACACCTTACAGGATGCTGATACCACAGGGGACATCACATGGATATAGGGTCCAGGCCACAGAGGGAAATCAGTGGGTTATAATGTTATGTCTGATCACTGTATATATGGGGGGGGGGGCATACATATGACACACACTGCTCTGCATAGTCAGGCAGCCTTGTACAGTGTTCTAAATGTCATTCTGAGCGTTCCCTGCATTGAATAGACACAGACACACTCCAGGACATCAAGAGAGATGTGGATTTATTCCCCCATTGTTCACCAGCCAGCGTTTACCTCCTCCATGGAGCCATTATAAGCCTGTACATTATATAGAACATTACCCATTATATACATTCTCTGTAAATGACCCCGCACATCTCCAGGAGGCAGAGGAATCCACAGGTGAAGGCTCTCTGAGAAGAATATGCATGAAATGCTCAGATACAGAAAGAAGTATTTGTCCCCATCCAAGTGTCTCCTGATATAGAGGTGTAAGCATCACATAACCCTAAATAACAAGTGACAATAGACAGAAACACAGAGTAACCTGTAATATATACAATGATGAATAGTGATGAGCGAATACTGTTCGATCGAATGGATATTCGATCGAATAGGAAGGTATATTCGATAAATATTCGATAAGCGTTCAAAACCCCCAGCTTCCGGTTTTTACCTCCAAGTGGTCGAATAGATGTTTTTCAATAATCGAATACTTGTTCCCATTGACTTTAATGGGATCGAATATTCGGAAGATTTTCATACGAATATCGAATATTCGAATATTTCACTATTCGCTCATCATTAATGATGAATCATCCTATAAGATCAAATGGAATATAGAGTATGTGTGCTATATGATAGGTAGATAGATAGATAGATAGATAGATAGATAGATAGATAGATAGATAGATAGATAGATAAGGGTAAGGTGATAGGTAGGGTAAGGAGGTATTCCCATCTAATATAGTGAGGATATAGCAGTAGGATATTCTATCACATTATAGTTGTTGACCTTTCTACCCCTGATCCTGAGGATGAAGGGGCTGCAGTTCTTTGTTGCACCCCCCTCACTGTCCGCCCCTACGTAGTAGGATCCACCATCCGGTGGTGCAGGGAATCACATCTAGCCCCATTCACTTCCAGTGCTAAATCCCAGAGGCCGAACCCCACCGATCATATAGTCATGGCTTACCCTCACAATATAGATGGGAATGGCCCCCATAATACCACCCACCCACTGGACAAATAGCTGCAGGGAAGGTTGTGTCTATGTAACTCCACATCAGTACTCGGGCGCACACAGTATACTGTATATGTCCAGATCAATGTAAAGAAAATTCCGCAGGGAGCATGTGACCTCCTGATGAGAGCCAGATGGAAAACTGAGAAACCTGCGGGACTTTGCGAAGAAGCGTCCTGTGTGCTGGAGAACATGTGCCGCCTGAGTCCAGGCTCCTGGCATGTCAGAACTCATAGAGATGAGGTATACAGGAGCGCTCCATCCACCCCTATGGAATACAGGACTGTGCATGACTAGGAACATGACCCAAACTTTCCTCTGAACTCTCTGCAATTAGAGTGGTAATTGTAAAATACATAAAGGGATATTCCACCCACCACGCTCCATTCCCCTATTACATGTCACTTATCCTTGCTTTGCCTACTCCACCAATTCCCCTATTTGTTGGGTTTTCTCTATAGGGAAGGTGAAAGATTGACAATTCTAACTTTCGTCTAGGTTAATACCGCCAGAGTGTTCTACATTTCTAGAATAAAGGACCCATCTACCGTGCTCAATTAGTGTCACCACTTACCTAACGCACTCCATACTGCCACCAAGTCTACACATAGGGGGAAAATTATGAAGACCGGCGTACAAGTACGCCTGTCTTATATAAGGCCCAGCAGGATTCACTAAGAGGCGTCTGCACCCGGCATACTAGGGTAGATTTGGATCATGATTTACGTCCATGAGAATGCCTCCTCCCCTCCTTGTCATGCCCCCTAAGCTCCCCCAGCCCGCCCATGGGGCGAGCGGGGAGTACGGCATGCATACGCCAGGGAGAAGGGGCGATTCTGCACTTTGCCTACTTAGTGCTACCTTATATAGTTGTACACATAGTACCAAATGATGTACTGAAAGTGCCATATTGTGCCCACATGGAGCCAGTGACCACATAGTGCCAAATGATGCCAAGAAAGTGTCCTCATATTGCCAGATAGCACTCGCATACCGCTACACTACCACCATAGCTGAATACATTGCCTATACATTGCCTATACAATGCTTATAGAGAACCATATTGTGCCTACATGCCGAGTCAGATAGCATAAACATAGTGCCAGACAGTGCTAACATATACTACTAAATACTGACCATAGTTCCAAGTAAGTGCAAAACTGTGACTATATATATATATATATATATATATATATATATATATACTGTATATATATTACGCCAACTAGCTGGTGCACATATCAGTTTTTGGCTCATGGATTGTTTCAGGTGTGCGAAATAATCTTATAATCTTATATTTAAAAAAATAGATAGATAGATAAATAGAAGATAGATAGATACTGTAGATAGTAGATAGATAGATAGGAGATAGATGGCATCTTACTCCAACCACGATCAGTTTGAGATTAGCACATGATACACCAGTCCTGAAGAGTTCTCCTGCCAAACACATATTTTCTGCTCCTCGGAGGGCGGCACAGGAAGAGGAGGTCTCCAATAGGCTGCATCTCAGAGAGCAGGGGTCGGTTTCCTTACCACAGACACACCCTCCAGGTATAGGACATACAGACGAGTGCTGGGACTCTTCTTAGGCCATCTTAGAGCAGGTGACCTACTCTTCTGGGTTCTCATCTCACTATGACTACCCCCTGGCTATTAGAGCAGTTTCGTGGCTTTCTTTGGCACAATCATGAACTTGAGTGACAACCGTATCCACATTCTGTAGATTTTCCAGGAAAGAAAGTCGTTCTAAGAATGAATAAAGCTGAGGGACGTTATTACCTCCCATCTAAGCCATTATGGAAATCTGGAGATCAGCGAGACCCCACACGGCTTGGCAGCGAACTTTTCTTGCCTTACGTGAGATGTCGGTACTGATATAGTGCTTCCTGACATCAAGTATAATAAAGGAGCTGGAAGGAAGCAGAAAAGGCTCCTGTGATGAAAATATGTGAACGTCTCAGATTCCTGAGGTTTCCTCGGGTTCAGCTTTCTGTTCCTCCCAAGTCAATTCCATTTACCCTGAACTATTCCAGAGATCGGGACCTGCTCTGGGGGTGGTGATGGTGGTCTTGGTCATTCCATGAAATTCTCATCTTGAAACACGTAGAGTTGTGTTGGATTTATTTGCTTACATGCAATAAGGTTAGACCATTCAGCTACTTGGGTCTACTAAGAGGGGCCAATCTCTTGCTTGGTTTAACCCCTTTTGCTACTGGGTAGGAGAACCTGTAGAACATTCCTCCTTCAGAGGAACTGCATGATTACCCAACAATGGGGATGACCACCAAACTGGTGCCTCCAACCCACCATTAGGCTGAATGGCATAAAGCAGAGTATAGTGGTGACAACAACAATTAGCTTCCACCTTCGACACAGTCATGTCACAGACTTTTTGGGGGTGCAACAATCAGAAGTAATTCACACTGACACTTTTTCAAGACCATTAAGGTTGAAACGTCGCTATGTGTGCCATGCTGGAATAAAGTTTGTCTTTTGTTCATCTACATCTGCCTTTGTGGGATTCTGTTACCTTACTTGGGACTTGGACATTTATTGTCCTACGTGGACACCGGGGCTGGTAACTATTGCATCCACACTTCTATATACTTTTATACCATCTACTAATGACCGGAGGGTCTAAAGAGGGAGAGCTATAGTATTTTCTATTTTTTGATACTTAGGGTACAGGATGATGACACTGACACTTGGGGTACAGGATGATGACACTTGGGGTACAGGATGATGACACTGACACTTGGGGTACAGGATGATGACACTTGGGGTACAGGATGATGACACTTGGGGTACAGGATGATGACACTGACACTTGGGGTACAGGAAGATGACACTTGGGGTACAGGATGATGACACTTGGGGTACAGGATAGTGACACTCTGACACTTGGGGTACAGGATAATGACACACTAACACTTGGGGTACAGGATGATGACACTGACACTTGGGGTACAGGATAATGACACGCTGACACTTGGGGTACAGGATAATGACACGCTGACACTTGGGGTACAGGATAAGGACACGCTGACACTCGGGGTATAGGACAGTTACACTGACACTTGGGGTACAGGATAACGACACACTGATACTTGTACATGTACAGTATATATATATACATATATATATATATATATATATATATACCTTGTGTCTCCCTGACTCCAAGCTGTCACTGAAGGGATAAGAATGAAAACCAAAAAGAAGCTGGAATAACACCGCACATGTAATACTCCTCACAGCTGCAGGTATGTTAGGGTACTATTACACAAAGCCAACGATTAACGATAAATCATCTCAAACGACCGCTATGGCAAACGACCCATTTACACGGAACGATGATTGTTACTTATAATCGTTCTTGCGGTCGTCTTGTCGTCGCTATTGCCAACGACCTAACAACGTCTTATTCCATGCGAACGATTTGCGAGCGATCAACCATAAAAATAGGTCCAAACTCCTTTAAACATCCAACGATTTCTTGTTGGTCGTTTAATCATTGTCTGCTATAAGCGTCCGTTTACACAGAAAGATTATCTGCCAAAGATTTGAAGCCAAAGCCAGAAACAGACTATAAACAGAGATCAGGTCATAAAGGAAAGCCTGAGATTTCTCCTCTTTTCTAATCCATTTCTGGCTTTGGCTTCAAATCTTTGGCAGATAATCTTTTTGTGTAAATGAACCCTTACACTAAACGATTATCGTTCAAATCTGAACGATCTAACGTTTTTTCAAACGATATCATCCCATGTAATAGGGCCCTTACTATTGTATCCAATCCAGACAAACCCCTGAGAGCTCAACTATTACCACACCTGCCCTGATACACTGTACCAAACTATCATACTATATGTAGAGCTCACAGAGCATTGTCTACACTGGTTACAATTGTATCACATCTCAGCTGAGAGAAGGACTAGCTATGTACAGTGTATCAGTCTGTAGAGCTCACAGAGCATTGTCTAGACTGGATACAATTGTATCACATCTCAGCTGAGAGCAGGACTGGCTATGTACAATGTATCAGTCTGTAGAGCTCACAGAGCATTGTCTACGCTGGATACCATTGTATCACATCTCAGCTGAGAGCAGGACTAGCTGTGTACAATGTATCAGGCTGGAGTCCAGGCTGTAGAGCTCACAGAGCATTGTCTAGACTGGATACAATTGTATCACATCTCAGCTGAGAGCAGGACTGGCTATGTACAATGTATCAGTCTGTAGAGCTCACAGAGCATTGTCTAGACTGGATACAATTGTATCACATCTCAGCTGAGAGCAGGACTAGCTGTGTACAATGTATCAGGCTGGAGTCCAGGCTGTAGAGCTCACAGAGCATTGTCTAGACTGGATACAATTGTATCACATCTCAGCTGAGAGCAGGACTGGCTATGTACAATGTATCAGTCTGTAGAGCTCACAGAGCATTGTCTAGACTGGATACAATTGTATCACATCTCAGCTGAGAGCAGGACTGGCTATGTACAATGTATCAGTCTGTAGAGCTCACAGAGCATTGTCTAGACTGGATACAATTGTATCACATCTCAGCTGAGAGCAGGACTGGCTATGTACAATGTATCAGTCTGTAGAGCTCACAGAGCATTGTCTAGACTGGATACAATTGTATCACATCTCAGCTGAGAGCAGGACTGGCTATGTACAATGTATCAGTCTGTAGAGCTCACAGAGCATTGTCTAGACTGGATACAATTGTATCACAACTCAGCTGAGAGCAGGACTAGCTGTGTACAATGTATCAGGCTGGAGTCCAGGCTGTAGAGCTCACAGAGCATTGTCTAGACTGGATACAATTGTATCACATCTCAGCTGAGAGCAGGACTGGCTATGTACAATGTATCAGTCTGTAGAGCTCACAGAGCATTGTCTAGACTGGATACAATTGTATCACATCTCAGCTGAGAGCAGGACTAGCTGTGTACAATGTATCAGTCTGGAGTCTAGACTGTAGAGCTCACAGAGCATTGTCTAGACTGGATACAATTGTATCACATCTCAGCTGAGAGCAGGACTAGCTATGTACAATGTATCAGTCTGTAGAGCTCACAGAGCATTGTCTAGACTGGATACAATTGTATCACATCTCAGCTGAGAGCAGGACTAGCTATGTACAATGTATCAGTCTGGAGTCCAGGCTGTAGAGCTCGCAGAGCATTAGGGCCCTATTCCACGGGACAATTATCGTTTGGATAATCGTTAAATTGCTCGGAACGAAACGATAATCGTTCGGTTGAATAGCAGTTAACGATTAAACGACGAACGAGAAATCGTTGACCACTTAATAAGACCTGGACCTATTTTTATCGTTGCTCGTTCGCAAATCGTTCGCATGGAATAAGACGTTCGCAGTAGTGACGAAAGCAATAGCGACGACAAGACGACCGCAAGAACGATCATAAGTAACAATCATCGTTCCGTGTAAATGAGTGAACGATTTCAGGTCTTTCGCCATAGCGGTCGTTTGAGATCGTTTATTGTTAACGATTATGTGAACGATATTCGTCCCGTGGAATAGGGCCCTTAGTATCGGGCTGGACGCCAGGCTGTAGAGCTCACAGAGCATTAGTATCAGGCTGGAGTCCAGGCTATAGAGCTCACAGAGCATTAGTATCAGGCTGGAGTCCAGGCTATAGAGCTCACAGAGCATTAGTACCAGGCTGGAGTCCAGGCTGTAGAGCTCACAGAGCATTAGTACCAGGCTGGAGTCCAGGCTGTAGAGCTCACAGAGCATTAGTATCGGGCTGGACGCCAGGCTGTAGAGCTCACAGAGCATTAGTATCGGGCTGGACGCCAGGCTGTAGAGCTCACAGAGCATTAGTATCAGGCTGGAGTCCAGGCAATAGAGCTCACAGAGAATTAGTACCAGGCTGGAGTCCAGGCTATAGAGCTCACAGAGCATTAGTATCAGGCTGGAGTCCAGGCTATAGAGCTCACAGAGCATTAGTATCAGGCTGGAGTCCAGGCTGTAGAGCTCACAGAGCATTAGTACCAGGCTGGAGTCCAGGCTATAGAGCTCACAGAGCATTAGTATCAGGCTGGAGTCCAGGCTGTAGAGCTCACAGAGCATTAGTACCAGGCTGGAGTCCAGGCTATAGAGCTCACAGAGCATTAGTATCAGGCTGGAGTCCAGGCTGTAGAGCTCACAGAGCATTAGTATCAGGCTGGAGTCCAGGCTGTAGAGCTCACAGAGCATTAGTACCAGGCTGGAGTCCAGGCTGTAGAGCTCACAGAGCATTAGTACCAGGCTGGAGTCCAGGCTGTAGAGCTCACAGAGCATTAGTATCGGACTAGAGTCCATATGATTAACCCTTTGTAGACTGTCCTATCCCACTGTGTAGCCATCATGCAGTTTAGCTCTGCTACATCTGTAATACATACATATCTATTACTGGCCTCAGCAGTTTGCGCTGCCAAGGTCATTGGAGTCTATACCATCCAGCGCCCTAATAATCCAGACTCAGCAGAGCCGGCACCTGACTGGCATCCTGCCCACCGAACCAGCCCAGACGCCTCCCCCACCAGGGGCGATCCTGTAGAGGTCGCAGGGCACGTGTGCTCAGGAGGTGGCGGGTGCCCAGTGATGCCCAGAATAGTCCACATGTATGCCAGGGGTGTATTAACCCCAAGAGCTGACAATCTATGACCAAGGGACGGGCAGAGACTTGGTGCTGGTTTTCATGACAACCAAGAAAGTAGCAGAGCTGAGCTTGTCATTGTACCGGTGCTTGTGCGTCATGACAACCCACAGAGCAATGCAGTAGATTTACCTGCAGTCCTATGTAAAATGATAGATAAACCACTGGGATATCACAGTGGGTTGTAGATGACAAACTCAGCTTTACCATCTTACAAATTCAGTATATCTGCTTGCAGCCCTATGTTATACCACAGATAGCATGTAATGATATTACCAAACTATTCTACCCCGACAAGCTCAGCTCTGCTCTCCCTATAGTAAATAACAGCAAGTTCTCTAGATTTGCTTGCAGTCCTATGTAAACCAATAATAACATATACCGATATTATTATGTGTACAAACTCTTCCATCTTACACCTGACAAACTCAGCTCTGCTATCTCAGTATGAAATATCTACTAGTTCAGTAGATCTGCTTGCAGTCCTATGTAAAACTACAGATACAGGTAATATCACAGGGTGTTGCGCCAGTGTACAAACTCTGCTCCTCTACATCCCACAAACTCAAAGAATGCATTTCTTCTGCCTGCAGTCCTATGTAATACATAGCACATTACATGGCACATTGTCATATAGTTGTGCCAAAATTTTATTTTAACCAGTACACCTGACAAATTTAGCTCTGCTACATCTGTATGAAGTAACTGTTGTTTCTTATAATTTAGTAAGATTTCCTGCAGTCCTATGTAAAACAAGTACCACATCCACGAATAAGACTTGTGCCAAAAGACAAACCCCACTACACAGTATATATCAGACAAGCCCAGCTCTGCTATATCCATATAGCATAACTAAAAATTCTGTCTCTGAGATACAATAATAGAGTAGTTCTGCCTGCAGTCCTATGTAAAATTGTGATGTAGCCATAAGCTGCACCAAAAGACCTTGACACGTTTCAGGCTTTTAGGTTAACACCTGACCAGCCCAGCTCTGCTACATCACTTCTTGCTTCACCTGATCAGCCCAGCTCTGCTACATCACTTCTTGCTTCACCTGATCAGCCCAGCTCTGCTACATCACTTCTTGCTTCACCTGACCAGCCCAGCTCTGCTACATCACTTCTTGCTTCACCTGATCAGCCCAGCTCTGCTACATCACTTCTTGCTTCACCTGATCAGCCCAGCTCTGCTACATCACTTCTTGCTTCACCTGATCAGCCCAGCTCTGCTACATCACTTCTTGCTTCACCTGATCAGCCCAGCTCTGCTACATCACTTCTTGCTTCACCTGATCAGCCCAGCTCTGCTACATCACTTCTTGCTTCACCTGATCAGCCCAGCTCTGCTACATCACTTCTTGCTTCACCTGATCAGCCCAGCTCTGCTACATCACTTCTTGCTTCACCTGATCAGCCCAGCTCTGCTACATCACTTCTTGCTTCACCTGATCAGCCCAGCTCTGCTACATCACTTCTTGCTTCACCTGATCAGCCCAGCTCTGCTACATCACTTCTTGCTTCACCTGACAAGCCCAGCTCTGCTACATCACTTCTTGCTTCACCTGACCAGCCCAGCTCTGCTACATCTATATAGAATGGCTAATAATGCTGCCTCTGCATTCTAATGATGTAAGCATGTCTGCAGTCCTATGTAAAACCATAACTTATGTTATAAGACTGTGCGTTGCTTTAGAAGACAAATCACATCTTGCAAAAAGTGACAAGCTCAGCTCTGCTACATCCATAAAGAATAGGTACAAATTCTACTGTTGAGTAAGGACAATGCAGCAAGCCTGCAGTCCTGTGTAAGAAGACATAATATGAGGTAGAAACTACACCTGACAACTTTTGATAATATAGTAGGTTTGGCTGCAGTCCTATGTACTTTGTATATACTATGTATAGTCCCAAGTGCTTTGTGATATAATCATCACTTGCGCCAAAGGGCAAATGACAACTTGCAATACCTGACAAGCTCAGCTCTGCTACATGTGTACAAAACTACAAATTCTGCCTCTTATGATAACATAGTATGTTTGCCTGCAGTCCTATGTAAAACCACCAGTAGAACATCATAAATGACCATAAATTGGATTAAATAATATAAATCATCTTGTGACACATGACAAGCTCAGCTCTGCTGCATCCCTATAAAATAGCAACAAATTGGCTTCAGAGATAAGAAAATGCTGTGTCTGCTGGCAGTCCTATGTAAAGTCACATGATTTGACCATGTATTGCACTAAGAAACAAATCCCATCTTCCTACACATATCAACCTCAGTTCTGCTACAAACTTACAGAGTACTTAAAATGTTTATGCTAATAAAGTAGGTTAGCCTGCAGTCCTATGTAAAATTCCAGGTATCACATTGCGATTTTATCATAAGTTGAGTCAAAGAGCAAATTACGCCTGGTTACACGTGACAACCTCAGCTCTGCTATGTACAATAGGTACAAATTCTACCTCTGAGTAAGGAACATGTAGTAAATCTGTCTGCAGTCCTATGTAAAGTCAAACATGAGTTGTGCCAGGGAACAAATCACACACCCCTACACCTCACAAGCTCAGAACTGCTACATCTGAACACAGAAACGACAACTTCTGTCTATTATAACAAAGTAGGTTGGTCTGCAGTCCTATGTAAAATCCCAGGTATCACAATGACATATAAGAGTTACATCAAATGACAAATCACACACGGCCACATCTGACAAACTCAGCTCTGCTGCATTTATATGCAGTAACTACAAATTCTGTCCCTGGTAGTAGGTTTGCCTGCAGTCCTGTGTAAAATCCCAGTTATCACAATGTCATATAATAAAGAGTTAATACAAATTCTGCCCATTAATGATAATGTTGCAGATCTGCCTGCAGTCCTATGTAAACCACACAAACCACATAGTGATTAGATCATTACCTAAGTCACATCTTACCAGCCCAACTCTGCTACATTCAAATAGAATAGTCACACTATGAAGTGAGGATGAAGCAGTAAGTCCACCTGCAGCCCTATGTAAAATCACGTATTGTGCCAAGGTTGAAACCACACCTTGCTACACCTGACAAGCTCAGCTCTGTTATATCTGTACAGAGTAAATACAAATTCTGTCCCTTATGATGACATATTAGGTTTGTCAGCAGTCCTATGTAAACCCCCCCCCCCCCCCCCCAGTGTCACATGATCATACATCGCACCTGGTTATGTGTGACAAGCTCAGCTCTGCTACATCCATATTGAATATCTAAGTGTTCTGACTCAGGATAATGCAGCAATTCTATTTGCAGTCCTATGCAAATTCACATTATGTGCCAGGGTTCAGACCACACCTTGCTACACCTGCCAAGCTCAGCTTTTTCTGCAGTCCTATGTAAAACCTCAGATGTCACTGATATGATAAAACACACCTGGTTACACGTGACAAGCTCAGCTCTCCTACATCTGTAATGAGTGAATACAAATCCTGTCTCTTATGATGACATAGTAGGTTTGTCAGCAGTCCTATGTAAAATTCCAGCCAACACATTGTGATGTGATTGTACAAGGCAGCAAAGGAGTACTCGTACCTGGCTACACCTGACTAGCTCAGCTCTGCTAAATCTGTAAGGAGTTAATACAAATCCTGTCTTTAATGACAATATATGTTTGTCAGCAGTCCTATGTAAAACCTCATTGTGATATAATCGAGTGTCGCACCAAAGAAGAGATCGCACCTGGTGACACCTGACAAGCTCGGCTCTGCTACATTTTTATGGTGTGAATACAAATCCTGTCTCTTACGATGATATATAAGATTTGTCGGCAGTCCTATGTAAAATTCCAAGCGTCACATTGTGATAGGATCATACATTGTGCCAAAGAAGAAATCGCACCTGGTTACACCTGAGAAGCTCAGCTCTGCTACATCTGTAGGTAGTGAATACAAATTCTGTCTGCTATGATAATTGTGATGACATATTGGTTTGGTCTGCAGTCCTATGTAAAACCTCAGATGTCAGATTGGGATATGATGCTGCATCCTTTTGCACCTGGGTACACGTGACAAGCTCAGCTCTGCTACATCCACATGGACTATGTACATCTTCTGCTTCTGAGTCAGGATAATGCAGCAAGCCTGCCTGCAGTCCTATGTAAGATCACGTGACATGAGCATGAGTTGTGCCAAAGAACAAACTCATCCCTGCTGCATGGTCCTCCAGCATCCTCCTGCATTGTGCCCGGTCTTACCTGCAGGTGGCCGGGTGGCCGTGGTGCCAGGTGCTGGGGGAGGGCCCCGTCTGCGCCCCCGTCTGCGCTCTGTCTGCCGTCAGCAGCCCCGGAGCCCAGACTGTCTGGATGGCATCGCTGTCCTCAATCCAACCCCAGCCGGGTCCCGGGTCCATGCAGCCCGCGCCCCCCGCAGTGATGAGGATGGTGAGGAGGATCCCCGGTGCACCGAGCCCACCCGAGCTCCTGCTCCCCACGCGGCTCCGCGCACCCAGCCTCTGTGTTTATGTAGAATCCTATGTCTCCCCTTATAGGTTCTGTCTGTGCTTCTCCTGGACTGTGTGCGGCGTCCCTGGAGCTCCGGCGCCCCCTACAGGACGGCGGCGGCCGAGACCACAGTCTGGGATTATGTGTGTGTGAGAGGGTGTGGGTGCAACCCCGGGTGACTGTGACAGGCGGCGGTGCCCTGTGTGTCCTGGATGGAGAGTCCTGTGTGTCCTGGATGGAGAGTCCTGTGTGTCCTGGATGGAGGGTCCTGTGCCCTGTGTGTCCTGGATGGAGAGTCCTGTGCCCTGTGTGTCCTGGATGGAGAGTCCTGTGTGTCCTGGATGGAGAGTCCTGTGCCCTGTGTGTCCTGGATGGAGAGTCCTGTGCCCTGTGTGTCCTGGATGGAGAGTCCTGTGTGTCCTGGATGGAGAGTCCTGTGCCCTGTGTGTCCTGGATGGAGAGTCCTGTGCCCTGTGTGTCCTGGATGGAGAGTCCTGTGCCCTGTGTGTCCTGGATGGAGAGTCCTGTGCCCTGTGTGTCCTGGATGGAGAGTCCTGTGTGTCCTGGATGGAGAGTCCTGTGCCCTGTGTGTCCTGGATGGAGAGTCCTGTGTGTCCTGGATGGAGGGTCCTGTGCTCTGTGTGTCCTAGATGGAGAGTCCTGTGCTCTGTGTGTCCTGGATGGAGAGTCCTGTGCCCTGTGTGTCCTGGATGGAGAGTCCTGTGTGTCCTGGATGGAGAGTCCTGTGCCCTGTGTGTCCTGGATGGAGAGTCCTGTGCCCTGTGTGTCCTGGATGGAGAGTCCTGTGTGTCCTGGATGGAGGGTCCTGTGCCCTGTGTGTCCTGGATGGAGAGTCCTGTGCCCTGTGTGTCCTGGATGGAGAGTCCTGTGCCCTGTGTGTCCTGGATGGAGGGTCCTGTGCCCTGTGTGTCCTAGATGGAGGGTCCTGTGTCCTGGATGGAGGGTCCTGTGCTCTGTGTGTCCTGGGTGGAAGGTCCTGTGCTCTGTGTGTCCTGGATGGAGGGTCCTGTGTGTCCTGGATGGGGGGTCCTGTGCTCTGTCTGTCCTGGGTGGAGGGTCCTGTGCCCTGTGTGTCCTGGTTGGAGGGTCCTGTGCCCTGTGTGTCCTGGATGGAGAGTCCTGTGCCCTGTGTGTCCTGGATGGAGGGTCCTGTGTGTCCTGGATGGAGGGTCCTGTGCCCCCATGTGTCCTGGTTGGAGGGTCCTGTGCCCTGTGTGTCCTGGATGGAGGGTCCTGTGCTCTGTGTGTCCTGGATGGAGGGTCCTGTGTGTCCTGGATGGGGGGTCCTGTGCTCTGTCTGTCCTGGGTGGAGGGTCCTGTGCCCTGTGTGTCCTGGTTGGAGGGTCCTGTGCCCTGTGTGTCCTGGATGGAGAGTCCTGTGCCCTGTGTGTCCTGGATAGGGGGTCCTGTGTGTCCTGGATGGAGGGTCCTGTGCCCCCATGTGTCCTGGTTGGAGGGTCCTGTGCCCTGTGTGTCCTGGATGGAGGGTCCTGTGCTCTGTGTGTCCTGGATGGAGGGTCCTGTGTGTCCTGGATGGAGGGTCCTGTGCCCCCCTGTGTCCTGGGTGGAGGGTCCTGTGTCCTGGGTGGAGGGTCCTGTGCCCTGTGTGTCCTGGTTGGAGGGTCCTGTGTGTCCTGGATGGAGGGTCCTGTGCCCCCCTGTGTCCTCGGTGGAGGGTCCTGTGCCCTGTGTGTCCTGGATGGAGGGTCCTGTGCCCTGTGTGTCCTGGTTGGAGGGTCCTGTGTGTCCTGGATGGAGAGTCCTGTGCCCCCCTGTGTCCTGGGTGGAGGGTCCTGTGCCCTGTGTGTCCTGGATGTAGGGTCCCTGAGGCACTGATGATGGTTGTGGCACTGCAATATGTGTGTGTAGACATAGCGGCTAAACCACAACATTCTGACTTACCATAGGGAAGGACAAGTTGGTGGCTTTCTACTATCCAGCAGGGCAGCAGTAGGGGGCGCTGTTGGCCGGGGTAGCTCTGACAGTGTTGTGGCTGCTAGGTGGGTGTAGGGTCACTTGGACACTTGTCAGGGTAGCCTTAAGTGGCATTGGTACCCACCCAGCCGGTCAGACAGGCACTGCTTCTGCAGGTTTGGATAACCCAAGTGTAACCTGGTGTGTGGCTACAGAATGATAGCGTCCAGTGGCTTAACCAGAATAACGTCCGTTTATTTAAGTTCTTCAGTGTAATACAAAATAAGGCTTCAGTAACTGCAGGTGGAGACAAGAGGTAGAAGAAGCTGGAACAACAGAGGTGAGAGTAGAGGAGCATCTTGAGGGCCCTGTCCAATGTAGCTGTGTACTTTAGCGAAGCTGAGAGGAAAAGAAGCAGATACTCTTACTCACCTATAGATAACTTGAATCTTACCGCCTTATGCCCTACAGTGCCGGGATAACTGTACTATTAGGGTAGTATAAGGTCCCAGGTCCTTGTTCTGGGTTGAGCAGACTTCCCAAAACTTTTCAGAACTGCCTCGTGTTACAGTAGGATACGTAGGCGTAATCTGCAGCTTTGTCCTGCTGGGGTCAGTACCAAACTCAGGTATACTGCCCTGTGTCTTGTAGAGAGTACCCCTGGTGTGGACAGGCTGATCCTCAGAGGATGTCCTTTCTCCTTAGGGGTTTAGCACTACATGCTAGTGGTAGTGAACTGTGGTGGTTGCTACTGTTGTGAGCTCGGCCAGTGATGTTATCACAGTGATGTTATCACACCTATGTGCTAGTTCAGCACATAGGTGTGATGTTGGTACCTGCTTTGTATGACCAGTTTGTAGTCCCCAAAATGGTCGGTAACCTCCGGGCTTGTTTTGTCATGGCAACCTGGAGTGGTAACTGACCCACCCGAGATGTCGGTACCGCCAACCACAGAGAAGGGGAAAAATAACCCAAGGTGTGCGATGGTGTTTGTATAGGTGCATGTGCGAGCAGAGACAGACAAAGTCCTGTGCGTTTGATAAAAAAATATAACAACTTACTGTAGAACTTTGGCATGATAAGACTACATGCTCTGCAGACAGTAATAATCTTGACACAGACTTAAGTGCTTACTTAGTGCTTTGAAGTAGGTGCTTGGAAAGAGTAGAAATAGTAGTAGTGCTTTGTAGAGGTAGACCTTGTACTCTGCCGGAACTATAGTGGAAATATATAATTAGTGAAGTTATACTCATACTCACATTTAGACTAAGTCTGACCGCCTTCTGCCCCCTTGTATTGTAGTACCTGTACCAGATGCGTAGCACGAGCCCCAGTCATTGGGTATCTGGGTGTATCGAGGTGCCTGAGTTTTCCCAGTCAACCTGCACAGCGCAGTAGGATACGTGGACCTCAATATGGTAGCTTTGTCCTACTGGGATCAGCTCCTCCTTCCTGCACGTCTCTGAGGAGTTCCTGGTGTGGGCTAGGGTATTCCTTGGTGGCTGCTCTTCTCTACTGTGGCTTAGCGCTGCACAGTGAAAAAGAATGCTTGCAAAGAAAATAGAATCTTTTGCTGCATCTGCGCTTGGTTCCTGTCACGGGTCCTGGCAAAAGCCAGGCCCTGGCTTATCTACAGCAAAAACGTGGTTTTGTGTGTCCTCACTAGAAAACTTGTGTGTCCTATTGCACGGAGCAACGGCAGCTGATCGCTGCTATATTAGTCGCTTGTTTTTCAACATGTTGAAAAACAAACGAATAAAACAATCAGCCGACATGAACAATGTCGGCTGATCATTGCCTTCTATTTCACGGGAAGATTATCGGCCGAATATGGCCGGTAATTGTTCTGTGGAATAAGGCCTTTAGTTTGCACAGGTGCATAACAGACTTAGTGGCACACCTGTGCTGGAACACTACATGTGGGTTCTCTGATATATGGCATTATATTATGTTGGCTCTCTGTTATATGGCGCTATATTATGTGTCTTCTTTGATTTATGGCGCTATAGTATGTGTCTTCTCTGATATATGGCACTATTATGTGGGTTCTCTCATATATGGCACTATATTACGTGTGTTCTCTCACATATGGCGCTATATTATGTATGTTCTCTGATATATGGCGCTATATTATGTGTGTTCTCTGATATATGGCGCTATATTACGTGTGTTCTCTGATATATGGCGCTATATTATGTGTCTTTGATATATGGCACAATATTATGTGTGTTCTCTCATATATGGGCCTATATTATGTGTGTTTTCTCATATATGGCGCTATATTATGTGTGTTCTCTACTATATGGCGCTATATTATGTATGTTCTCTGATATATGGCGCTATATTATGTGTCTTTGATATATGGCACAATATTATGTGTGTTCTCTCATATATGGCGCTATATTATGTGTGTTTTCTCATATATGGCGCTATATTATGTGTGTTCTCTAATATATAGCGCTATATTATGTATGTTCTCTCATATATGGCACTATATTATGTGTGTTCTCTAATATATGGCGCTATATTATGTGTGTTCTCTGATATATGGCACTATATTATGTGTGTTCTCTGATATATGGCGCTATATTATGTGTGTTCTCTGATATATGGCGCTATATTACGTGTGTTCTCTGATATATGGCGCTATATTATGTGTCTTTGATATATGGCACAATATTATGTGTGTTCTCTCATATATGGCGCTATATTATGTGTGTTTTCTCATATATGGCGCTATATTATGTGTGTTCTCTACTATATGGCGCTATATTATGTATGTTCTCTGATATATGGCGCTATATTATGTGTCTTTGATATATGGCACAATATTATGTGTGTTCTCTCATATATGGCGCTATATTATGTGTGTTTTCTCATATATGGCGCTATATTATGTGTGTTCTCTAATATATAGCGCTATATTATGTATGTTCTCTCATATATGGCACTATATTATGTGTGTTCTCTAATATATGGCGCTATATTATGTGTGTTCTCTGATATATGGCGCTATTATGTGTGTTCTCTGATATATGGCGCTACATTATGTGTGTTCTCTGATAAATGGCGCTATATTATGTATGTTCTCTGATATATGGCGCTATTATGTGTGTTTTCTCATATATGGCGCTATATTATGTGTGTTCTCTGATATATGGCGCTATATTATGTGTGTTCTCTGATATATGGCGCTATATTATGTGTGTTCTCTCATATATGGCGCTATATTATATGTGTTCTCTAATATATGGCGCTATATTATGTGTGTTCTCTGATATATGGCGCTATATTATGTATGTTCTCTGATATATGGCGCTATTATGTGTGTTCTCTGATATATGGCGCTATATTATGTGGGTTCTCTGATATATGGCACTATATTATGTGTGTTCTCTGATATATAGCGCTATTATGTGTGTTCTCTGATATATAGCGCTATTATGTGTGTTCTCTGATATATGGTGCTATATTATGTGGGTTCTCTGATATATGGCGCTATATTATGTGTGTTCTCTGATATATGGCACCATATTATGTGTGTTCTCTCATATATAGCGCTATTATGTGTGTTCTCTGATATATAGCGCTATTATGTGTGTTCTCTGATATATGGCGCTGTTATGTGTGTTCTCTGATATATGGCGCTATATTATGTGGGTTCTCTGATATATGGTGCTATATTATGTGGGTTCTCTGATATATGGCATTATATTATGTGGGTTCTCTGATATATGGCGCTATTATGTGTGTTCTCTAATATATAGCGCTATTATGTGTGTTCTCTGATATATGGTGCTATATTATGTGGGTTCTCTGATATATGGCGCTATATTATGTGTGTTCTCTGATATATGGTGCTATATTATGTGGGTTCTCTGATATATGGCGCTATATTATGTGTGTTCTCTGATATATGGCGCTATATTATGTGTGTTCTCTGATATATAGCGCTATTATGTGTGTTCTCTGATATATGGCGCTATATTATGTGTGTTCTCTGATATATGGCGCTATATTATGTGGGTTCTCTGATATATGGTGCTATATTATGTGGGTTCTCTGATATATAGGGCTATTATGTGTCTTTCCTGATATATGGCACTATATTATGTGTGTTCTCTGATATATAAGGCTATTATGTGTGTTCTCTGATATATAGGGCTATTATGTGTGTTCTCTGATATATAGCGCTATTATGTGGGTTCTCTGACATATGGTGCTATATTATGTGGGTTCTCTGATATATGGCACTATATTATGTGTGTTCTCTGATATATGGTGCTATTATGTGTGTTCTCTGATATATGGCGCTATATTATGTGGGTTCTCTGATATATGGTGCTATATTATGTGTGTTCTCTTATATATAGCGCTATTATGTGTGTTCTCTGATATATGTTGCTACAGTATATTATGTGTGTTCTCTGATATATGGTGCTATATTATGTGGGTTCTCTGATATATGGCGCTATTATGTGTGTTCTCTGATATATGGCGCTATATTATGTGGGTTCTCTGATATATGGCGCTATATTATGTGTGTTCTCTGATATATATAGCGCTATTATGTGTGTTCTCTAATATATAGCGCTATTATGTGTGTTCTCTGATATATGGTGCTATATTATGTGGGTTCTCTGATATATGGCGCTATATTATGTGGGTTCTCTGATATATGGCGCTATATTATGTGTGTTCTCTGATATATGGCACTATATTATGTGTGTTCTCTGATATATAGCGCTATTATGTGTGTTCTCTGATATATGGCGCTATATTATGTGTGTTCTCTCATATATGGCGCTATATTATGTGTGTTCTCTCATATATGGTGCTATATTATGTGGGTTCTCTCATATATGGTGCTATATTATGTGGGTTCTCTGATATATAGGGCTATTATGTGTCTTTCCTGATATATGGCACTATATTATGTGTGTTCTCTGATATATAGGGCTATTATGTGTGTTCTCTGATATATAGGGCTATTATGTGTGTTCTCTGATATATAGCGCTATTATGTGGGTTCTCTGACATATGGTGCTATATTATGTGGGTTCTCTGATATATGGCACTATATTATGTGTGTTCTCTGATATATGGCGCTATTATGTGTGTTCTCTGATATATGGCGCTATATTATGTGGGTTCTCTGATATATGGTGCTATATTATGTGGGTTATCTGATATATGGCGCTATTATGTGTGTTCTCTGATATATGGCGCTATTATGTGTGTTCTCTGATATATGGCGCTATATTATGTGTGTTCTCTGATATATGGCGCTATTATGTGTGTTCTCTGATATATGGTGCTATATTATGTGTGTTCTCTGATATATGGCATTATATTATGTGTGTTCTCTGATATATGGCGCTATTATGTGTGTTCTCTGATATATGGTGCTATATTATGTGTGTTCTCTGATATATGGTGCTATATTATGTGTGTTCTCTGATATATGGCGCTATATTATGTGTGTTCTCTGATATATGGCGCTTTATTGTGTCCTCTCTGATATATGGCGCTATATTATGTGTGTTCTCTGATATATGGCGCTATAGTATGTGTGTTCTCTGATATATAGCACTATATTATGTGTGTTCTCTGATATATGGTGCTTTATTATGTGGGTTCTCTGATACATGGCGCTATATTATGTGTGTTCTCTGATATATAGCGCTATTATGTGTCTTCTCTGAGAGACACCAAAGCCAACAATGCAGATTAGCTCAAGGCGGCTGATCACCGCAGGCTGATCACCTCCATGCCATGCCGCACTGTTACAGTCATTCATGGACAAGGAGCCCCAGTTTGTCATAAATAATATTCTGATTTTCTGAGATAATGAATTTTGGGTTTTCATTGGCTGTAACCGTAATCATCAACATTAACAGAAAGAAACACTAGCAGAAATTCCCTCTTTCCGTAATGACTCTATGGGGGGGGGGGGGGGGCTTTTTTAAATTGAATTATTGGAAAAAAACAAAACAAAATCATTTTGATGATATTCCACATACTCTTGTATGTGTTGCCATCTATATATATTGGATGTATGTATATATGTACACAGTATATTTGTCATAATATAAATGTATAGGGGTGGGAGCTCTATCACACACTGCTCACTACACACCACCATCACTGCTCCTGCAGCCAAGTATAGGAGAAGCTCCTCTACCGGTAATCACAACAGGAACTGTAACATCAGAGCTGCCCCTAGTGGTGGATGTAGGAAACACATGACTGTGAGCAACAGCAGTCATGTGGTCTGCCTCTAAGTAAGGTAAGCCTCTGCCTCCCATATATATTATACTGTATGTAAGGTAAGCCTCTCTCAACTGGACTACCGGAGAGGTACCACACTGAGGACAGCAATGCCATGGTTCCTATCTTCTGCGATCATCTTGACTAGTTGGAGCCTCCACGCTCCAGCCAATCGGTCTTATTCCACCGACTCTGCCTGCAACCTATTGTGACTTTGCAGATGTCTTCTGTAAGAAACAGGCAGAGACTCTTTTACGGCACCATCCATATGACTGCTGCATTGACTTGATACCCGGTACTCCTCCTCCTCAGCAAGTCGTCATCTCCTGTTGGGCCAGGCTTCTTTTTCGTGGATCCTTGCGGCTCTGCATTGACTACAAGGGCCTGAATAAAATTACCACTATTCACTCCCACTCATTTCAGAACTCTTTGATTAGATCCATGTTGCCAAAATATTCTATAAACTGGATCTCCAGGGTGCCTATAACCTCATCCCTATTCATGAGGGCTATGAATGGAAGATCACTTTCAACACCCGGGATGGACACTTACAATATCTGGTCATGCCCTTGGTGCTTTTTAACCCCCCGGCAGTCTTCCAGGAGTTCATCAACAATATATTTTGGGACATATTATACAAGTGTGTGAGGGTTTATCTAGATGACTTCTTACTCCTCCAATCGTAGTTCTCATTGTAACCACGTCCGTCAGGCACTTGTTCGCTTGTGCAAGAACAGCCCCTATGTCGAGTTGGAAAAATGCCTCTTTGAACGCTTAGACCTGCGATTCTTGGGTTACATCCTCTCAGTTGAGGGTCTCCAGATGGATCCAGACAAGCAGTCCACAGTCCTAAACTGGCCACATCCTGTCGGTCTCCGAGCCATCCAGCATTTCATCGGTTTTACTAATTACTACCGACAATTTATTCCACACTTCTCTTCACTGGTGGCTCCTATTGTTGCCATCACCAAAAAGAGCAGCAACCACTCAAGTAAAATCTGCTTTCGCCACGTCCAAAGTGCTTCATCGATGTTTGGATCTTGTTCCATTTCTGATTCTCAGCTCAGCTCCAGTCTGAACAGCGCCTTATTATCAGAATTTGAAGTGTGACCGCAGAAGAGCAGCAACTAGTTCCATGCTCCTGTACGCCTTCACTACCGTTAGTCGATGGTCAGCTGGAACCTTTTATGAGGGTAGCGACTTGGGAGTTTCCCCCAGAGATGCCCATCCTGCCTTGCGACAGACTCTGGTGAAAATGTCTGTGGATGGTATTATTCACTTTATCCTTTACCAACCATAACGGAGGTGTCCACGGAGGGTGTGCCAGCTGCCATAGTCCCGACGGGCACTTCTACCTTCAGACCTCCAAAGATTAACATTCTACCAACTGCCAACGGCTGTGACTTATGTCTTAAGTATCTAATAATATGAAACAGAAATGAGAACCAGTACACAAAACACAAAACAAAAGGGGGGGGGGGGGGGACACCTTCACTGTCCGGATGCAAAAGAAGACTGGTAGCGAACTGGACTGGTAGCGAACAGGACACACTGGCACTGAGACAGAGTCCAGGACTAACCTAAGTATAGCTTTATTTAAGATCTTCAATGCATTACAAGAACAGATAATCACAAAAATTGGAATGTAACAATGTCCTTTCCTATGATGGACAACACAGAGGATTTAGGTTCAGGGGCCTCTCCGCTGATAGTTGTAGTTACTGGCAGGAGCCGGAGCAGCTGCTGAGCAGAGGATTGTCACGGTTTTGGCACGAGGGTAACACAGCTGAGAACCGGGCTCCTGACCATGCAGAGGCTGGGCATGCGATTCTTCGTTGTCCTTAGTCAGGGCACCAATAATTACACCAATGCCAAGGTTCAGAAACAACGGTAGTTGTATATTTATTGTAACGGTGGTAACTAATAGCAACAGTCTCTCCGGATGCAACCGGGAATAAGGCAAACTTGAATAAGGCAGAGTAATGGGTGATGCTGCAATAGGCTGTGATGATAGCGTGCTGGATGATGGGAGTAGTAGTGATACTGAGGATAAGATGCTGGGCGGAATGGAACTGAGATGAATGCTTGCTGTTGATGATTAGAGAAGATGATGAGAGGAATGACTGAAGAACGGCACCCAGATCTGGAGAATAGATGAGAATCTTGAGGACTTGAGAATAGAACACAGCCAGAAACACTTCTGGCGGAACTGGAGCAGCAGAGCACACGTATCTCTCTCCTGACAGGGGAGAGAGAACACACACTTGTCTCCCTGATGGTGGAGGACAAGACTGAGGCAGAGAGGAAGTCACATGGTATCCTCAGCCAAAGCTCGATGGCCATTGGAGTTACCATGGAAGCAGGGGCAGTCACGTGACATCCCGCCATTGCATCATCACACCATTAGGCATATAGGACTAAATATACATGAGAAGTACCATACTTGAACACTGGGGGGTGACATAATACCCTTAGGCACTGATACCTGAATATGCATACAAGAAATGAATGGAATAGCAGACCTGAAAACTGAGAAGGGTGACACAATACACACAGTTTGCAGTGAACCATAGCTTTCCAGAACAGGACTGGTCATAATAAAAGTGTGAGGATAAGAGGGTCTGTTCCGGGATACTGCATACCTCCCTACTAGAAATGAGCCGACCTCGGCGAACCACAAGTTGAGGTAGAGGTGGATGAATGGAACATAAAGGACCAAGACAACAAGACGAGAGGAAGGAATGTGAGTGTGAGTGAGTATGTAGGTGTGTGTTTCCCACGCTCAAGGCACAGGTGACAAGAGAAGACTATGAAGAGAAAGAAAAATCCTAGTGGCAGGACTTCACCTAGGGGTGCCTAATGTACTCTAGTTACAGGTAGTTAGTGCGTGAACAATCTGACATGTAAGTCAGGACTACTTAACTGCTGACGGGCGACCCTCAATATTCCAGACAGTTTGACAGTAGGTTTCCAATGACAATGAGTTACCCTACTGGAAAAAGAACGTGAAGACCTGTGTACTGCCTTGGGTGTCTGTGTGAAGTGACTTGGACACCTGGAAGAGAAAGAATAAAATAACAAAAGCAAACATTTGGCGCGCCATACATACCAGTCAATCATACAACACAATTACTTAATAGACCAGACGCACAAAAAGGTATCCAAGGTGCAGTATGTATGAACAAATGTACATGTTGAGTGTGACTGTGTAACGACTACTGTGTGTTAGGGACAAGACAGGGATAAACAAACAATAGAGACACAAGGAAGGGAACATAAAGAAACAAAACCCTGCGAGGTCCTGAGGAGAACACTGGCTCAAAGGAATCTTCCCAGTGGATAACACAATAATACAATATACGAAGGAAATAGAATACCCTTGTGAGAAAATACACTCGTTGAAAAATATACTCTTTAGAAAATAGACTTTCTCTGAGGCTATAGATATATACTGACTTCTTACTCAGAGGAGGAGGAAAAATATCTGACTTTGATATGAGAATATACTCTATGAGAAGATATACTTTTTCAAAAGACACACTTTACTCTGAGACTATCTAAATGACTTTTCTGCTTACTCAGAGGTAGGGAATATATATAAGACTCTGACATGAAAATAGACTTTTGACCACTGAAGTGCAATACTGAAGTGCAATAATAAACCTTGATAATCACATACTCTTGAAAAGTGTTTTAGGGAGAACTGGGTAAGTGTCTGTTAGGTAGAGTCTCTTTAGGCAATTTAGACCATCGTCCATGTAAAGGCTCTAAGACAGGCACTAGAGAACAGTGTAACAATTTGAGTGTCCATCAGCACATAGCTGGATGAGAAACAAAGTTCTTGGTCAGGCGGACCAGGTGCGAACCTTAAACGTTGCAGAGAACTTTTTCAAACCTGGAACAAAACAGTCATATAAACAGTTAAGAACTTTGGTCTCTGTAGTGAAGCTTAATGAAAGGAGGCAGAAGGGCCCTGAGTAGGCTTCTTCTTCTCCCACGGGTAGTAGAAGCATGGAGGGCCTGAAGCAGAAGCATCACTGGAGACAGTGGAGACCACAATGCTGGGGGTCACAGTAGTTATAGGTGAAATGACAGGGGCCACATTATAGGTGACGGTAGTAGAAGCGTTGGTGGCTTTAGCCACGGCTGTGGAAGAGGCAGTGTTAGCTGCTGTGGACTGCCCTGCTGTAGTGGGAGCTGCAGGTGCCGCAGTGGGCATGGCGGTTGCAGCTTTAGTGGCAGGCGACAGGGCAGCAAGGGCCTGCTGAATGTCCTGAATCATACACGTATCTCTCTCCTGACAGGGGAGAGAGAACACACACTTGTCTCCCTGATGGTGGAGGACAAGACTGAGGCAGAGAGGAAGTCACATGGTATCCTCAGCCAAAGCTCGATGACCATTGGAGTTACCATGGAAGCAGGGGCAGTCACGTGACATCCAGCCATTGCATCATCACACCATTAGGCATATAGGACTAAATATACATGAGAAGTACCATACTTGAACACTTGGAGGTGACATAATACCCTTAGGCACTGATACCTGAATAGGCATACAAGAAATGAATGGAATAGCAGACCTGAACACTGAGAAGGGTGACACAATACACACAGTTTGCAGTGAACCTTAGCTTTCCAGAACAGGACTGGTCATAATAAAAGTGTGAGGATAAGAGGGTCTGTTCCGGGACACTGCAGTAGCAGGTAGAAGGAAAGTGTTGTTTGAGACTAGATAGGCCTTGCCTAATAGAACAATTATCTGCTCGGATGGTTTTAGAGTGTTTGGTGTGGAAAAAGAGTCACGTACTCACTGTTAGGATAAGAAAAACTAGTTCAACAAATTTCAGATTTAATAACCTGAGTCCCAGGGACTGGGGGAAGCTAACCCCTCAAGGATTCCGGAGTAGGTCAAGCAGGTTTCAGTGGAGTACTTCAGCTTTTGCTATTTGCTCCAATGTGGATCTATCTCAGTTACGGTACACTGTCATGACTGGATAAGGATCCCAGAAGTAGAAGTAGGAGCAGACTCAGAAAACTATCCTCTCTGTCTCCAAACTCCAACTAACTGAGAAGGACCCTTCCACCAGGAACTAGGCTACCTTTATAAGGGTGACTAGAGGGAGAGTGAGACACCAAGTGGTGACCTTTTTACAGGTCAAATAAAGTTTATTCAAAATGGCCAGATATTTCCTTTAATGGCTGCTCCAGTATTTGGATATGCCTGCCATACATAGCTGCCAGTGAGGAATTGCACTTGTAATCTGGAGTTACCAGTAACTGGCCCCTAATCTTCTTGTATTCTAGCCACAAGTTGCTGACAAGGGGCACATGGGCCTGAATTGTGACAAGGCGTGAAGATCTTGTTCATTCAGCCCAGAGATTGCTCCTGGCAGGGGACGCTGGAAGATGAAAATGATGAGCGGACGCAGTAAATAGGCGTCCCAGACCCGTCATTAGTTCCCGCTGATACGTCTACTTGTGGAGTTTTTTCCATTAAAATAGTATAATTATCTGGTATTGTAAGGTAAAGAAGTTTCTTCCAAGTCTCTGAATAAAGAGGATGGAGCCCAACATGGGTTTGTATACAGTAACATAAGGGGAGATACAGATAGATAGATAGATAGATAGATAGGAGATAGATAAATAAATAGATAGATAGGAGATAGATAGATAGATAGATAGATAGATAGATAGATAGATAGATAGATAGATAGATAGACAGACACACCGGAGTATAGTGAATACATAATTATGGATATAATCATTATTCTTGATACATTATATTTACATGCTTGTATTTTTTCATTTTTGCAGATGATGTTATTTAATAAGCCTATCTCTCGGAGCAGGACTAGTGATGACTCACCAACAGTGAGATAGCAGCATCACCAACTCCCAATCATCTATACCTCGGGATGTTACAGCCCCTGTCTGGTAATCTATATGAATCATTCAGCTTGAACAATGACTCACACTGTCGAGCCCCCACAGACTACCGTGGACATCCCGCTATCTGGTCATCTAGGATGGAAAGTTCTATCCAAGTGGGCTCTGTCCACCGTATAATACGGGAGAACGGAAGACTGTGTTAATTGGCTGGTCTCACAGTGTTAAATAGGTAAAAAACTGACTTATTTACATTTTCTCCTGAAGTCATCAGTTGCCATAACATCAGGAAGCTACATCTCCGGTGGTTTAACATAAGATGGCCGTGCGTTCCACTCGTGGCGTGTGGTCCAAATTTCTACTTCCTGGTTGATGCTGCTGATCACGGCGTGTGAGTGGATCACAACTGCTCCGATTTGTTTTCATTCTTTATATAACTCCTTAGACTATTATGAATTATTCATGAACATGGACTTTCACCTTCGCGTTGGAACTAAATGCTCCCTTATAATTAATGTTATTGCACATGGATTTACTCACATCAGCTGATCGTGGTATCAGGTGTGGAATGCACACATTACTAATTACTTTGCACAGGATATATAAATCACATGTTGTCTTTGAAATGTATTCACTGGCTTGAAAAAGACGTCATTGAGACGTCGAAACGTCACTGTTTGTGTTCACTGTGTGCTTTGTATGGAATAATCACCGCATGCGCGGCGTGCGGAAGACGTCGGCGGCGCTTGCGTTCCAACGCCGACGTCTTCCGCACGCCGCGCACGCGCAGTACATCAGCGTCTTCTCCTGCCGTACTGCGCATGCGAAAGACACGGCGCGCCAACGGCGTGAGCGTGGGCCAGAGATGACGTCGGCGGAGCGAAGGTCTTTGAATCATGCCCCTCTGGGCGTGATTACAGCGCCCAGGACCGTGACTAGTACAGCCCACCTTGACTAGTTCAGCCCACCTTGACTACTTGGGGCTGATTAGCATACGGCGCGGGACATCACAAAAGTAAGAATACGAGCTAACAAAAGAGGGGACGGAGGGGACAGGGGGATGTTTGGGAAGCATGCTGGCTGATGTACCAGCACGCTTCCTTATCAATGGGGGCAATTTCGGCGTGATTGGTTCCCTTTAAAGGGAACCAATCACCTCAAAAA
Source organism: Dendropsophus ebraccatus (assembly GCF_027789765.1). NCBI lineage: Eukaryota > Metazoa > Chordata > Amphibia > Anura > Hylidae > Dendropsophus > Dendropsophus ebraccatus. Next base: position 120,306,544 of record NC_091459.1, read on the forward strand.
TGCATATAAAGCTAAGTACATGTGCTGTTAGAGCACACAGCACACTTCCCACAAATTGCCCAATAGCTGTGACGTCACTCGAGAGCGCGCAGTGCCCGACGTCGGCACGCCTACGTTGTGACGCCGCCGCGCATGCGCAGTACAGCCGCTTCCATTCCGGCGGTACTACGCCTGTGCAGAATAGCCTCGAACTCAGTGTGAGCCGGAGTTCGAGGCTATTCTGCACAGGCGCAGTACCGCCGGAACGAGTGACTTCACAGCTACTGGGCAATTTGAATCATGCCCACAGAGGCGTGATTAAAGCAGAAGAACGCCCAGGACGATAGGAGACGCCCAGCAGACCGTGACTACCTGCTATCCGCACACCGCCCTGATGACTACCTCAGGTAATTTGCATACAGGGCGCCAGTTTTATAAAGTGACTTTGTGGCTTACACGGGGGAGGCAAGGAGGCTATGAAAACATGTGTGGGAAGTGTGCTGTGTGCTCTAACAGCACATGTACTTAGCTTTATATGCATTTTTGAGGTGATTGGTTCCCTTTAAGGCCGTATGGCCGTGCTGAGTTCATTCTGAAGATCCAGCGCGCTTCACATTGTAGTAGTCGCTTGTCATAATCTCCCTTCAATACATGACTTTTTACTACTTCCAGTGCTTGACATTTGAGCGCTTCCCAGTTTCCTCCATGTTTCTCCATAAAGTGAAGTGCTACAGGACTTGTACGTTTATTTTTTATATCCCCTATATGCTCACTTAGCCGCTTTTTTAGAGGTCTGAAAGTTTTCCCCACATAATTTTGTGGGCAGGGACATGTCAGCATGTACACCACTCCTGATGTCTCACAGTTTGCAAAATCCCGCATCACATAATTTTCTCCCGTGCTGCTGCCCTCAAAAGATTTTCCAGGGGTGATGTATTTGCACATTGTGCATTTACTGCATGGGTATGTTCCTGAGACCCCCCTGCGCTGTTTGTTCATATTTGTAGGGAGGTAACTGTGCACCAGTCGGTCCTTCAAATTGCGACCCCTCCGATACGTAATTTGTGGTCTATCAGGTAAGAACCGCGTAATAGTTTGGTCCAACTTCAGAACAGGCCAATAGAGGGTCAAGATTTGTTTGACCTCCTCAGACTTTACATCATACGTGCCTATAATTCGAGACACCTTTTCTCCATCATCAGTTTTTGTTGTAGATCTTAGTAGTTCTGTCCGATTTCTTTGCATCGCCTTCCAATAGGCGTTTTTAAGGACTTTCCTAGGATAGCCCCTTCTCAAGAGTCTGTCCCGTAATTCAGCAGCCTTTTGTTTAAATTCTCTTAGAGTGGAGCAGTTCCGACGTAATCTCAAGTACTGGCCTGTCGGTATGCCAGCTTTAAGTGCCCTTGCTGCTGGTGGAAGAAGTCGTCCCCGAAGAGGAAATAGTTCTTTGTTAAGATGTAATCAAGAAGAGCCATAATAAACTCATTGTGGGCTTCATATTGCACACCTCGTGTCCTCAGAAAGTGTGCCACTGCCTTCTTGCCCCCTTCGTGAGGGATTGAGGAGTATAGCGCCTCCACATCAAGCGAGGCCAGATAGCAGTGTTGGTCAAGCTGCATCTCCTCTATCCTCCCCAAGACATCTGTGGAGTCTCTCACATATGATGGCAGTGCTTCGACAAAGGGCCGTAAAACTATATCCACATATTGGCTGACATTTTGTGTTAAGTTATTTATTCCTGCCACTATGGGTCGTCCTCTCAGCGGTGGATAGCCCTTGTGCACTTTAGGTATGCTGTGAAAACTAGCAATCTTTGGGTGTTCTGGATTCATATACACATACTCAGCTGGACTCCTTTGCTTCATCAAGGATCCTTTTCAGCTGTGCAGCGAACACTTCTGTGGGATCCCGTTTTAATTTATTGTAACAATTAGTATCTTGCAGTAGCTGTAGACACATGTTATCGTAGTCCTCCCTGGTCATCAGCACAATGTTGCCACCCTTGTCAGAGGGCTTGATGACCAGGGGGGAATCACGTTCCAGTGACATAAGTGCCTCCCTCTCCTCTCTTGTGAGATTTTGATGGTTCACAGTTTTTTCTTCCATTTCTCTAAAGGCTTGGCTGACTAGGTCTACAAACATGTCGATCTGGGCATAATCCCCCAAAGGGGGTGTTTTTACACTTCGTGGCTTCAAGTTTGTGAAGGGTTCTTCTCCTTCCTCTTTTTGTGCAGATTGTTCCAATTCCAACATATTTCTGTAGACCGTCATATCTTCTTCTTCCAAGCCTAGTTGATGACCATCCTTTTTGTTTTTTACTGCAAAATATTTTCTCCATTTGAGGTTTCGTGCAAATAAATGCACATCCTTAACCCAAGTGAAAGCATTAAATTTCATTAATGGAACAAACGACAGTCCTTTTGTAAGTACACTCATTTCTGGTGTCGTGAGTTGCTTTTTAGTGAGATTTATGACTTGTAATTTATCTTCCTTGCTTTCAATTGTTATTTTCTGTTCCTTAGTACATACTGTGATATCGGTGGCGTCCCTATAAACCAATAACATCACGTGAGGATCGCTCCGGACTGAGACATCTCTGGATAAGAACTACGAGTAGAACCTGCTCTGATTATTCAGGAAATCAGTCTGTCAAATAAGAGGCGGGCTTATGTGATATGTAAATAGAAGCCGAGGTGCGCTGATCAGTGTGCGGCCATCATCAGAGCCGTGCAGAAGGATTCCAACAAAGGTCTCAAGAAAAATTTTAGCTTACCCTACGGCCCTGGAGGATAATGGTTCAGGAAACGCGTCGGGCCAGTGCAATATAAAGTGAAGGACTTCTGATACCTACTACGGTGGAAATAAAAACGAAGTAAATAAACTCTTCATTTTTTACAATGATTCAACTGGAGTGTGTAAATTGATTGCTCACAAAAAAAGACTGTTTCCATAATCAATTAAGCTAAAAGGGACAAAAACACAAAGACAGTGTGATACAGCATAATACAAAATAAGTGCAAACATACTAAAGTGCAATATAAATAAAGAAATACGCACGTTGTGTTACAAAATAGGACTTATTTATGAACTTTGCTATTTATGGACGAGAAAGTCTCTGCATGTGCACAAGAGGATGGTGATGGCTGCGTTATAGAGTTTTTTCTTTTTGAGTATTTTTTTTTGAATTATCATAAAACTTTTTAAAAGAGTGAGTAAAGGTTACATTTTAATAATTTTCCTTTTGGTCAGTGAATTGTGAAATTGAAGGAAAATAAATTAATCTCATCAGTGTAAATAGATAGATAGATAGATGATAGATAGATAGATAGATAGATAGATAGATAGATAGATAGGACATAGATAGGAGATAGATAGATAGATAGATAGATAGATAGATAGGAGATAGATGATAGATAGATAGATAGATAGATAGATAGATAGATAGATAGATAGATAGATAGATATGAGATAGATAGATAGATAGATAGATAGATAGGAGATAGATAGATAGATGATAGATAGATAGATAGATAGATAGATAGGAGAGAGATAGGAGATAGATAGATAGATAGATAGATAGATGATAGATAGATAAATAGATACCAGTTCAAAAGATATCCCGGCACTCCAACAGATCAAATTAGTGTTTTTTATTGAACAACTTCATTCGTGCACAGCACAGCAAATCGGTTAGGATGCAACGTTTCGGCGGTCAGTTACCGCCATTTTCAAGCATAACCGTAGTGACAACAATCTCCATTAAATACATGTGCATTCATTAAAACAGTGGTAGTTCATAGGTGCAAATACATGTCAATCAAAAATAACGTGACGTGTCCATTCGGACACACCCCAAGGGTGTGTATAGTGTCCATTCAGACACACTTGTAAGTGTGTTTAGTGTCCGTGATTTTCTTCAAGTTCTTCTGGGCGTATCGCAACACGCCTATAACGTGAATGTGAACCCAGTCCAATATAGCGTGTACTTTGTGATGTGAGAAGACTTGATACTTGAAACAAAACATGATATAATTGTACATGAAACATATCGGGATCCACTCACTGTGGTACTGCTTGTTGGAGTTAGCAGGAACAGATCAGATAGATATGATAGGATTGCTTCACTCCACTGCGGGAGACTTCCATTTATGTTTGTGGTATATACGTAACGGCAGGGACCCATACGGGAATCTAGGCAATTAGCTAACATCATAGCAAAGACTTTTTATGTATTGACTCGCCGGATATCCACTTTTTCCAGGTAGATACCTGTAAGTGTAGTGTACTCTCCAGCTCGTTCAACTAGACCTCTCCAGGTCAAGATTTGTGATTGGCCACATCCCAGGTATGTCGTACGTTATTGAGTGGAAAAACCGCATGGTCTGATCAGGGTTAAACAAATACTTAGCTCCAACTTCCCAACAGTGAGTAGTTCTCCCGGTATTTCATAGTAGTATCATCTGATAGATAAAGAAAAAGTAAACGTTAGTAAATTAACAAAAATAGAAGATAGAGAAATTGTTGTCTCACAATTCACATCGATGTGACAAGCACAAAAGCAAGGACATATGTAGGGACACATCAAGTTCCAGGTGCACCTCAACTCTGGGTATATTTAGATGTTTTATATTCTATGTTCAGCCCATTCTCACCTAGGGCTTCTGTTTTAAAGATCCATTCCAACTCTTTTTTCTTTAGTATTCGCTGCCGGTCACCTCCTCTCTTGAGAGGTCCCACTCTGTCAATAGCCATAAAATCTAGGTCTCTTTCTACATGTCTTTGTTCGTAAAAATGTTTAGATACAGGGAGATCTAATTTTTGTTTTCTAATTGAGTATCTATGTTGTGTGATCCTAGTTTTTAACTCTAATGTTGTCTCCCCAATATAGATTTTTCCACAAGGACACCACAAGGCATAAATTACAAAATCCGTGACACAGGTAAGGTACTTTGTATCAAGTCTTCTCACATCACAAAGTACACGCTATATTGGACTGGGTTCACATTCACGTTATAGGCGTGTTGCGATACGCCCAGAAGAACTTGAAGAAAATCACGGACACTAAACACACTTACAAGTGTGTCTGAATGGACACTATACACACCCTTGGGGTGTGTCCGAATGGACACGTCACGTTATTTTTGATTGACATGTATTTGCACCTATGAACTACCACTGTTTTAATGAATGCACATGTATTTAATGGAGATTGTTGTCACTACGGTTATGCTTGAAAATGGCGGTAACTGACCGCCGAAACGTTGCATCCTAACCGATTTGCTGTGCTGTGCACGAATGAAGTTGTTCAATAAAAAACACTAATTTGATCTGTTGGAGTGCCGGGATATCTTTTGAACTGGAATCTATTGTGTCCGTGGTCTGGACATTCCCTGGCACCCGTGCTCTAGGAGGTGCGGCTGGATATTGATTGTATATAGATAAATAGATAGATAGATAGATAGATAGATAGATAGGAGATAGATAGATAGATAGATAGATAGATAGGAGATAGATAGATAGGAGATAGATAGATAGATAGATAGATAGATAGATAGATAGATAGATAGATAGATAGGAGATAGATAGAAGATAGATAGATAGATAGATAGATAGGAGATAGATCAGTGATGGCAAACCTTTTTGTGAGCAAATGCCCAAACTGCAACCCAAAACCCTCTAACTTATCTCAAAAAGAAAAAGAGGTCGGAAAAGGCAAGACACAGAGGGGCACCATGAGGAGAGAACGCGTAATATGGTAAATATCTCCTCCATTACTCTTTCACCTGAACAATTGAGACTTTTAAATAAGGGTTTGAATTTTTGACTTAGATCTTGATATTGCCCAATTTATCCCACGTCTGAATCTTAAAGTTTGGTTTGATTGTAACAAAACTACTAATGTGAATGTAAGTGAACAATTGAGATCTAACAAAAACATTTCCTTACAGGCAATTGATATTAGAAGTAGAAAGTGAGTTTATTCCTACCAATATTTTACCACCTATAAAAACATACAATCAATTGGTTAAAATGGAGGTTAAAAAATTTGTTGATTGAATTTTCCAAAAACACCACAGTTGTATTTTTTTGCCTAAGATTCACATGCATTTTACTAAACCGCCAGGACAATTGATTGTATCGGGACATGCCTCAATTTTTAGTCATGTATCAATATTCTTGGATAATATCATGAGACCTTTAGTGACAACTGCCAGGTCTTACATTAAAGAAAGAACACAATTTTTGAGGGAGATAAAGGAATTACAGGTTCCTGACACAGCTATCTTAGTGACTATGGATATAACCAGTCTGTACTAGAGATGAGCGAATGTCGAGCATGCTCAAGTCGATCTGAACCCGAACTTTCGGCATTTGATTAGCGGTGGCTGCTGAAGTTGGATAAAGCCCTAAGGCTATGTGGAAATCATGGATATAGTCATTGGCTGTATCCATGTTTTCCAGACAACCTTAGAGCTTTATTTAAGTTCAGCAGCCCCCGCTAATCAAATACCGAACATTCAGGTTCAGATCGACTTGAACCCGAACCCGGTTCGCTCATCTCTAATCTGTACACCTCTATTGAGCAGACAATGGGACTGAAGGCAGTACGGACTGCCTTAGAACAGTTACAATTGCAAGAAAAAGACTTTGTATTAAGACTGTAGGAGGTTGTCCTCACATATAATCACCTCAGATTTGATGACAAGTGGTACATGCAGACGCGTGGTGTGGCCATGGGTGCTAGTGCAGCACCCACTTATGCATATATTGTGGTAGCCCAGTTAGAACAACAATGTATTTATGATGTCCCTCATTTCCAGCAGGTATTAACATGGAAACGCTTTATTAACGACTTATTCATGATATGGACAGGTGATGTGACAGCGCTACAGGAATTCATGGAATACTTGAATACAATCGACAAGACTATTAAATTCATAATGACACATGACCCACATTCTATTCATTACCTTGACGTAACTATAATTAAAGAAAACAATGGACTTGTGACCAAGATGTATGTAAAAGAGACTGATTGTAACAACATTCTACAATATCAGAGTTGCCACCCCCCAAAAATGAAAAAATCTCTACCTGAGAACCAAATGCTCAGAGCATGTAGAATAACGGATCAGACGGAGGATCTACGGACATCTTTAGATAGAATGACTGTACAAATTAATAGGATGACATTGCTACAGGACAAACCTAAACAGAGAACATTACAGAGAGTACTATTTATTATGACATACACACATTTTTCTCCAAAAATTACTAGAATTATTAATAAATATTGGTATAAAATAAAAAATACTTACCCCCACATCTCTGAGCTCCAACCCCCCCTCCCAGCCTTGTACAGACGACTGATGAACCTAAAGGATAATTTAATAAAACCTAATATCAGTAAAAAAAAACAAAAAAAAAACTATGACACAAAATTTTTTGACTCATGACAAAAAAAATGGTTCATTCCCCTGAGTCAACTGCACCAACTGTAAATACATGGTGAAAGGCCCTAAATTTATACATCCACAAACTGGACAGGAATTTAACATCAAAAAGTACTTAATGTGCAATTCAGACTGGATAGTCTATATATTATGGTGCCCCTGCAAAAAAAAATTATGTAGGGGAAACAACATACGATTTCAAAACGAGGATGAATCAACATATCGGCAGTACTGTGTTGGAAAAGACTTCAGAAGAGAAGGATTTAGGGGTAGTGATTTCTGACAGCTTGAGTCACCAGTGCAACCAGGCGGTGGGGAAAGCTAATGGTATGCTGGGGTGTGTAGCTAGAGGTATAACCAGTAGGAAGAGGAAGGTTGGGATCCCGCTGTATAAAGCTCTAGTGAGACCACATCTGGAATACTGTGTCCAGTTCTGGAGACCACACCTACAAAAAGAATACTGGTAAAATAGAACGGGTCCAAAGATGGGCTACAAAAATGGTGGATGGTGTCAGGCAATAAACAGATCAGGAAAGACTTAAGGATTTGTTTCTTGTAGATAAGAAGATTTTCTTAAAGTGTCACTGTTTGTTTTTTTTTTGGTTTTTTTTTTATGCAGAAATCTATAGTCCAGGCGATTTTAAGAAACTTTTAAAATTGGGTTTATGAGGCAAATATGCCATTATCTGCATTCAAAAAGCCTTTCCTCAGCCCCCCCCCTCTCTCTCATCCACTGCTCATTATCAGGAAATTATGTCTTGTTGCATCAGAGGTGCCCCTGTCTGTTCTATGGAGAGGGGAGGGGGAAGGGAGGAGGGAGATTAGTCGGCAGCAGAAAACAAAGCATTACACAGTGGAAGCTGTATGAAAGCCAGTATTCAGAGGTCAGTGCTCACTTCAGAGGAGATAGCCCGGTGATGTAGCTGTAAATTAACTCTTTGTTGTCCTATTTTGGTGCCTCATCTCCCTCCACCCCTCCCCTCTCCATAGAGAACAATGAAGACAGGGGGGAGAGCTTTAAACTGCTTTCTCATGATAAAAATGCATTTTTCGGCTAATAAACCCAATTACAAAGTTTCTTAAAATCGCCTGTACTAAGCACGGGCCGACAAACTCACCGCTACAGTGATGGGAGAATACATGATGTCAATGCTGATCAGTATTTACATTGACCTGAGGGAACTGCAGTTTTATCCGTATCTCTGTCGTGTACGCACAGTCTGGAGTGGCTTATTAGCTTGGTAGAGTAGACAAGGAACCTCTAAGAAATGCAATCCAGAACAGCATTGCTGTGCAGGTGGCACCTAAAGTAAATTGTTTCCCTAATATTACCATTGCCAGCGGCTTGTTGCATATAATACTGCCGATATGCCCCCTGGACGGTCTTGGTTGGACGTGCAAGGTGAATCCTCGTACGTCACCTGGGGAAGAAATCCCCATTCATAAAATCCTAGTTTACTCCCGGATATCACTGACGGTTCTGTGATGAGTTCAGAACGCCGTGGGACCTTACATTTACTATGGAACAAACAGACTCTTGTACCCAACGTAATAGTGGGCGTACCTTACTCATGTGTTGGACTAAACACAATCATTATATGGACTGATGGACACTGGTTTGCACCTATAGGATTGCTGGGTTAATTATACTCACCTGTATTTAGGAGAGAAGTTGTACACTTGTAGGCATGCTTGAAAAAGTCGCATCATACCTCTGCTTTGTTTGCTGTGCTGCATTGATGTTTTCTACATGAGATGAAATAAAACAAATACATTTTCCCTACAAGACGTGCTGTGGGAAATTTGTATATCAAGCTGAACTGGATGCTTGGTCAGGAACGTTCCTGCGGGCACTCGGACTTACAAGCTGTTTGGTGGTGCGGCATATATCCTTTTTGACTAGATAGATAGGAGATAGATAGATAGGCGATAGATAGATAGAAGATAGATAGATAGATAGATAGATAGAAGATAGATAGATAGATAGATAGATAGATAGGAAATAGATAGACCAATACTAATGCGATGCCCTGGCCCCTGGGGGCCACTTCCGCAGTGCTGGTGTTATGAGCGGGCAATGATCGGGGCAGCTGCAGGGGTTATACTTGTCACGGTATAGGCCTGAGGGCGGCACAGCTGTAGGGCCGGTCTGTGGAATCTGCGGGTGATGATGGGCATGCGATTCTTCGCTGCACTTAGTCAGGGCACCAGTTAGTGGACACCAATGCCAGGGTTCAGTAACAGCGGTTTTATTATAGATGAGGTAACTAGTAGCAACAGTTCTGTCCGGATGCAACCGGGTATATAGCAGGCTTTGACAAATAAAGCAGGAGTGGTGCTGCATAGGCTGTGAGAATACGTGCCGGATGATGGGAGTAGGAATATGAGAGAAATAGCGTTGCTGGGTGGATTAGCTTGAGAATAATACTTGCTGTGAATCCTTGCAGCGATGAGGAGAGATAACGGAATGACACCCAGATGAGAGAAAAGAATCCGGTCACTTGAGCAGGCAGAAACAGCCGAAGACTGGAATATAGCAGCAGACTTAGTCACTCTTCTGTGGGAGAGGATAGAACCACACAACCTCCTTGCTTGGAAGCAGGGGGAAGACTAACTTGTTAGGAGGAAGTGGGAGGTCACATGGTTGCTCCTGGCCAGAGCTAGTCGGCCATTGGAGGAACCATGGTTACAGGTCATGTGATCAACAGCCTTGCATACCACTGTACACTGTAATAATACACAGGAATACATGAGAATACACATGAAAATGCACAATACCAGAGAATACTAGGGGAAAACCAGCAGCAGTTGCAGTGCAAACACTTACCAGAACAGGCATTGACACAGCAATAGAAATGGCCATAATAGGAGTAGTAGTCTGCATGTTCTGGGACACTGCATACCTCCCTAGCAAGTTTGAGCCGACCTCGGCGAATCTAGAAGGCAGCAAACATGAATAGACTGGACAATCAAACAACAGGAATGAATGATGAGAGTGAGTGTGAGGAGGTGTGTGTTTCCCACGCCCAAGGCACAGGTGAGAAGAGAGAGAGAATGAGAAACCCTAGTGGCAGGACTTCACCTAGGGGTGCCTAACGTACTCTGGCGACCAGGTAGCTAGTGCATGAACCATCTGACGTGTAAGCCAGGACAACTTAACTGCTGACGGGTGACCCTCAATATTCCAGCCAGTTAGACAGTAGGTTTTCTGTTAAATGTGTTACCCTACTGGAGGAGAACGTGAAGACCTGTGTACTACCTTGGCGTGTCTGAGTAGTGTCTTGGATACCTGGAAGAGAAAAGAACAAAATAATAAAAGCAAACATACATGGGGAGCTCCCTTTCATATCACTCAATCACACACACAAGCACTCCACAGGCCAAACACCCGAAAAGGTATCCAAGGTGCGGTATGTATGGACAAGTGTGAATATTAGGTATGACTATGTGTGATAACTACTGTGTTGGGACAAGACAGAGGCGAACAAATACTGGAAACAAAAGGAAGGGAAACACAACAGACAACAAATACTGCGAGGTCTTGAGGAGAACTGGCTCACATGAATCTGAATGAAAATCTGAGAGAAATCTGAATGAAAATCTGAGAAAAATCTGCATACGAACTGGCTCAACTAAATCTTTCCAGCTATAGAGATAATATAGACAATAATGAGACTGGATGAGAAAATACACTCCTACATAAACTGGACTTTCTCTGAGGTATATGTAAACTGACTTCTCTTACTCAGAGGAGGAGATATCTGTCTTAGACACTGGAAAATATACTGTTTTACAAAAGAGGCGCTCTACTCTGAGGCAATCTATGTAACCTTTTGCTTACTCAGAGGAGGAAATACAAATGACTCTGACAACTCCGAAATACAATAGTAGAAAAAGTGTAACACTAGATATAAGTGCAACAATGAACAAGTGCAATAATACCCTGTGTGGAACACACAATCACAGGAAAGTGCATTAGGAAGGAATGGGTTAAGTGTCTCTGTTAGGTAGAGTCTCTTTTAGGCAATTGGAACATCGTCCATGTAAAAGGCTCTGGGACAGGCACTAGAGAACTTTTTGTTATGGTAAGTGTCCATCAGCTCATGGCTGGCTAGTACAGGGAACTTGGTCAGGAGGACCAGGCACGAACCTTGAACGTTGCAGGAACTGGAACAAAACAGTTAGACAACAAAAACAGTTTAAGGGCTCTGGTCTCTGTAACGAAGTGGAGGAATTCCTCTGGTAGAGCGCTCAGACCGTCTCAGCGGAGGATCCTCTTCAACAGTGATTGGTGCAGGTACCGGTGGAAGATCACCCCCAGTGTCTGGTTGTAAAGATGGAGTCGTTGGAGGCACAATTGGAAGTGGAGAAACCGCTGAAACGGGTACAGGGAACGCTGGATAGCCTACGGCCATGAGGAACGGTTCAACTTGGAACATTTCTTCCAGAGAGAGAGGTTTAGCTGGAGCTGCTGGGGGAGCCGGAGGCGTGGATGCAGGTACCGGACACGGTGCTGTAAGGCCCTGTAGGTCCTCCTTAGTGCAACGTTTTATCCTATTCCGATGCACCGTCTGTGGGGCTAGCCCAGGCTTTTTGACTTCATACACATCAGTCTCTGGGTAAGGGATAGAGGAGATGACATAGGGCTCAGGCTCCCAAAGGCTTTCAAGTTTGTGAGAGCGATGATATTTCTTTAGCCAAACTTTATCCCCCACTTGTAGTGGTGTGGCATTCGCCCTTAGGTTGTAGGCATCCTCTTGGCGCTGCTGAGCCTCCCCCATCCTCCGGTCAACAATTTCCCGGGCATCCTGGATTCTCCTCTGATGTTCCCGAACCCAGTCCGTTTCAGGTAGGGGGTTGAAGGTGTCAGGAGCTTGGACTCCAAGAGCACGGTCCTGAGGAAGTTGGCCTTGGCGGCCGAACATCAGGTAGAACGGGGAGTAGCCAGTGGAACAATGAGTGGTATTGTTATAGATCTCCACTAGTTCATCCAACAAGTGGGGCCACTCTACTCTCTTGGTCACTGAAGCCGTTCGGAGCATGTTGATAAAGACCTGGTTAACTTTTTCACACAGACCATTCCCTTGAGGGTGATAGGCCGTGGTGCGGAGCTTCTTACATTCATGGTAGGCACACAGCTCCTGGAAAAGTTGCGACTCGAAGGCCGGACCCCGGTCCGTCAGCAGAGACTCTGGGCACCCATAGTGCTTTACATACTCCTTGTAAAAAGTAAGAGCAGTGGTCTTGGCGGTCAAGTCCCTGACAGGTACCACGACTACCCACTTGGAGTAGTGGTCAACCATGGTGAGGGCGTAGGTATACCCGCATCTTGTAGGGGCTAGCTTCACATGGTCCAGGGCGACTAGCTGATTCGGCCGGTGGGAGGTGATTGGATGCAAAGGGGCCCTGACTTCTCTTCCCCCAGCTTTGGAGATATTACAAGCAGGGCACTCAGCACACCAGTTCTCGATGTCAGCCCTCATCCCGATCCAGTAGAACCGCTGTCGGATAGTGGCCTCCGTCTTGTGTACCCCGAAATGACCGGACCGGTCATGGTAGGCATCTAGCACCATCTTAGCGTCTCGTCGGGGAATGAGGATCTGGTGGCACCTCTCCCCAGAGACCGGATCAAGAGAGTTCCGCAGGATCAGTCCCTTCTGTAAGAAGAGCCTCTTTCTTTGCCTCCAGAGTCGCCTTAGCTCGACATCAGGATAGGGCCTCTTTATCCGCATGGGGACCCGACCAGTAGAGAGGTAGTCATAGATCTCCCCCAGGACACGGGACTCTTCCTGGATGGTCTGCCACCTGGCCAAGTCTTGCGGGGCCCTAGGTGGAGGCGAAGGCGTTTCAGGCCCGGCTGCATCAATAGCACTCTGGGTAGCGAACCTTTGGTAGAAGGGAGGCATTTCTACATCTTCCCAATCGCTGTCCTCTGGGGCCTCTTCGCCCTTGGGTAGTCGGGACAGGAGGTCTGCATTGACGTTAGCCTTGCCACTGCGGTACTTAATTTCAAACTGGAAATTGGCCAGTCGAGAAGCCCACCGCTGCTCCAGGGCGCCCAGCCGAGCAGTGTTGAGATGCGCCAACGGGTTGTTATCCGTATAGATGGTAACAGGGGTGGCAGCCAGGTAGTCCTTGAACTTTTCGGTGACGGCCCACACTAGGGCTAGTAACTCCAACTTGAAGGAGCTATAATTGTTGTCGTTCTTTTCAGCGCCCCGAAGACTCCGGCTGGCATAAGCTACAACTCTCTCTTGGCCATCTTGAACCTGGGACAGCACAGCTCCCAGGCCTTGGAAGCTGGCGTCCGTGTAGAGCCGGAAAGGAAGGTTATAGTCTGGGTAGGCCAGGATAGGAGGCGTAGTCAACAGGCGTTTCAGGGTTTGAAAGGCAACCTCCTGCCGTTTGGACCACTCGACGGGGAGCCGTCGGTTGTAGCTTTCTCGAGGGCAACCCCGGAGTAACTCATTGAGGGGCTCGGCCACTTGGGCAAAGTGGGGAATGAAGCGGCGGTAATAGCCGGCAAATCCCAGAAAGCTTCTCACCTCCTTGACGGTCTTAGGGGTATCCCAGTGTTCCACAGCCGAGATCTTCTCTGGATCGGGTCGTATCCCCTCAGCACTCACAACGTGCCCCAGATAGTTCACTTGGGGTTTGAGAAGGTGGCACTTGGAAGGCTTGATTTTCAGGCCGTGATCGATTAGGACCTGGAACACTTCAGCCAGATGATGGACGTGATCTTCGTAGGTACGTGAATAGACAATCACATCATCTAGGTAGAGCAGGACACTCTGAAAGTTGAGATGGCCGAGACACCTTTCCATCAACCGCTGGAAGGTAGCGGGGGCGTTGCACAGACCGAAGGGCATGCTGGTGAATTCGAATAGTCCCATGGGGGTGGTGAAGGCCGTCTTCTCACGGTCTTCGGGTGCCATGGGCACCTGCCAGTACCCACTGGTGAGGTCCAAGGTGGAGAAGTAGGCGGCTGACCCCAAAGCAGCAATAGACTCTTCGATCCGGGGCAAAGGATAGGCATCCTTGTGGGTGATTGTGTTTATCTTCCTATAATCCACGCAGAACCGGATGTTACCGTCTTTCTTCCTCACGAGGACAATAGGGGCAGCCCACGGACTCTGACTTTCTTGGATAACGTTAGAGTCTTTCATCTCCTTGAGCAGTTTCTTGACCTGCTGATAGCTGGCAGGAGGGATTGGCCGATGTTTCTCTTTGATAGGCAAATGGTCCCCAGTGTTGATCCGATGCTGGACCAGGTTGGTCTTCCCGAAATCGAGGGAGTGTTTGCTGAAGGCCTCGTGATACCTTTTGGCCACCTTGAGGATGCCGTGGAGGTATTCAAGTGGGGTATTGGCATCGCCAATATGGAGTTCATCCCACCAAGGGGCGAGAGCCCTGTTTAAGTCCCTTTGAGTGCCACGGATGGAACTCTGATAGGCGATGGTCTCCTCACAGATGATGTCCTCAGGATCGAGTTGGTATAACATGGCCACGGTGGTGAACTTGGGTAGGTCAGCTGAGGAGTCTCCAAGGTTCACCAGACGGACAGGGACCTGACCATTGGAGACGGTCACCAGGCTTCTAGCGGCCCTGACAAGAGGTTGCCCCTCAATTTCAATAGCGTCCAGAAGGGCCACATAATCAGCATTGTTGAGGCCTGGACGGACCCTGCACCAGATGAGGAACTCACTGTTAGCTGGGATGGTGATCGGACGAGCATCTCTAGTGCGGACACGGCAGATTTCTCCTCGAGGATTGGCAAATTTCCGCTGAGCGGCGAGCACCTTTATGGTCTTCTGAACGGCTTGCCTGTACTGAGGAGACATAGCACAAGACATAGAGGCATTCAAGGCATCCAACACTTCAGTGAATACATGACGGATAATATTCATGCCTAATACCACGGTCCCACTATCTCCCTGAGCCTCAGTAACAATGATACCCTGACGCGCTAGCTCCCGCTTCCCTATGCAGACAGTGGGTTCCCAGTAACCTAGTTGCACAATAGGACGACCATTACTAGCAATAAGTTTCAGACGGTATTTCTCAACTGGACCTAGGGTTCTCAGATCCCAATGTTCTTCAAACACATGCCTCGGGATAGTGGTAACCTGGGAACCTGTATCTACCAGAGCCCCCAGGGGGACTCCGTCCACCCAGAGAGTCACATGCGGGCATTGTGAGAGGAACCTTGAGAACCACTGTGCTTCCTGCGGGCCTGGATCTCGACCTCCTGGGTGTTGGCCCTCGGACCCAGGGGTAGCCCGTTTAACTGATAGCACTGAGAGCGGTAGTGTCCATGTCGCCTACAGTGGCGGCAATAGGGGCGCTCAGGGGATCTAAGTCTCGGTGGAGGAGGCCGATCGGGAACTGAATACTCAGGGCAGGGGTCCTGTGGTGGTGGAGGTGTTGGATAGGCCCCTTGTAGCCCCCTTAGGGCTTGGCAGAGAGAGTCAACCACTTGCGTAAGGAGAGCAGGGATCGCTGGTGAATTAGCCGGGATAGACTGTTGGGCAGCTTGTATAGCGGAAACTGGTGGAACCATAGTGGGCACTGGAGGTGGGGGTATAGGTCCCACCGGATCCGGGCAATCTGAACCTGGAGTACAGCCGGCACAGGGATTGTCAATGCCAACCACCCTCAGAGCCAGAGTCTTGAAGTCCAGGAAAGGCATTGTAGGGTTTTGGGCAGCTAGCATACGCAGTTGGCTCTGGATGAGTCTAGAGTCCACCCCCTCTATGAAGCGGTCAGTGATCATACTCTCCACAGCCGAGGGGTCTATGGTATCAACCTGTCTCAGGGCCCGGTAGGCAGATTGGAGTGCTAGTGCATAGTCTCTGAGGGTCTCACCTGGCCTTTGTCGTCGGTCATAGAACTTAAGGCAGACCTCCGTGGGTGACTGTACCTCAAATTCTTTACTCAGCCGGGTCAGGATCTGTTGTACATTAGCTTTCTCCGTAGCTGGCCATGACCGCACCTCCTCGGCAGCGGGACCCTCAAGTTGTCCTAGCAGCAACTGCACCTGCTGAGTGGGAGAGAGTGAGACAAGTTCAAGGGTGCGGGAAATTTTTTCCTTGAAATCAGCCAACGTGTGGGGTTCTCCTTTATAACTGGGAAGATTGTTGGGCCCAATGAAGAATGGGACCGCTGCGGTAGCCATAGCAACGGGAGCCGCGGGAAGCCTTCTTCGGGCCGTCGGCGAACTGCCGGACCCGTCAGAGTCACTGTGATGGCCGGTGGACATGACGAGGGGTTCTGGCGTAAGGCGCCTGGAAGAAAGTAGGGGCGAGGAGAGCTTGCGGGAACAGCAGGCACCGATAGGCAGGGTGTCCGGGACCGGAGAGGAATAGGGCGGAAGTCAGCATCAACACTTCCGGCGGTCCGGGCACAATCTCCTTCCCTCCTGCAACAGAGGCTTGGATACTGCAGGGCCGGGGCGGAGCGCGCGCGCGCGCGAAGACAGTGCGTCACCGGCTGACTTGACCCCTTAGCAGGCCGCAGCGCGGCAATAGCAAAGTCTCTGGGGGGATTAGCAGTACAGTTCTGGGGACACTGACAGTTGGCACAACACAGTCTGTATCCTGTTCGTGACGCCAAAAATGCGATGCCCTGGCCCCTGGGGGCCACTTCCGCAGTGCTGGTGTTATGAGCGGGCAATGATCGGGGCAGCTGCAGGGGTTATACTTGTCACGGTATAGGCCTGAGGGCGGCACAGCTGTAGGGCCGGTCTGTGGAATCTGCGGGTGATGATGGGCATGCGATTCTTCGCTGCACTTAGTCAGGGCACCAGTTAGTGGACACCAATGCCAGGGTTCAGTAACAGCGGTTTTATTATAGATGAGGTAACTAGTAGCAACAGTTCTGTCCGGATGCAACCGGGTATATAGCAGGCTTTGACAAATAAGGCAGGAGTGGTGCTGCATAGGCTGTGAGAATACGTGCCGGATGATGGGAGTAGGAATATGAGAGAAATAGCGTTGCTGGGTGGATTAGCTTGAGAATAATACTTGCTGTGAATCCTTGCAGCGATGAGGAGAGATAACGGAATGACACCCAGATGAGAGAAAAGAATCCGGTCACTTGAGCAGGCAGAAACAGCCGAAGACTGGAATATAGCAGCAGACTTAGTCACTCTTCTGTGGGAGAGGATAGAACCACACAACCTCCTTGCTTGGAAGCAGGGGGAAGACTAACTTGTTAGGAGGAAGTGGGAGGTCACATGGTTGCTCCTGGCCAGAGCTAGTCGGCCATTGGAGGAACCATGGTTACAGGTCATGTGATCAACAGCCTTGCATACCACTGTACACTGTAATAATACACAGGAATACATGAGAATACACATGAAAATGCACAATACCAGAGAATACTAGGGGAAAACCAGCAGCAGTTGCAGTGCAAACACTTACCAGAACAGGCATTGACACAGCAATAGAAATGGCCATAATAGGAGTAGTAGTCTGCATGTTCTGGGACACTGCACTAAGACCAATGAACACCGCACCAGATTACAAGTAACAAATAATACCACCACATACTGAATAACACTGACTAACACCGCCGCTGGTACTGAATAAAATCCTCTGAACAAAGATCAATATCCCCTCATACAGTCATATCGAGGTGGCCCCAGCTCTACACAGGCTCTATACACCATATACATTACAGTGCAGATAGATTTAGCGACTCACAGGGGACGTCTTCTCTGATCAGAGATCTTCCCTTTTCATCTTCTTCTCTATCTGCCCTGGGCCGTTATGAGAACTTCTCCAAGCCAAGAATCCACAGAATCTGCCAGAGAAACATATTAGGCTCCACACTCACCATCCTCATCTCTCTACACACTGCACATCTGTATTGGCCCCTTTACACCTTCTCTCAGTGGTTAGCCCTGACTATTTGTAGCGTGTGTGTGTGTGTGTATATATATATATATATATATATATATATATATATATATAATATATATATATATATATATATATATATATATATATATATATTATGTGTAGACACCTTGTAGATGGCCCCTTGTTCAGTTCTCCATATAGATGGCCCTGTGTGCCTCTACTATAGTAGAGATCCCCCTCTGTGTAATCCCCTTACAGTAGATGACAACCTCTGTGCATCCCCTATATCAGGGGTAGGGAACCTCGGCTCTCCAGCTGTTGCAAAACGTCAACTTCCATCATGCCTGGACCGCCAAAGCTAAAGCTTGTGCAACAGCTGGAGAGCCAAGGTTCCCTATTCCTACCCTATAGTATATGACCCCCTCTGTGTAGTCCCCTTATAGATGACCCCTCTGTGTAGTCCACTAAAGTACATGCCCCTCTATGTGCATGCCCTAATGTATACACACCGCACCCAGTATAGTTACCCTTATAGATGCCCCCCATTGTTGTCCCCCTCTGTGTAGTGCCCTTTATAGATGCCTTCTCAGTGTTGTCCTCCTTATAAATTGCCCCCATCCAGTGTCCCTTATAGATGGCTCCCTGTGCTGTCCCCCTTATAACTGGCCTGTGTTATCCATCCCCCCATATAGATAGCCCCCTTATGTTGTCCATCCCTACCCCCCATATAGCCCCTTATGTTGTCCATTTCCCCGTATAGCCCCTTATGTTGTCCTTGCCCCATATATAGCCCCCTTATGTTTTCCTTCCCCTGTATATAGCCCCTTATGTTGTCCTCCCCCTGTATACAGCCCCCTTATGTTGTCCTTCCCCTGTATACAGCCCCCTTATGTTGTTCTTCCCCTGTATACAGCCCCCCTTATGTTGTCCTCCCCTTTATATAGCCCCCCTTATGTTGTCCTCCCCCTGTATATAGCCTCCCCTTATGTTGTCCGCCCCCTGTATATAGGCCCCCCTTATGTTGTCCTTCCCCTGTATACAGCCCCCCTTATGTTGTCCTCCCCCTGTATATAGGCCCCCCTTATGTTGTTCTCCCCCTGTATATAGCCCCCCTTATGTTGTCCTCCCCCTATATATAGCCCCCCTTATGTTGTCCTCCCCCTGTATATAGCCCCCCTTATGTTGTCCTCCCCCTGTATATAGCCCCCATTATGTTGTCCTCCCCCTGTATACAGCCCCCCTTATGTTGTCCTCCCCCTGTATATAGCCCCCCTTATGTTGTCCTCCCCCTGTATATAGCCCCCCTTATGTTGTCCTCCCCCTGTATATAGGCCCCCCTTATGTGTCCTCCCCCTGTATACAGCCCCCCTTATATTGTCCTCCCCCTGTATACAGCCCCCCTTATATTGTCCTCCCCCTGTATATAGCCCCCCTTATGTTGTCCTCCCCTGTGTATAGCCCCCCTTATGTTGTCCTTCCCTGTGTATAGCCCCCTATGCTGTCCTCCACCTGTATATAGCCCCCCTATGTTGTCCTCCCCCTGTAATTAGCCCCCCTTATGTTGTCCTCCCCCTGTATATAGCCCCCCTTATGTTGTCCTCCCCCTGTATACAGCCCCCTTATGTTGTCCTCCCCCTGTATACAGCCCCCCTTATGTTGTCCTCCCCTGTATACAGCCCCCTCTTATGTTGTCCTCCCCCCTGTATATAGCCCCCCTATGTTGTCCTCCCCCCTGTATATAGCCCCCCTTATGTTGTCCTCCCCCTGTATATAGCCCCCCTATGTTGTCCTCCCCCCTGTATATAGCCCCCCTTATGTTGTCCTCCCCCTGTATATAGCCCCCCTATGTTGTCCTCCCCTGTAATTAGCCCCCCTTATGTTGTCCTCCCCCTGTATATAGCCCCCTTATGTTGTCCTCCCCCTGTATATAGCCCCCTTATTTTGACCCCTCTGATAAAAAGAAAAAAAACACAAGACAATTCACGTAACCACACGCTCCCCCGTCGGTCGCTGGCCTCCTCTTCTCTCTTCTCCTGACAGATCAGCAGCTCTTTTGCGAAGTCCCGGCAGCGCCATCACTGACCTCAGTGTGCGCCGCAGTGGCTGGGACTTCCGGTATGCGCTCCATGAACTTGAAGTCCTAGCCGCTGCGGCGCACACAAGGTCAGTGATGGCGCTGGCGGGACTTCGCAACGGAGCTTGCGATACTCTTGTGATCGCAAGCAAATCTCTGCTTGCGGTCACAAGAGTGATTGACAGGGCGGGAAGCCTGTGGCTTACACTTACACTTAACTGGAAGCGATCGTTGCGATCGCTTCCAGTTAAAAAGGGAGGTGCGGCCCCCGGCCCCCCTAGGAGCAGGGGGACCACTCCAGCTCGGGGCCCACCGGGGATTTCCCCGGCCCCCCGGTGGCCCAGTCCGAGCCTGGATAGATAGATAGACAGACAGACAGACAGATAGATAGGAGATAGACAGGAGATAGATAGATAGATAGATAGATAGATATGAAAAATATGAAATATATAAATAAAAGTTCACTTATATAATAGAGGAATATATCTTGGTGGTAGTAGCCTATAAACATCCCTATTAGCCTTTTCATGGCGCTTGGGGATCCGTCGCTCTGTCAGGCTCAGTCAGATATAATTGCCATTTCCTGCACATGCCTGAAGTAATGGTGGCGGGCCATGAAAGCCCTCCACACGGGTCACGGCAGGGGTCTGTGGTATTACATACATGAATAAAACTGCTGAATGGAGCATAACCCTTCTTTACATTGTAACAGCCCTACTACAAAATCTAGGCTGACAGCGCAGCCGTAGAGAGGAAATTGGAGGCGAGATTACATAATGGCGTTGAATATACTGAGTTAGAAAAATATCTATAGGAACTCGCATTCATACGGGAGATACCATCTTACCGAAATGGGAAATTCTACAAGTGATCACAAAAGTCATTAATCAAGAGTTGTCAGAGCCGAGGAGCAGCCCACACTTCCAGGAGTGATTATATTACTGAAAACACTCCGAACGCAGTGTAACTACTGGGAGGAAGCAGCTCTACCAAAGCCTTATATACCGTAATTATACTACATTAGTCATATGAAAGGAGAACATAATATCAGGCAATTCAGGAAAACTATTAACACTCTTATAGACAAATGTTTTATAATAGAGCAGGAAATAGTAATATTACACATTGCCCTTTATACAAAAATAGAAATGTTTTAACACCTTATGTAAAGAATATAACTACTATAATACTGATCCTAAATACAAGAATATAACTACTATAATACTGACCTCATGTACAAGAATATAACTACTATAATACTGATCCTATATACAAGAATATAACTACTATAATACTGATCCTATATACAAGAATATAACTACTATAATACTGCCTCCTATATACAATAATATAACTACTATAATACTGCTCCTATATACAAGAATATAACTACTATAATACTGCTCTCTATATACAAGAATATAACTACTATAATAATGCTCCTATGTACAAGAATATAACTACTATAATACTGCCTCCTATATACAAGAATATAACTACTATAATACTGCTCCTATATACAAGAATATAACTACTATAATACTGCTCCTATATACAAGAATATAACTACTATAATACTGCTCCTATATACAAGAATATAACTACTATAATACTGATCCTATATACAAGAATATAACTACTATAATACTGCCCCTATATACAAGGATATAACTACTATAATACTGCTCCTATATACAAGAATATAACTACTATAATACACGAACTGGAGAGAATGGAACCGCTGCACATCCCATCTATGGCTAATACTAATGCCGCTAGGCCTATATTAAAAATCAACACCAGAGTGTCTGTATATGAATTGATCAAGCCATATTGCCCCGTGTACCACCGCGCAGGTCCTCTGGCCCACACGGGTCCCTACGCTAACTCCACACCGTGTCGGTCAGCGACCGCCAACCCCGCAAAGCGTGCACATGCAGGGAAGGGAGGCCATGGAACGGCCCTGCAACCCCAATGTCACAGGACCAGACCCAAAAAGCCCCACCAAAACCCAGCCAGCACCACCGGCGGGGAAGGCTGCCCCCAAACGACACAAGTATGGATATGGTATTACACTTACCATTGCTGCTCTCACAGAATAGGGAAGACATAGGGTCCAGACATGTGAGCACAGGCATATCCTGCTAATTTTGGTCATGTGGGTCTTATGAAGGAGTGCGAGCTGTTCAGAGAGGGAGAACTGTAAAACACGAACTGGAGAGAATGGAACCGCTGCACATCCCATCTATGGCTGATACTAATGCCGCTAGGCCTATATTAAAAATCAACACCAGAGTGTCTGTATATGAATTGATCAAGCCATATTGCCCCGTGTACCACCGCGCAGGGGACATTGGGGTTGCAGGGCCGTTCCATGGCCTCCCTTCCCTGCATGTGCACGCTTTGCGGGGTTGGCGGTCGCTGAACGACACGGTGTGGAGTTAGCGTAGGGACCCGTGTGGACCAGAGGACCTGCGCGGTGGTACACGGGGCAATATGGCTTGATCAATTCATATACAGACACTCTGGTGTTGATTTTTAATATGGGCCTGGCGGCATTAGTATCAGCCATAGATGGGATGTGCAGCCGTTCCACTCTCTCCAGTTCGTGTATAACTACTATAATACTGCTCCCATATACAAGAATATAACTACTATAATACTGCTCCCATATACAAGAATATAACTACTATA
This sequence comes from Dendropsophus ebraccatus, assembly GCF_027789765.1. NCBI lineage: Eukaryota > Metazoa > Chordata > Amphibia > Anura > Hylidae > Dendropsophus > Dendropsophus ebraccatus. The sequence continues at coordinate 120,329,607 of NC_091459.1, forward strand.
ATACTGCTCCCATATACAAGAATATAACTACTATAATACTGATCCTATATACAAGAATATAACTACTATAATACTGATCCTATATACAAGAATATAACTACTATTATACTGCTCCCATATACAAGAATATAACTACTATAATACTGCCTCCTATATACAAGGATATAACTACTATAATACTGCTCCTATATACAAGAATATAACTACTATAATGCTGCCTCCTATATACAAGGATATAACTACTATAATACTGCTCCTATGTAAAAGAATATATCTACTTTAATACTGCTCATATATGCAAGAATATAACTACTATAATACTGCCTCCTATATACAAGAATATAATTACTATAATACTGCTCCTATATACAAGAATATAACTGCTATAATACTACCTCCTATATACAAGAATATAACTGCTATAATACTACCTCCTATATACAAGAATATAACTACTATAATACTGCTCCTATATACAAGAATATAACTACTATAATACTGCTCCTATATACAAGAATATAACTACTATAATACTGCTCCTATATACAGGAATATAACTACTATAATACTGCCTCCTACCTGTGAGGAGGTGTGTTTGTAGCTCTCCTGCATAGCTCTGATGCCTGGAGAAAGCCCAGGGCGGGGCCACCCTGGGTGGGGAATCTCCCCAAGCGAGGCCCAGGCTCCAAGGCCTACACTGGGAGACAACTCCCAGCATTCTAAGGTGGATGAAAATCCCAAAGTTTCTAGTAATCAAAAGAACGTAAGCAGCACAAGTAAACTGAAAGATAACAAGATGGAAGTCAGTGAGAAAACAGCAGCAGCAGCAGCAGCAGGAAGCCCAAGGCAAAGCCAGCAAGGTGAGCACATGGTCAAACAAGCAGGAGAAGCAGCAGGTGCACAGCCCCCCACTCCTGCACCCAGACAGAAGAGGACATCTCTGGAGAGACAGACCCTGCAGGAGAACATCAGGCAGCAGGTGATGGTCTCCAGGATGGTGGGTCACGGCAAGACCAGATCTGCAACAAAGCTGGAAGGAAAGCTGGAACCAGGTGATTGCAAACAGCCTGAGAGAGCACAGAGGCCTACACCTGAGGAGAAAGAGCCAGAGAGACCAGCAGCAGCAGAGAAGGAGCCAGAGAGAGCACCTGAGCTGCAGATGGCGGAGGAGATCCCAGGTCTGGTAAGGAGGATGGGGGAGCTAAAACACCATAAGCAACTGCTGCAAATGCAGATTGACTGTATTTACAATCTAAAAACTGTGCAACCAGAGAGTAACACCCTGTATGATGCTAAGCTGCACTCACTGAGCATTGAGCTGGCTGATGTGGTGAGGGAGATGGACTGTGTCCTGGAGAGGATGGGGCCTCTGGCTGAGACTTACCACAACCAGGAACGCTTTGCTGCCCAAGCTCAGACTGTATCATCCCAGTCTAGACCCTCAGACGCTGCGTCTATGTCCCAGCGAGGGCCACGTGTCATCCTGCAGGCCCCAAGTTTTGTATTCCAGAAGGAGAAAAAAGACCAGCTGGGACAACCACATGCACTACAAGTCCCAGCCAACACTGTACAACAGCAGGACATTGGAGAGTGTGGAGAGTCATCTGTGTGTGAGACTGTGGACAGTAATGTTAATCCTGGTGTACATAACCCTCAGGTAGCAGCACATGGACTACAAGTCCCAGGAGAAGCAACATCGGCACCACAAGTCCCAGCCAACACTGCCCAGCAGCAGGACAGTGGACAATTATCTGGGTGTCAGACTGTGGACAGTAGTGGTGGTCATGGTGTACCTGAGGGGTCAGGGGTTGGAGGGGATACGCAGTCTGTGTGGGACATGGAACCATCTGATGATGCCATGGTTGATGGGGTGGAGGAGGTTAAAAATAATGTTGCATGTGATTTCCCCCCATTAAGCCCCCCACATGTTGAGGCTGCCCCCTCTAGTACAGATCCTCACCCTAAACCCCCTGAGAGTGCCCCCCGTCAGGAACCCCCCAGAAACGCCTGGAGTCGGGGGGCTCCATCATTCACCCCCAGTGCCCATTATACCGGCCAGGCGTTTAAGAGGAGGAACGTGGTGAGGTTCAAACATAAGGGCAACAAGGAAGACCTCCCTGCCAGGAGACTAGTGATCCGGGAACTACTGTGCCACCAGATGGGGTTTACACCAGCCGACATCCTAGCCGTAATAAACCTTCCAGACAGACAGGGCTATGACGTTAGCTTTAAGCTCATGTCCAGTCTGGATCGGTTTTGGGCGCAGTTTCCCAGGTTTAGGGACACAGAGGGCTGGAGTAATTTCATCCTCATTCCCATTTCTAAGCCCGATACGGCCACGGTAAATATCATCTTCTGGAATGAGTCTGTTCCCCCCCAGGATATAGTGGTATGGCTCAGACGACACTGTGACCTCATGTCTGACCTCACCAAAGCCCGTGACGATGATGGTATCTGGACTGGAGGGTGGCGGGCACTGGTGAAACTACGGCAGCATAATAACATCACGCTGCATCTCCCCAATTCCTTCTTCATTGGGAGAGAGAAGGGGGTCTGTTTCTACCCCGGGCAGCCCAGGAAATGCTTTAAGTGCGGTAAACTTGGTCATGTGGCGAGTGTGTGCACGGTGCTGAGGTGCAACCTGTGTGGGGAGGTCGGCCATGTCAGTTCCATCTGCAAGAACATCCGCTGTAACCTATGTGGTAGGATTGGCCACCCGCACAGGGAATGCCCAGATGCCTGGCACAATATATGTGGAGACCTCCCTGACCAGGACTTGCTGGCAGCGACAGATGTCTTAGAGGAGGAGGCTTTAATATCAGGGACAGTACTGACCAGACAAGAGGTCCAGCAGGGGTCAGACAATGTTACACCAGGTCCATCATCAGAGGGGGTGCAAGCACACACACAGGGGGTACAGAGACGCACAGAGGGGGTACAAGCACCCATAGAGGCCACCTCAGACCAACAGCAGTCACAGACAGTCTCCTCTAGGTCACCATCTGTATCTGAGGAAATTAAGTGCAATAAGAGGAAGAAAAAAGACCCGTCCACCCGAAAACCTGAGGAGAGTCCCAGCGCAGGCCAGAGGGCCAAGAAACCAGTCACTACCATTGATGGAATCATGGTCTTATCTAATAGATATGATGTCCTCTCAGAATCAGATGGTGACTATGAGGAAGAGCTAGGAAGGATAGATAAAGAGTGTGAAGAGGACACAGGGCTCCCCCGCACAAAAAAGAAAACACCTACTGTAGAGACTCCAACACAGTCAGATATGGAGACTGGGGGTAGAGACAGCGACTCTGACATATAATGATGGCAGTCACGTATATGGTATTCCTCTATTGTCTTCTCATGGCTGGGTTCTCATTAAACATCATCTCCAGTAATGCCAACAGTATAAAAGTAAGAAGAACAAGACATGCAGTATACGACCATCTGAGACACCTTAATGCTGATGTCATCTTCTTACAAGAGACACGTCTGACGTCATCTGGACTGTTGTCTGAGGCCCAGAGAGATTGGACATCTGGTCCGTCCTTTTGGTCTCTGGCTGTAGAGCCTTATGCGGGAGTAGCCATACTTTTTAACACCACTGACGTGACTGTACATAGGATGACTGAGGTTGTTATGGGAAGGTGTCTGGTCCTTGAGGTCACTGTCCACGGCAGACGGCTTAGATTTATTAACATCTATGGCCCACAGACAGTGACCGAAAGGATCCATGTGTTTAATGAGGTGAAGCCATACCTGTTTACCTCTATGCCCGTTGTATTAGCTGGAGACTTTAACGTTGCCCGGTCATCAGGTGACAGGTCCTCCGGCAGAGCTGTGGTCAGGGACTCTACAGTCCTTAATAATATCATTTTGCAGGCTGGTCTGAGTGATGTGTTTACTCAGGGTGGAAGGAGGCCAAAATTCACATACTGCTGTGGTAACAGGAGGAGTAGAATAGATCTGGCGTTTGTGAATCCCACAGAAACTATTAGTGGTATAAATGAGAAAGCCGTCCCATACTCCGATCACCTGGCCTTGTGTTTCTGTCTGGGAGTCGCTAAACGTCCAGATCTTGGTAGGGGGTTATGGAAACTTAATTCCAGCCTCCTGGATGACGTTTATGTCCAGCATTGTGTTCACTCCCTCCTTCAGAACCAACTTGAGAGAGTGGATTTTTATAACAGTATGGCTGACTGGTGGGAGGATGTCAAGGAGGAGATCCGCTCCCTCTTGAAGAAACTGTCTATTAAGAAAGGGAAGAGTAAGTATGGCCAGTATCTAAGACTGCGTAAAGAATTGGAGTCACTCTATTCGGCGGGTGAGGGTGACCAACAAAGGATTGACCGGCTGAAATCTGAGATAAGGCAGTATCAGTACAGTAGGTATACCTCCCTGGTGGTTGAACGGGATTATGGGTCCTTAGGGTCTCCTGATCCCTTTGAGAATTGCCGGGAGCGGGTGGCAAAGAAATTAATCTCAGGTCTCACTGACTCCCAGGGTGTTTTGCAGGAATCGCGGGAGGGTATCCTGGAGGTCGTGAGATCCTACTATACTGACTTGTTTCGGAGGAAGGCTTTGGATAAGGAAAAAGTGACCCAATTCTTGGAGGCAACTCCACTCCCTGATACTAATAATTTGGACTTTTCTCCTTTGACAGCAGAGTTAACGGTGGAGGAGGTCAAAGAGGCCATTGATAAGTTACATCTGAAGAAGGCACCAGGTCCAGATGGGATAACAGCTGAATTCTATAAGAAATTTAGAGACCTCTTGGCTCCAATCCTCGTGGATGTATATAGAAATTGTCTAGAAAATCACCTGATGCCTCCATCCATGAGGGTCTCATCGTTGATTCTGCTGTCTAAAGGTAAAGACCCTAGCGACATCAAGAACTGGAGGCCAATTGCCCTCTTGAATGTCGACAGGAAGATTCTGGCAAAAATTCTGTTCTCTAGATTAGTTTGTTTGTCCCCGGCACTGTTGGCAGGCTGTCAGTATGGCACGGTAAAAGGGCGGAACATCTCTGGAGCGGTGCTCTCTATCAGGGAGATGTTTGAGAGATGTAAAGCCCTTGGGTGTGGGAGATATGTTGTAGGTCTTGACCAGGCTAAAGCCTTTGACAGAGTAGATCATGTTTATCTATGGGCCACTTTATCAAAGTACGGTATTCCGGGACAATTCATAGATTGGCTGAGAACTTTGTATTGTGAGGCTGAGAGCTTTCCTCTGATCAATGGTTGGCAGGGTGGCACGTTCAGGGTAGAGGCAGGGGTGCGACAGGGTTGCCCACTGAGTCCACTGCTGTATGTGTTTGCTATCGATCCGTTCCTGAGATCACTGCAGCGGTGGGGTTTTCAGGGGGTACCAGTCCCCCATTGCTTGCCCCTGGATGTTGTTGCTTACGCGGATGATGTGACTGTAGTAATATCTGAGCCTCGTGAGGTGGAGATGTTGTCTGCAGCCATCAGAAGCTACTCGGAGGCCTCAGGGTCTCTGGTCAACCTTGAGAAGAGTCAAGCTTTCTGGACATTGAATACAGACCCAGATTTTGATCTGCCGCAGTTTGCCAAGGCCTCCACCCATATTAAGATCTTAGGGGTTAAATTTGGGAGGGATGACAATGCCAGGCTAAATTGGGAGGAAAAGTTGGAAGCCGGAAATGTAAAGGTTCAGCGGTGGAAGAACTGGAGGCTGACCTATAGAGAGCGGATCTCAATGTTGAAGACTTACCTGGTCCCCGTCTTCTTGTACGTCTCTGTCGTCTTTCCTTTGCCAGAAACTTTCTCGGCTAGGCTCTTTAGCCTGTTCTTCCAGCTTTTATGGGGGAACAGGTTGAACCCAGTTAAAAGAGGGATAACTTACCTGCAGAGGAGAGAGGGTGGGCTAGATATGTTAAATCCAAGGGTGTTCTTTGACTCCATGTTTCTTAAAGTCAATTTTGGTTGCCTGGACTCAAACAACAGTCCTCTGTGGGTGAATAGTGTCAGGGACTGGATATTGCCTTTTGCAGAACCTTGGATGCGAGGCGGCAGTCTCAAGAGGGGGAGATTGACTCCTGGACACCTTCCCCAGTATCTGGAGTATGGAATACGATGTCTCAAGAAATGGGGTATTGATAAATCTTTCATAGAGAGTAAAACCAGGAAAGAGCTATACTCCAGAGTGTGTAAGACCTTCTACAGTGTACAGCCTGTACTTAGGGACTGTCCAACCACAACCCTGCAGGATAGTCTGAGGCTTCTCAATGATCCGCGGCTCCCCCCTAAGTTCTGGGATATTGCCTGGCTGTCATTACAGGGGAAGCTTTTTGTCAGGGGAAATCTAAAGTTCCTCAGTGTGTCAGATCGCATGTGTCCCTTGGGTTGTCAGCAGGAGGAGACTATGGTTCACTTCTTCTCAGATTGTTGGGGTGGACGGAAAATCTGGTGTGACATATCAGCCAAGCTACAGATCCCAACATTACAGTCCCTGAAATACCCGGAAATCATCTATGGGGTCACATCTAATGGGTATAACATCAACCAGGGGACCCTGTATCTGATCATCTCGGTGACCAAGTATTACCACTGGCACACTAGAACAAGAGTCTCCATACATAGTGAGCCATTCAATCACAGCAAAGCCATATCCCTCATTATGTCAGAGCTCAGGTGGATCCGGGCACTAGAGGTCAGGAAAAAAGGGGAAAACATCAGATTATGGAGGAACGTCCATCTAGACTGATGTATTGTATTGTATATTGTCATGGAGGCTATTATTTATTTATTTACTTCTTTTTCTTTTCCCCTTTAGTTAAAATGCACTTAAGGTACAATTAGTATAATTTCATTTTCCTTTGCACAAGTATAAGTTATACTGTATGATCATTTATTTATTTATTCTGATGGAAAAGTATTTCTGTATTTATGTTTGTTTTATACAAATAAAAATTGCCTCCTATATACAAGAATATAACTACTATAATACTGCCTCCTATATACAAGTATATAACTACTATAATACTGCTCCTATATACAAGTATATAACTACTATAATACTGCTCCTATATACAAAAATATAACTACTATAATACTGCTCCTATATACAAGACGGAGGGGCATGGCCTGCATAGCGTGCTCTACAGCCCAGTACTCTGACCTTCCAAATCATAGCAGATCCACTTCAGATTGGGGCTAGCATCAGGGGACAAGACTATGGAGGTAATCTCTTCATACATGTAACCCCTCTCTCCCCAGACAGAGAGTGCTGCTATACTGTGCCCACATCTGCCCTGCTCATTCCTTCATGCTCCCTGCAGTCTCTGTCTGCCCTTGTGTTTCCTATCCTCTCCATTATAGGGATCTGCAGTTCCATCCTTGCAGAGACGCTCCCGCACCTCTACCACCCTTCCCCCTCCCTGTGATGATCTGTGAAATAAACCGCTAAAAGACTGCTACGACCTGGTGAGTGCTCTGGATTTTTGTATCTACCTGCTTGTGCCATAACTACTATAATACTGCTCCAATATACAAGAATATAACTACTATTATACTGCCTCCTATATACAAGAATATATCTACTATAATACACGAACTGGAGAGAATGGAACTGCTGCACATCCCATCTATGGCTGATACTAATGGCGCTAGGCCTATATTAAAAATCAACACCACAGTGTCTGTATATGAATTGATCAAGCCATATTGCCCCGTGTACCACCGCGCAGGTCCTCTGGTCCACACGGGTCCCTACGCTAACTCCACACCGTGTCGGACATGACCGCAATTAGCAGGAGACATCTGAGTGCTCATGGTTTTAATCCCTCCTGTCTGTCCCATTCTATCTTTGATAGCTATGGTGAGTGCAATACCTTATCCAGACTTGTGCTGTTTGGGGGCAGCTTCCTCCGCCGGTGGTGCTGGCTGGGTTTTGGTGTGGCATTTTTGGGTCTGGTCCTGTGGCATGGGGGTTGCAGGGCCGTTCCATGGCCTCCCTTCCCTGACTGTGCACGCCTGCGGGGGTGGTGGTCGCTGACTGGCACAGTGTGGACTTAGTGTAGGGACCCATGTGTATCAGATACCTGCACGAGGTACATGGGGCAGTGTGGCTTGATCAATTCACATACAGAATTCTGATGTTTTTTATGCAGCCAAGAGGTACTAGTATCAGCCATAGGTGTGAGGTGCAGCACTCTTTTTCTTCCCTGAACCGTATTTTGTTTCTCTCTTTTCTCCGTGTTTTGCACTCCTCCTGGTGAGACCCACATGACCGCAATTAGCAGGAGACATCTGAGTGCTCATGGTTTTAATCCCTCCTGTCTGTCCCATTCTATCTTTGATAGCTATGGTGAGTGCAATACCTTATCCAGACTTGTGCTGTTTGAGGGCAGCTTCCTCCGCCGGTGGTGCTGGCTGGGTTTTGGTGTGGCATTTTTGGGTCTGGTCCTGTGGCATGGGGGTTGCAGGGCCGTTCCATGGCCTCCCTTCCCTGACTGTGCACGCCTGCGGGGGTGGTGGTCGCTGACTGGCACAGTGTGGACATAGTGTAGGGACCCATGTGTATCAGATACCTGCACGAGGTACATGGGGCAGTGTGGCTTGATCAATTCACATACAGAATTCTGATGTTTTTTATGCAGCCGAGAGGTACTAGTATCAGACATAGGTGTGAGGTGCAGCACTCTTTTTCTTCCCTGAACCGTATTTTGTTTCTCTCTTTTCTCCGTGTATTGCACTCCTCCTGGTGAGACCCACATGACCGCAATTAGCAGGAGACATCTGAGTGCTCATGGTTTTAATCCCTCCTGTCTGTCCCATTCTATCTTTGATAGCTATGGTGAGTGCAATACCTTATCCAGACTTGTGCTGTTTGGGGGCAGCTTCCTCCGCCGGAGGTGCTGGCTGGGTTTTGGTGTGGCATTTTTGGGTCTGGTCCTGTGGCATGGGGGTTGCAGGGCCGTTCCATGGCCTCCCTTCCCTGACTGTGCACGCCTGCGGGGGTGGTGGTCGCTGACTGGCACAGTGTGGACTTATTGTAGGGACCCATGTGTATCAGATACCTGCACGAGGTACATGGGGCAGTGTGGCTTGATCAATTCACATACAGAATTCTGATGTTTTTTATGCAGCCAAGAGGTACTAGTATCAGCCATAGGTGTGAGGTGCAGCACTCTTTTTCTTCCCTGAACCGTATTTTGTTTCTCTCTTTTCTCCCTGTTTTGCACTCCTCCTGGTGAGACCCACATGACCGCAATTAGCAGGAGACATCTGAGTGCTCATGGTTTTAATCCCTCCTGTCTGTCCCATTCTATCTTTGATAGCTATGGTGAGTGCAATATCTTATCCAGACTTGTGCTGTTTGGGGGCAGCTTCCTCCGCCGGTGGTGCTGGCTGGGTTTTGGTGTGGCATTTTTGGGTCTGGTCCTGTGGCATGGGGGTTGCAGGGCCGTTCCATGGCCTCCCTTCCCTGACTGTGCACGCCTGCGGGGGTGGTGGTCGCTGACTGGCACAGTGTGGACTTAGTGTAGGGACCCATGTGTATCAGATACCTGCACGAGGTACATGGGGCAGTGTGGCTTGATCAATTCACATACAGAATTCTGATGTTTTTTATGCAGCCGAGAGGTACTAGTATCAGCCATAGGTGTGAGGTGCAGCGCTCTTTTTCTTCCCTGAACCGTAATTTGTGTCTCTCTTTTCTCCGTGTTTTGCACTCCTCCTGGTGAGACCCACATGACCGCAATTAGCAGGAGACATCTGAGTGCTCATGGTTTTAATCCCTCCTGTCTGTCCCATTCTATCTTTGATAGCTATGGTGAGTGCAATACCTTATCCAGACTTGTGCTGTTTGGGGGCAGCTTCCTCCGCCGGTGGTGCTGGCTGGGTTTTGGTGTGGCATTTTTGGGTCTGGTCCTGTGGCATGGGGGTTGCAGGGCCGTTCCATGGCCTCCCTTCCCTGACTGTGCACGCCTGCGGGGGTGGTGGTCGCTGACTGGCACAGTGTGGACTTAGTGTAGGGACCCATGTGTATCAGATACCTGCACGAGGTACATGGGGCAGTGTGGCTTGATCAATTCACATACAGAATTCTGATGTTTTTTATGCAGCCGAGAGGTACTAGTATCAGCCATAGGTGTGAGGTGCAGCACTCTTTTTCTTCCCTGAACTGTATTTTGTTTCTCTCTTTTCTCCGTGTTTTGCACTCCTCCTGGTGAGACCCACATGACCGCAATTAGCAGGAGACATCTGAGTGCTCATGGTTTTAATCCCTCCTGTCTGTCCCATTCTATCTTTGATAGCTATGGTGAGTGCAATACCTTATCCAGACTTGTGCTGTTTGGGGGCAGCTTCCTCCGCCGGTGGTGCTGGCTGGGTTTTGGTGTGGCATTTTTGGGTCTGGTCCTGTGGCATGGGGGTTGCAGGGCCGTTCCATGGCCTCCCTTCCCTGACTGTGCACGCCTGCGGGGGTGGTGGTCGCTGACTGGCACAGTGTAGGGACCCATGTGTATCAGATACCTGCACGAGGTACATGGGGCAGTGTGGCTTGATCAATTCACATACAGAATTCTGATGATTTTTATGCAGCCGAGAGGTACTAGTATCAGCCATAGGTGTGAGGTGCAGCACTCTTTTTCTTCCCTGAACCATATCTACTATAATACTGCTCCTATATACAAGAATATAACTACTATAATACTGCTCCTATATACAAGAATATAACTACTATAATACTGCTCCTATATACAAGAATATAACTATTATACTGCCTCCTATATACAAGAATATAACTACTATAATACTACTCCTATATACAAGACTATAACTACTATAATACTGCCCCCTATATACAAGAATATAACTACTATAATACTGCTCCCTATATACAAGAAAATAACTACTATAATACTGCTCCTATATACAAGAATATAACTACTATAATACTGCCCACATATAAAAGAATATAACTACTATAATACTGTCCCTATATACAAGAATATAGCTACTATAATACTGCCACCTATATTCAAGAATATAACTACTATAATACTGCTCCCTATATACAAGAAAATAACTACTATAATACTGCTCCCTATATACAAGAATATAACTACTATAATACTGCCCACATATAAAAGAATATAACTACTATAATACTGCCCCCTATATACAAGAATATAACTACTATAATACGGTTCAGGGAAGAAAGAGAGCGCTGCACCTCACACCTATGACTGATACTAGTGGCCCTAGGCTAAATAAAAAACACATCAGAATTTTGTGTATGAATTGATCAAGCCATACTGCCCCATGTACCATCGTGCAGGTATCTGATACAAATGGGTCCCTACACTAAGTCCACACCGTGCCAGTCAGTGGCTACCAACCCCGCAGGCGTGCACAGTCAGGGAACGGTTGTCATGGGACGGCCCTGCGACCCCCATGCCACAGGACCAGACCCAAAAACACCACACCAGAACCCAGCCAGCACCGCCGGCGGAGAAGGTCGCCCCCAAACAGCACAAGTCTGGATGAGGTATTGCGCTCACCATAGCTGCTGCAGACAAAATGGGAAAAGACAGGAGGGATTAAAACCATGTGCACTCTGGTGTTTCCTGCTAATTGTGGTCATGTGGGTTGCCAGGCGGAGTGCAAAACACGGAGAAAAGAGAGAAACAAAATACGGTTCAGGGAAGAAAGAGAGCGCTGCACCTCACACCTATGGCTGATACTAGTGCCCCTAGGCTAAATAAAAAACACATCAGAATTTTGTGTATGAATTGATCAAGCCATACTGCCCCATGTACCATCGTGCAGGTATCTGATACACATGGGTCCCTACACTAAGTCCACACCGTGCCAGTCAGTGGCTACCAACCCCGCAGGCATGCACAGTCAGGGAACGGGGGTCATGGGACGGCCCTGCGATCCCCATGCCACAGGACCAGACCCAAAAACACCACACCAGAACCCGGCCAGCACCGCCGCAGGGTCGCAGGGCCGTCCCATGGCCCCCACTTAGTGTAGGGACCCATGTGTATCAGATACCTGCACGATGGTACATGGGGCAGTATGGCCTGATCAATTCATACACAAAATTCTGATGTGTTTTTTATTTAGCCTAGGGGCACTGGTATCAGCCATAGGTGTGAGGTGCAGCGCTTTTTTTTTCCCTGAACCGCATTTTGTTTCTCTCTTTTCTCCGTGTTTTGCACTCCTCCTGGGGAGACCCACATGACCGCAATTAGCAAGAGACACCTGAGTGCACATGGTTTTAATCCCTCCTGTCTTTTCCCATTCTGTCTGCAGCAGCTATGGTGAGCGCAATACCTCATCCAGACTTGTGCTGTTTGGGGGCGACCTTCTCTGCCGGCGGTGCTGGACGGGTTCTGGTGTGGTGTTTTTGGGTCTGGTCCTGTGGCATGGGAGTCGCAGGGCCGTCCCATGGCCCCCAATCCCTGACTGTGCACGCCTGCGGGGTTGGTAGCCACTGACTGGCACAGTGTGCACTTAGTGTAGGGACCCATGTGTATCAGATACTGGCACGATGGTACATGGGGCAGTATGGCTTGATCAATTCATACACAAAATTCTGATATGTTTTTTATTTAGCCTAGGGGCACTAGTATCAGCCATAGGTGTGAGGTGCAGCGCTTTTTCTTCCCTGAACCGCATAACTACTATAATACTGCTCCTATATACAAGAATATAACTACTATAATACTGCTCCTATATACAAGAATATAACTACTATAATACTGCTCCTATATACAAGAATATAACTACTATAATACTGCTCCTATATACAAGAATATAACTACTATAATACTGCTCCTATATACAAGAATATAACTACTATAATACTGCTCCTATATACAAGAATATAACTACTATAATACTGCTCCTATATACAAGAATATAACTACTATAATACTGCTCCTATATACAAGAATATAACTACTATAATACTGCTCCTATATACAAGAATATACCTACTATAATACTGCCCCCTATATACAAGAATATAACTACTATAATACTGCTCCTATATACAGGAATATAACTACTATAATACTGCCTCCTACCTGTGAGGAGGTGTGTTGGTAGCTCTCCTGCATAGCTCTGATGCCTGGAGAAAGCCCAGGGCGGGGCCACCCTGGGTGGGGAAGCTCCCCAAGCGAGGCCCAGGCTCCAAGGCCTACACTGGGAGACAACTCCCAAGCTCTTTCTAAGGTGGATGAAAATCCCAAAGTTTCTAGTAATCAAAAGAACGTAAGCAGCACAAGTAAACTGAAAGATAACAAGATGGAAGTCAGTGAGAAAACAGCAGCAGCAGCAGCAGGAAGCCCAAGGCAAAGCCAGCAAGGTGAGCACATGGTCAGACAAGCAGGAGAAGCAGCAGGTGCACAGCCCCCCACTCCTGCACCCAGACAGAAGAGGACATCTCTGGAGAGACAGACCCTGCAGGAGAACATCAGGCAGCAGGTGATGGTCTCCAGGATGGTGGGTCAAGGCAAGACCAGATCTGCAACAAAGCAGGAACCAGGTGATAGCAAACAGCCTGAGAGACCACAGAGGCCTACACCAGCAGAGAAGGAGCCAGAGAGACCAGCAGCAGCAGCAACAGCAGCAGAGAAGGAGCCAGAGAGAGCACCTGAGCTGCAGATGGCGGAGGAGATCCCAGGTCTGGTAAGGAGGATGGGGGAGCTTAAACACCATAAACAAATGCTGCAAATGCAGATTGACTGTATATACAATCTAAAAACTGTGCAACCAGAGAGTAACACCTTGTATGATGCTAAGCTGCACTCACTGAGCATTGAGCTGGCTGATGTGGTGAGGGAGATGGACTGTGTCCTGGAGAGGATGGGGCCTCTGGCTGAGACTTACCACAACCAGGAACGCTTTGCTGCCCAAGCTCAGACTGTATCATCCCAGTCCAGACCCTCAGACGCTGCGTCTATGTCCCAGCGAGGGCCACGTGTCATCCTGCAGGCCCCAAGCTTTGTGTTCCAGAAGGAGAAAAAAGACCAGCAGGGACAACCACATGCACTACAAGTCCCAGCCAACACTGTACAACAGCAGGACATTGGAGAGTGTGGAGAGTCATCTGTGTGTGAGACTGTGGGCAGTAATGTTAATCCTGGTGTACATAACCCTCAGGTAGCAGCACACGGACTACAAGTCCCAGGAGAAGCAACATCGGCACCACAAGTCCCAGCCAACACTGCCCAGCAGCAGGACAGTGGACAATTATCTGGGTGTCAGACTGTGGACAGTAGTGGTGGTCATGGTGTACCTGAGGGGTCAGGGGTTGGAGGGGATACGCAGTCTGTGTGGGACATGGAACCATCTGATGATGCCATGGTTGATGGGGTGGAGGAGGTTAAAAATAATGTTGCATGTGATTTCCCCCCATTACCCCCACATGTTGAGGCTGCCCCCTCTAGTACAGATCCTCAACCTAAAGCCCCTGAGAGTGCCCCCCGTCAGGAACCCCCCAGAAACGCCTGGAGTCGGGGTGCCCCATCATTCACCCCCAGTGCCCATTATACCGGCCAGGCATTTAAGAGGAGGAACGTGGTGAGGTTCAAGCATAAGGGCAACAAGGAAGACCTCCCTGCCAGGAGACTGGTCATCCGGGAGCTCCTGTGCCACCAGATGGGGTTCTCACCAGCCGACATCCTGGCCGTAATAAACCTTCCAGACAGACAGGGCTATGACGTTAGCTTTAAGCTCATGTCCAGTCTGGATCGGTTTTGGGCACAGTTTCCCAGGTTTAGGGACACAGAGGGCTGGAGTAAGTTCATCCTCATTCCCATTTCTAAGCCTGATACGGCCACGGTAAATATCATCTTCTGGAATGAGTCTGTTCCCCCCCAGGATATAGTGGTATGGCTCAGGCGACACTGTGACCTCATGTCTGACCTCACCAAAGCCCGTGACGATGATGGGATCTGGACTGGAGGGTGGCGGGCACTGGTGAAACTACGGCAGCATAATAACATCACGCTGCATCTCCCCAATTCCTTCTTCATTGGGAGAGAGAAGGGGGTCTGTTTCTATCCTGGGCAGCCCAGGAAATGCTTCAAGTGTGGTAAACTGGGTCATGTGGCGAGTGTGTGCACGGTGCTGAGGTGCAACCTGTGTGGGGAGGTCGGCCATGTCAGTTCCATCTGCAAAAACATCCGCTGTAACCTATGTGGTAAGATTGGCCACCCGCACAGGGAATGCCCAGATGCCTGGCACAATATATGTGGAGACCTCCCTGACCAGGACTTGCTGGCAGCGACAGACGTCTTAGAGGAGGAGGCTCTAATATCAGGGACAGTACTGACCAGACAGGAGGTCCAGCGGGGGTCAGACAATGTAACACCAGGTCCATCATCAGAGGGGGTGCAAGCACACACACAGGGGGTACAGAGACGCACAGAGGGGGTACAAGCACCCATAGAGGCCACCTCAGACCAACAGCAGTCACAGACAGTCTCCTCTAGGTCACCATCTGTATCTGAGGAAATTAAGTGCAATAAGAGGAAGAAAAAAGACCCGTCCACCCGAAAACCTGAGGAGAGTCCCAGCGCAGGCCAGAGGGCCAAGAAACCAGTCACTAGCGGTGATGGAGTCATGGTCTTATCTAATAGATATGATGTCCTCTCAGAATCAGATGGTGACTATGAGAAAGAGCTAGGAAGGATAGATAAAGAGTGTGAAGAGGACACAGGGCTCCCCCGCACAAAAAAGAAAACCCCCACTATAGAGACTCCGACACAGTCAGATATGGAGACTGGAGGTAGAGACAGCGACTCTGACATGTGATGATGACAGTCACCAATATAGTCTTCTATTGTCTTCTCATGGCTGGGTTCTCATTAAACATCATCTCCAGTAATGCCAACAGTATAAAAGTAAGAAGAACAAGACATGCGGTATACGACCATCTGAGACACCTGAATGCTGATGTCATCTTCTTACAAGAGACACGTCTGACGTCATCTGGACTGTTGTCTGAGGCCCAGAGAGATTGGACATCTGGTCCGTCCTTTTGGTCTCTGGCTGTAGAGCCTTATGCGGGAGTAGCCATACTGTTTAACACCACTGACGTGACTGTGCATAGGATGACAGAGGTTGTTATGGGGAGGTGTCTGGTCCTTGAGGTCACTGTCCATAGCAGACGGCTGAGGTTTATTAACATCTATGGCCCACAGACAGTGACTGAAAGGATCCATGTGTTTAATGAGGTGAAGCCATACCTGTTTACCTCTATGCCCGTTGTATTAGCTGGAGACTTTAACGTTGCCCGGTCATCAGGTGACAGGTCCTCCGGCAGAGCTGTGGTCAGGGACTCTACAGTCCTTAATAACATCATTTTGCAGGCTGGTCTGAGTGATGTGTTTGCACAGGGTGGGAGGAGGCCGAAATTCACATACTGCTGTGGTGACAGGAGGAGTAGAATAAATCTGGCGTTTGTGAATCCCACGGAAACTGTTAGCGGGATAAGTGAGAAAGCCGTCCCATACTCCGACCACCTGGCCTTGTGTTTCTGCCTGGGAGTCGCTAAACGTCCAGATCTCGGTAGAGGGTTATGGAAACTTAATTCCAGCCTCCTGGATGACGTTTATGTCCAGCGTTGTGTTCACTCCCTCCTCCAGAACCAACTTGAGAGAGTGGATTTTTATGACAGTGTGGCTGACTGGTGGGAGGATGTCAAGGAGGAGATCCGCTCCATCTTGAAGAAACTGTCTATTAAGAGAGGGAAGAGTAAGTATGGCCAGTATCTAAGACTGCGCAAAGAATTGGATTCACTCTATTCGTCGGGTGGGGGTGACCAACAAAGGATTGACCGGCTGAAATCTGAGATAAGGCAGTATCAGTATAGCAGGTATACCTCCCTGGTGGTTGAACGGGATTATGGGTCCTTAGGGTCTCCTGATCCCTTTGAGAATTGCCGGGAGCGGGTGGCAAAGAAATTAATCTCGGGTCTCACTGGCTCCCAGGGTGTTTTGCAGGAATCTCGGGAGGGTATCCTGGGGGTCGTGAGATCCTACTATACTGACTTGTTTCAGAGGAAGGCTTTGGATAAGGAAAAAGTTACCCAATTCTTGGAGGCAACTCCGCTCCCTGATACTAATAATTTGGACTTTTCTCCTTTGACAGCAGAGTTAACGGTAGAGGAGGTCAAAGAGGCCATTGATAAGTTACATCTGAAGAAGGCACCAGGTCCAGATGGGATAACAGCAGAATTCTACAAGAAATTCAGAGACCTCTTGGCTCCAATCCTCGTGGATGTATATAGAGATTGTCTAGAAAATCACCTGATGCCTCCATCCATGAGGGTCTCATCGTTGATTCTGCTGTCTAAAGGTAAAGACCCTAGCGACATCAAGAACTGGAGGCCAATTGCCCTCTTGAATGTCGACAGGAAGATTCTGGCAAAAATTCTGTTCTCTAGATTAGTTTGTTTGTCCCCGGCACTGTTGGCAGGCTGTCAGTATGGCACGGTAAAAGGGCGGAACATCTCTGGAGCGGTGCTCTCCATCAGGGAGATGTTTGAGAGATGTAAAGCCCTTGGGTGTGGGAGATATGTTGTTGGTCTGGACCAGGCTAAAGCCTTTGACAGAGTAGATCATGCGTATCTATGGGCCACTTTATCAAAGTACGGTATTCCGGGACAATTTATAGATTGGCTGAGAACTTTGTACTGTGAGGCTGAGAGCTTTCCTCTGATCAATGGTTGGCAGGGTGGCACGTTCAGGGTTGAGGCAGGGGTGCGACAGGGCTGTCCCCTGAGTCCACTGCTGTATGTGTTTGCTATCGATCCGTTCCTGAGATCACTGCAGCGGTGTGGTTTTCAGGGGGTACCAGTCCCCCATTGCTTGCCCCTGGATGTTGTTGCCTATGCGGATGATGTGACTGTAGTAATATCTGAGCCTCGAGAGGTGGAGATGTTGTCTGCAGCCATCAGAAGCTACTCGGAGGCCTCAGGGTCTCTGGTCAACCTTGAGAAGAGTCAAGCTTTCTGGACATTGAATACAGACCCAGATTTTGATCTGCCGCAGTTTGCCAAGGCCTCCACCCATATTAAGATCTTAGGGGTTAAATTTGGGAGGGATGACAATTCCAGGCTAAATTGGGAGGAAAAGTTGGAAGCCGGAAATGTAAAGGTTCAGCGGTGGAAGAACTGGAGGCTGACCTATAGAGAAAGGGTTACGATGTTGAAGACTTACCTGGTCCCCGTCTTCTTGTAAGTCTCTGTTATTTTCCCTTTGCCAGAATCTTTCTCGGCTAGGCTCTTTAGCCTGTTCTTCCAGCTCTTATGGGGGAACAGGTTGAACCCAGTAAAAAGAGGGATAACCTACCTGCAGAGGAGAGAGGGTGGGCTAGATATGTTAAATCCAAGGGTGTTCTTTGACTCCATGTTTCTTAAAGTCAATTTTGGTTGCCTGGACTCAAATAACAGTCCTCTGTGGGTGAATAGTATCAGGGACTGGATATTGCCTTTTGCAGAACCTTGGATGCGAGGCGGCAGTCTCAAGAGGGGGAGATTTACTCCTGGCTTCCTCCCCCAGTATCTGGAGTACGGAATACGATGTCTGAAGAAATGGGGTATTGATAAGTGTTTCATTGAGAGTAAAACCAGGAAAGATCTATACTCCAGAGTGTGTAGGACGTTCTACAGTGTACAGCCTGTACTTAGAGACTGTCCAACTACCATCTTGCATGACAGTCTGCGGCTTCTCAATGGTCCGCGGCTCCCCCCTAAGTTCTGGGATATTGCTTGGTTATCATTACAGGGGAAGCTTTTTGTCAGGGGAAATCTAAAGTTCCTCAGTGTGTCAGATCGCATGTGTCCCTTGGGTTGTCAGCAGGAGGAGACTATGCTTCACTTCATCTCAGAGTGTTGGGGTGGACGGAAAATCTGGTGTGACATATCCACCAAGCTAAAGATCCCCACATTACAGTCCCTGAAATACCCGGAAATCATCTATGGGGTCACATCTAATGGGTATAATATCAACCGGGGGACCCTGTATCTGATCATCTCTGTGATCAAGTATTACCACTGGCACACAAGAACAAGAGTCTCTGTCCATAGTGAGCCATTCAATCCCACCAAAGCCATATCCCTCATTCTGTCAGAGCTCAGGTGGATCCAGGCACTAGAGGTCAGGAAAAAAGGGGAGAACATCAAATTATGGAGGAACGTCCATCTGGACTAATGTATTGTATATTGTATATAGTGACGGAGGCTATTACTTACTTCTTTTTCTTTTCCCCTTTAGTTAAAATGCACTTAAGGTACAATTAGTATAATTTCATTTTCCTTTGTACAAGTATAAGTTATACTGTATGATCATTTATTTATTTATTCTGATGGAAAAGTATTTCTGTATTTATGTTTGTTTTATATCAATAAAAATTGCCTCCTATATACAAGAATATAACTACTATAATACTGCTCCTATATACAAGAATATACCTACTATAATACTGCCCCCTATATACAAGAATATAACTACTATAATACTGCTCCTATATACAAGAATATAACTACTATAATACTGCCCCCTATATACAAGAATATAACTACTATAATGCAGCTAAATACTATAATGTCTAGGTCCTTAGTGAGGGGATTCAGCAGAAGCTTTGTGCCTTATGTCTCTGATCTCTCTTATGTAATATTGGAGAACATTTGATTCTCCTCGCTCGTGTACAGTCCGTTGGTTCCTGTATGATTTGGTATGGTTGGGATAACTGTGGAGGAGCGCTCAGATTATCGTTTTGTTTAAAAGTCGTCAACACCCGCCGAACCCCCAAATTGTGACAGAACCCTGACATCCCGCTGACATCGCCTACTCTGCACATCACAGCTGGACAGAATCTTCTCCGGCCGTCGGCCAAACCAATTCCCTTATCTCACGGAGAATTCTTCAGAACCTCGTTCACCATATATATTTAATTAGAGACATTCCATCAGGCCTGAAGTAAATGATCGCCTCCTCCAAGACATAACTCTAACACTCTGTTTATCATGGAGACGTCTGGACCCGGCTGACTGCATGATCTCACAAGGCTCACTCAGTGTCATTGTTTACCCCTTCGGTAAAGTTCTTGTGTCTATCAGTTACTGGGAAAGTTGGGTAACAATCAACACTGCAAGATTCCGGCTATAGGTTTTCCCCCATGATTCTTAAATTTGTCATGACTTTTATTACTTTCTACATCATTCCTTTAAATGGGCGGGGTTTTTGTGGTGTCCCACTATGGGTGTTGCTACTATTCACACCCTTCGTTAAAGTCTGTACGTTTTGTGGTCTCATTGCAGCTACAGTAATATTAGAGATGACCACTAGATGTCGCTGTATTGTTTAACTGAAGTATGGAAGCTGCACGGCTGAAGTGTCTCAAAGGGTTATTGTTTGTGGGTATACCAGATTCTGTTAACCAGTAGGATCTCTCTTTTCTTCTGTCCTATCATCTTCTTACTTTCTCCTCTTCTGTTGCACTCTTTCCACCTAACCACAGCGCACCTTACACGCTGGTTAGGAAGTTAGTCCCTTGGGTGAAGGAGTAGTCCTAGCTAAGCTTTGGTGGAGAAAGGACACAGCTTAGATCGCTGTCCACCGTGGTTCTACCTGGGCCCTGGCCCTCTGTCAGGTAGCCTCTACAAGTGAGGTTTTTAGTCGGTACCCCGTATTAGTAGGACGCAGAACAGTCAGCTCTTGCAAACCTCTTTCTTGAAGGATCAAACATGCTGTGTGATGCACTGCTAAACCCTTCCAGAGAGGACTAGCCAACAGATCATCTCAACCCACATGGACTAGGAGTTCTACAGTGCAGGACAGTATCCATAAAAGAGCCACAGAGCTAGTAACTGATCCGGGTGGACTCGCAATGTGGGTGTACCCAGAAAATTCTGACCATTCCGCTCATCCCAGGTAACAAGGTCTGGGGCCTGTGTCACCCATCAGTACGGTTCCGCCAAAGGTAGTGGGCACAAGGTGGTGTGAAGACTATAGGAAAGGTCAAAACACAGGCACAGGTTGTTTCTTCTTCTACCAGTATTCTTCTATGCCATCCAACATCCCGGCAATGCAAATTACTACTTGGGTTGAGACTCTCACGGCACCCTCCTCTCTAATACACTACCTCAGTACAACCTTATCAACTCTACTATATCCTACTCAGCACTTATCCCACAGATCTGGTGGTTCTATGTTCGTGTATTTATTGGAACTGTATCAAGTGTATTTCAAGATTCGTTGTATTACCTGCTGCACATTTACAAGTAGTAACCAAGTCAACGTTATCACCTGTGATTATTCACTACCCCCTGCACAGCACTTATACCGCAACCTTGGGACACCTCCCCTTTCTGTGGGTGGTGGGTCCTACTACTATTAGGAAGGGTTACTATGCTGCTCTGACCACCTGTGACATAATCCCAAGGGACCTGGCAGAAACCCAACAGGACACGACCACAGGGGTGAAGGGTACAACCGGCCTTACTCTCTAAAAGCAGGCGTGCCATCACACCTGTGTGCCCACCGGGCACTGGCGTCACGTGACAAAACCCTAAGGTCCGTCTGTATCTCGGCCATCCACCACAGGAGTGGCGTCACACTTCCACCTAGCAAGTGACTGGCCGTCCCACCGCTAGAACACCATCAGGGGACTCACCACTCCTTTTTTAGCATTAGATTACTATAAAGGTCTGAACAGTAATATGTTAAAGGGATAAATCAAATCAACTAGTGTCAGAAAGTTGTACAGATTTGTAATTTACTTCTATTTAAAAATTTCCAGTCTTCCAGTACTTATCAGCTCCTGTATGTTCTGCAGAAAGTGGTGTATTCTTTCCAGTTTGACACAGTGCTCTCTGCTGCCACCTCTGTCCATGTCAGGAAATGTCCAGAGCAGTAGCAGATCTCCATAGAAAACCTCTCCTGCTCTGGACAGTTCCTGATGTGAACAGGGGAGGCGGCAGAGAGCACTGTGTCAGACTGAAAAGAATACACCACTTCCTGCAGGACATACAGCAGCTGGTAAGTACTGGAAGACTGGAGTTTTTTTCTTAATAGTAAGAGAAGTAATTTACAAAATAACTTTCTGACACCAGTTAAATAGATTTTTTTAAAACCTTTCAGCGTACTCCTTTAAAACAAAATTTTATGATAAATTCTAGTTTACCTTGAGGGGGTGTCTTAAAGGGGTAGTTCACACAAAAAAAATCTTTCAAATCAACTGGTGCCACAAAGTGCCAGAGATTTGTGATTTACTTCTATTAAAAATCTCAAGTCTTCCAGTACTTATCAGCTGCTGTAAGTCATGCAGGAAGTGGTATTCTTTACAGTCCGGAGATCAGGAAAGGGTTTTCTATGGGGATTTGCTGCTGCTCTGGACAGTCTTTGGCATGTACAACCGTGGCAGCAGAAAACAGACTGGAAAGACTACACCATTTCCAGCAGCACATTCAGCAGTTGATAGGTACTGGAAGACAAGATTTTTTGATTTTACATTTGAATTTGAATTTACAAATGTCTGGCACCTCCTGATTTGGGGGTGAACTACCCCTTTATTCTTAGTGAGGTATGTTGAAGTTGCAGCTTTTCTTAGGCTGTGGGAAGGTCAGCTTATCTGTCTGCCTGTATCTAACCCTATAAAAGCTGTGATGTGAGCAGGAGACAGGAACAGCCTGACTTGTAACAAGCACTTTCAGAAAAAGTCAATATTGTTTTATCAAAGCGAAAGAAACAAAAATGATCTATCATAAAAATGATTGAAAAATCATTTAAATTAAATGCTGCCTTATATTTCCTTGAAATATACGAAAGGTTTGGCCAATAGAATGGAAAAAAACAAAAAAATAAAACAAATAATGGTTATGTTGCTTAAAGGGATTATCCAGAGTTCGAAAACATGGCCATTTTCTTCCAGAGACAGCAGCACTCTTGTCTCCAGGTCAGGTGGGGTTTGCAATTAAGCTCCATTCACTTCAATGGAACTGAGTTACAAAACCTGCACCCAAACTGTAGACAAGAGTGGTGCTGTCTCTGGAAGAAAGTGGTCATGTTTTTCTAACCCAGGAAAACCCCTTTAAAAGGGTATTCCCCTGTAGGGTAGTTATGTCCTATCCACAGTATGCACAGAATAGGACATAAGAAAGAGCCAGCTGGCTCCCCTATGGTCTTGAGATCAGGAACCCTGAATCCATCCATTCTCTGGGGGCCCCTTGCGATCTTGTAGCTATCCCTTATCCTGGGCATAATGTAGGGCATAACTACCCCAGATGGAAATACCCCCTTAGAGCTTCCTTGGTTCAACCTCTCAGCCTTAGCTGTCTTCTGATTGGCCACTATCACTGCCAATCAGGCCCGTAAAGCTCTCAATGCTGTAGAGTCTCAGGCATGGAAGAACATTTGTAACATCAGCCATATATAGAAACTATGGAGTAATTGTTTAGTCCCAGAATCACCCAGGCCCCTGCTTGCTCCTCAGGCCCGTTCAATTGAGTGCAAAGATTTATGGGATAAAAAGTCTCCTAGGCAGTCTTCAGGTGGAGCTTAAAGGGGTTGGCCACTTTATAGTAAAATTGCTCAGTGTAGAGTATTAGTTAGTGTACTCCTTATACTTACTGACAGCAGTTTCCTGTGTACCCCATAGAGCTAAAATCAGACTCCCCTCCTCCAGGCTGTCCTGGCCTTCTTTGTGGTGAGTCTGTCCATAAGATGGCCGACATGGTGCAGCATGGGACCATGCCCCACCCCCAAGTTTCTGACATTGAGCCTGTATATGTCAGTGGAGGACACTGGGGGCGGAGTATGGTCACATGCTGCTCCATGTCAGCCATTTTATGGACAGACTCACCACAGAGCAGGCCAGCACAGCCTGGAGGAGGGGAATCTGATTTAACTTTATGAGGGACACAGGGAGCTGTTGTACAATACTTTCTAATACTACATACTGAACTATTTTACTATAAAGTGGCCAACCCCTTTAAATATTCCAATTTTGCCTTTTGAAATGTTGGAAACAAGCAGGTCTTACTGCCACGACTTGTGCTTGAATCACGAGAAAAATGTAATCCAGATAGTTTTTTTCCCGCCCGCGTTCCTGCCATGATTTATTTCTCCATAATACGGATGTTTTCATTTAGTGGACTATGAATAATAACGTGCACATTTCTCATCGTCTACAGGGCCCTGGAAGACATTGTTAGGCCCGGTCCCCCTCTGCTGCAGGTCCGGCCCGGCCTTGTAGCACGGTGTTTGATCTGTGAGACACTGCGGGGGCCCCTGTACATGTGGTTTTTATTTGGAGTGATTTTACATTATGGGAAATAATTGTCAGCCCTTATCTGAGCGGAGGAGTTATAGATTACAGCTCCGGACTTCAGCCACAGTGAGAGTGTACAGAACCCAGTGTATGTATGTAGGCCATGGACTGAATGATACAAAACTTACTGGCAGCCCACAAAATCTGGCTACATGGAATCTATATGACGACTGTTGACAACCCAAAAAAATGTATCATGGTTACATACTTTGTCCAGGAGAGAAAGAAGCGGTGCACCTCACACCTATGGCTGACACTAGTGCCTCTCGGCTGCATATAAAAAAACATCAGAAGTTTGTGTGTAAATTGATCAAGCCACACTGCCCCATGTACCAACGTGCAGGTCTCTGATACACATGGGTCCCTACACTAAGTCCACACTGTGTTGGTCAGTGACCACCACGCCCCGCCAGGCGCCAATCAGCAGGAGACACCTGAGTGCACATGTTTTAATCCCTCCTGTCTGTCCCATTCTGTCTGCAGCAGCTATAGTGAGTGTAATATCTTATCCAGACTTGTGCTGTTTGGTGGTGCCGGCTGGGTGTTTTTGGGGGGCCTTTTTTGGGTCTGGTCCTGTGACATGGGGGTTGCAGTGCCGTTCCATGGCCTCCCTTCCCTGCCTGTGCACGCCTGCGGGGGTGGTGGTCACTGACCGACACAGTGTGGACTTAGTGTAGGGACCCATGTGTATCAGAGACCTGTTGGCACATGGGACAGTGTGGCTTGATCAATTTACACACAAACTACTGATGTTTTTTTATATGCAGCCGAGAGGCATTAGTGTCAGCCATAAGTGTGAGGTGCAGCGCTTCTTTCTCTCCTGGACTGTTACATACTTTGTATTGTGCAATGTCCAGGGTAGGAGAGGGGGTGCTGTAAAGGCCAGGGGAGCCCGGATGAGATTTGAGTCCTGTAACCGGGGAAGCTCTGGCGGTGTTGTGGCAGCTATGTGGTAGAGGCTCACTTGGGCACTTGTCATCGTAGCCTGGAGTGGCGTTGTTACCCACCCCCGGTCGGCTGGCCTTCGGTCCCGCAGGTTTAGGTAGCCCAAGTCCAATGACTTAACCAGGATAATGTCTGTTTACTTAAGACTTCAGTGCAATACACAACAGGTTTCCGCTTCAATGACAATAGGTGCAGACAGAAGAGTGAAGAAGTGGTAGTCTGTGAATGGAAGAGAGAGAAGTAGTGGAGTGTCCTGAAGGGCCCTGCCCCTACCTGGGATAGCATAGCTGGATATAATAGAGAAGGAGAAGAAAAGAAGATCCTTGTACTCACGTTTGCTGACTGCCTAATGCCCTACAGTGTCGAGGTACCTGCAGTGGCGGTCTTTGGCACCAAGCACCCCAAGCGATCGCTTGGGGCCCCCAACATCCAGGGGGCCCCCACGCCCCGCTCTTGTGCTCAAGACCGCTAGACAGGGCCACTGCCGCGCTCGTTGCTGCCATCTGAACTGTAACTATGAGCACTCGTAATGAGAGCTCATAGTTACATGCAGCAGCACTGACAGGGCGGGAGACATTGGTCCCCTTCCTGTCAGTCACTCTTGTGGCCGCAGGAAGGGTTTTCCCTGCGGTCACAAGCGGCAGCTTTGTCCTTGTGGTGCCGGCGCTCCAGTGACATCACTGGAGCATCGGCGCCAGGACAAGGGGAGTGCGGCCTCTTGTGATCGCAGGGAAAACCCTTCCTGCGGCCACAAGAGTGAAGAGAAGAGGAGACGCCCGGACCCAGGTGAGTATAAGTGTTTGTTTTATTGTGTTATATACTATATGGGAGGGGGAGCACACAGGAGTCTGTTTTACTGGGGAGCGCACATCGGGGGTCTATATAACTGGGGGGAGCACACAGGGGGGCTATATAACAGGGGGAGCACACAGGGGGGCTATAGACTACTGGGGGCGCACACAGGGGGGCTATAGACTACTAGGGGCAGCACACAGGGGTCTATATACTACTTGTGGCAGCAGAATGGGGTCTATATACAACTTGGAGAGCACACGAGGTCTATATCCAAGTGGGAGAGCACACAGGGGGCTATATACTACTGGGGTATAACACAGGGGTCTATATACTAATGGTGGGGCACACAGGGGGTCTATATACTACTGGGGGAACATACAGGGGGTCTATATACTACTTGTGAGACACACAGGTGGTCTATATATAACTGAGGAAGCACACAGGGGTCTGTATACAACTGGGGCAGCACACAAGGGGTCTATATAATACTGGTGGGGCACACAGGGGGTCTATATACTACTGGGGGAACCACACAGGGGGTTTATATACTACTGGAGGAGCACACAGGGGTCTATATCCAAGTGGGGGAGCACACAGTAGGTCTATATCCGAGTGGGGGAGCACACAGGGGGGCTAAACACCCCTGAGGGAGCACACAGGGGGCCTATATACTAGTGGGGGAGCACACAGGGGTATATACAAAAGGGGGCAGCACACAGGGGGTCTATATGCAACTAAGGCAGCACACAGGAGGTCTATATACTTCGGAGAGAGCACACGGAGGGGCTATATATAACTGGGGGAACACACAGGGGTCTATATACTACTGGGGGAAGCAAACAAGGGGTATATACGATTGGGGGCAGCACACAAGGAGTATATATTACTGGCGGTAGCGCGCAAAGGGTATATACTACTGGGGGCAACACACAGCGGTCTATTGTTTTGGAACGCGTGTCGAGGGGGGGGGGGCCCAGACATAACTTCGCTTGGGGCCCCAGAAATGCCAAGACCGCCCCTGGGTACCTGTCCTGTGAGGGTAGTACGAGGCCCCAGGTCCCTGCGCTGGGTTGAGCAGACTTCCTGAACCTTTCCAGGATAGCAGTGCATTATGCAGTAGTGACACCTAGTGGGGAAAACATAGAAGACACTTAGACCATCTCCCACTCTGTGAACCTGAGAGAGAACTTTTTTTTTTTTAACTCAGTTTTATTAAAGGGTAGAACATAGCTTGTACAAGTCAATACATACCAAAGTGTACATTGTATCGCAGCTTTCCAATACACATAGTTTCCATGAAGAAACAACAGACGGCCTTTCTTATGAGGATTATATAGAGGAGAGGTTCGCAGGTCTTCAACCCCCACATCATTATACATAGCTGTTTACAAAGTACCAGCCCCAATGTACTCATAGAGGAGGTGCTGCGGCATCACAGGGCTATCCCATTGGAATTAAGACAGGGCCGGGTAAGTCTTGGTCTGTGATTATTACTCGCGGGGACTGACACCACGCGTCCCAGATTTTATTGAATTTGGCAGGGCACTTACGGTGCTTATACACCACTCGTTCAAATGTCAATGTGGAGTTGACTAACGAAATCCACATGCCAATATTGGGGGGTTGCTTATCAATCCACTTGAGCGCGATCGCCTTTCTGGCGAGGAATAACGTCTCCCTGAGGAATATCACTCTATGATGCGTCCACACCTCCTCGCACAAGGCTCCAAATAGACAGACGGTAGGATCGAGAGGTACCTGCATGGGGCACATTTCAGTAAGAATCTGCACCACCTCCCTCCAGAATAACCGCAAGCAGGGACAATCCCAAATCATGTGCCAAAAATCTGCTGGGGTGTAATGACACTTGGGGCACGAAGGGGCTGGAATCCTGCCCATCCTATGCAGTCGCACAGGCGTTAAATAACTTTGGTGCACTATATATAACTGTGTAAGTCTATTGTTGACTGAAGGTGACACGTGCGTGTGGGACTCCAACATTACCTCGTAAGTATCATCGGACATAAATGGAATGTGTTCCCTCCACCTGTCCACCGCAGGAAGTGGAGTATTGGTTGCCTTGTGTCGAATGAGGTGCGAGTATAGCAACGATATCAACCCCCCTGGGCCCTGTGATCTGATGATTCCTATTAGCGGGTAGGCGGATATAGAGAGTTCCCCCTCCCTAAATTGCGTTTGCAGGACGTGCCGTAGTTGCAGATACCTGTAAAAACATGAGTTCGGTACATCTCTGTTTTCTTTTAGGTCGTCGAAAGATGTCACCACTCCATTCCTGTACACATCCGCTAGGCACACTACCCCTCTATCCTTCCAAAAGAGAGCGTCATGAAATGTAAACAAATGTGTAAGGACGTCATTATCCCATAGTGGGGTCTCCTCTGGAGTGTCTGTAAAGGGTGCGATTGCCCGAGCAGCTACCCACACCTGCCGTGCAACTTTCATAATGGGCAGCAGCTGCCCACAAGGGATAGCATCAGCATGAAGTACTGACCAAAGTGAGGGCAGACGTGAATAGTCCAACACATGTTGTTCAGACAGCAATGGGTCGTTCAGTGTAACCCAGGGTCTCAAGTACTTAAGCTGGCCCGCTAAGTAATATAGGTATAGGTCCGGCAATGCCACTCCCGCCTGATCTTTGGGTCGCTGCAGTTTGGCCAACTGCAGCTTAGATCTAGACGCTCCCCATATAAAGCTGGTTATAGCAGAGTTAAGGGATTTAAAGAACGTTTTAGGTACAGGGACAAATATATGTTGCAAAGTATATGAGCATTTTGGGAGAACCACCATTTTGACAAGATTCATCCGTCCCGCTACTGACAGCGGAAGGGAACTCCAAACCCTAAATTTATCTCGAAAGTGGCCTAGTAGGGGAGTGACATTGCCAGACACAACATCAGAGGACCTCTTAGTGATATATATCCCTAGATATTTAAATTTATCAGTCACCCTCAGCCCCTCTACACTAGTATCCAGTAGCCTCTGTCTGGACGGGTCTAGATACAGGAGGAAAGACTTGGACCAGTTCATGCTGAGACCGGAGTACGTTCCATATGTGTTTATAATGCAAATAGCCCTGGGTAGGGAAATGTCCGGACGGGACAAAAACAGCAGTAAATCATCCGCATTGAGAGAGAACTTTACACAGGTGCATAGGAAACTTAGTGTAGCACCTTGTGCTGGGGCACTACAGGGGCTCACAGCAAAACTCAGGCTAGCTTTTAAGCCCCACCCCAAGAACAGTTGGAAGTGCCCCGAGAACACAAAGGAGTCTCCCAACTTTTAATGGAAAATTTAAATCCAATATGTCAAATTGTTTAGCCAAAGGACATTTGATAAGTGTGGGCTCCTTATGTGTGCGTGTGTTACCACCAGGACAGCAGGGCCTTCTATTTATTTACCCTTACAACCACTTGCCATGACCCCTGGACAAGTTTCCCAGACATTTGCTCATACATCCAGGCGTCCGCCACCATTTTGCCCCCTCGATCAGTGCCAGAACTCATAGTCAGACGCTCTCCACAGATCCTGGGATTAGGGAAACATCAGGCCTGGTAGTTATATGGGGTTTGCAGGAAGTTCACAATCATGGCCTTTGCTCTGGATAGGTTATCAATAACTTATTGGCAGAACTCTTGAACTGCTGTTTAACAGAGCCCTGGGCCTGGCATATCTGCGGGAAACAATGCCGCAAACTGACAGTGCCGCTCATTGTGTAGTGGCGGTGCAGAGTTACAGCAGCACAGCTCCTATTCACTTCAATGAGGGCTTAACTGCAGGATAGAATTTGTAGCCCATTTATCCTGAGTTTCCCAACCTATGAACAGAATGCGAGAGATCAGTGACGACTGACACATGAACAGCATTATAAATTATACATCAATTATTAGTGTCTATGGCAGGAACAGGGAACCTTCGGCCCTCCAGCTGTTGCAAAACTACATTTCCCATTACTAATATGATGAAGAGGCTGGGCCTTGAAATGCCTTATTCTTGCAATAAAGTTCTGATTTTACATCCACCACTACTACTCCCATTTAAGGAGTGATATTCATCGGATGCATCAGCACCACCAAAGTCCTGGACCTTTTGCACGGCTATACCTTCAGCCTGCATAACCTTCTGCACATTTCCCATCATGCCTGGACAGCGGAATTGTAGTTTTGCAACAGCTGGAGGGCTACATTAGGAATGTAGCATTAGCAATTTTCAGGAAACATTGTAAATTGTTCACAATGGCGGCCTCCATCCTCTATCCTCCACCCTTCATCCACTATCCTCCATCCTTCATCCACTATCCTCCATCCTCTATCTTTCCTCCATTCTCTATCCTCCATACTTCATCCACTATCCTCCATTCTTTATCCTCCATCCTTCATCCACTATCCTCCATCCTCTATCTTTCATCCTTCATCCACTATCCTCCATCCTCTATGCTTCATCCCCTATCCTCCATCCTCTATCTTTCATCCTCTGTCCTTTGTCCTCCATCCTTCATCCTCTATCCTTCAACCGCTATCCTCCATCTTCTATCCTCCGTCTTCTATCCTCCATCCTCTATCCTTCATCCTCCATCGTCTATCCTCCATCCTCTATTCTCCATCCTCTATCCTTCATACTCTGTCCTCCATCCTCTGGCCGCTATCCTCCATCCTCTATCCCTCATCCTCCATCGTCTATCCTCCATCCTCTATCCTTCATCCTCCCTCGTCTATCCTCTATCCTCCATCCTCCGTCTTCCATCCTCTATCCTCCGTCTTCTATCCTCTGTCCTCCATCCTCTATCCTCCATCCTTCATCCTCCGTCTTCCATCCTCTATCCTCCATCCTCTATCCTTCATCCTCCATCGTCTATCGTCTATCCTTCATCCTCCATCGTCTATCCTTTATCCTCCATCCTCCGTCTTCCATCCTCTATCCTCCATCCTCTGTCTTTCATCCTCTGTCCTCCATCCTCTATCCTCCATCCTTCATCCTCCGTCTTCCATCCTCTATCCTCCATCCTTCATCCTCTATCCTCCATCCTTCAGCCGCTATTCTCCATCCTCTATCCTTCGTCTTCCGTCCTCTATCCTCCATCCTTCAGCCGCTATTCTCCATCCTCTATCCTTCATCTTCCGTCCTCTATCCTCCATCCTTCAGCCGCTATTCTCCATCCTCTATCCTTCGTCTTCCGTCCTCTATCCTCCATTCTTCAGCCGTTATCCTCCATCCTCTATCCTCCATCCTTTATCCTCTGTTCTCCATCCTCTATCCTCCATCCTTCAGCTGCTATCCTGCATCCTCTATCCACCGTCTTCTGTCCTCTATCCTTCATCCTCGGCCCTCCATCCTCTATCCACCGTCTTCCGCCCTCTATCTTTCATCCTCTGTTCTCCATCCTCTATCCTCCATCCTTTATCCTCTGTTCTCCATCCTCTATCCTCCATCCTTCATCCTCTGTTCTCCATCCTCTATCCTCCATCCTTCATCCTCTGTTCTCCATCCTCTATCCTCCATCCTTCATCCTCTATCCTCCATCCTTCATCCTCTGTTCTCCATCCTCTATCCTCCGTCCTTCATCCTCTGTTCTCCATCCTCTATCCTCCATCCTTCATCCTCTATCCTCCATCTTTCATCCTCTGCCCTCCATCCTCTATCCACCGTCTTCCGCCCTCTATCTTTCATCCTCTGTTCTCCATCCTCTATCCTCCATCCTTTATCCTCTGTTCTCCATCCTCTATCCTCCATCCTTCATCCTCTGTTCTCCATCCTCTATCCTCCATCCTTCATCCTCCGTTCTCCATCCTCTATCCTCCATCCTTCATCCTCTATCCTCCATCCTTCATCCTCTGTTCTCCATCCTCTATCCTCCGTCCTTCATCCTCTGTTCTCCATCCTCTATCCTCCATCCTTTATCCTCTGTTCTCCATCCTTCAGCTACTATACTGCATCCTCTATCCACCGTCTTCTGTCCTCTATCCTTCATCCTCTGCCCTCCATCCTGTATCCACAGTCTTCTGTCCTCTATCCTTCATCCTCTGCCCTCCATCCTGTATCCACAGTCTTCTGTCCTCTATCCTTCATCCTCTGCCCTCCATCCTCCATCCTCTGTCCTCCATCCACATCTGACTTGCTCAGGTCTCTGAAATTCTTGAACTCAATTAATTCTTTCAGAAATTTTTGGCAGAAGAAATTAGCAGCAAATCCCATTTATTATCCTCCAGAGACAATATCTTTCTTATGCCAGATGACTTGTGATCCTTCACAAGTCATCACCTCCACCACGGAGCTACCGGGAGGAAGTGTACGCCCCCCGGAGAATCACTCCAAATCTTGTGAAAAATCAAGTGTTATGTATGATTTATGGCCTCCAATAGATGGTGGGGTTGGAGGCAGCAGGCTTGGTCAGATCTGGGTTGGTAGCAGACGGTTGGGTAACACGGTAAGGGAGTCCGGTCAAAGCTCAGAGAATCCACAGTGATAATCAGGGAAAGTAACAGGACTTGTAAGACTTAAATAAATCCTATTGCCCTATAGTGTTAATCCAGAGAACGGCAAGAAAACCCCTTTGTTATTTACCTATTACATTTTATTCGGACACTCAATGGCAACAGTATGTTTACCTGTATGGTATTATTACCTTAGCACTATGTGGCAGTATTATACTATATGAGCTAAAATTACAAAAAAATTTAGCGGTAAGGGGCATACTTACTTAAGACTCATATATTCATGTCCTATTTGCTTTAGATTTTCCAGTCTTTAGAAGCGGAATAGTCTGCGGCTACTGGAACTCCAGGTGTTAATACAGAGGAGCGTGGAGACATATACATAGACATGTTCCTCACTTTCATCCTGCCGCCCCAGAACAATTTCCAGTCCCCAGGAACAATGTAAATAATCTGCATTATCAAATGTAAACACGTCATCGCCCGCTCTGCGCTCCGCATTACGTCTGACATGTGTAATGCCAAGCCAAGATGTATATATATATCGAGACGTCTCCCCAAATCATATACACAAAAAGACTGGAAACTGATACAAAGTAAATTAGGAAAAATGCAAAGGACGTAGGGTGTACTGCAGCCCTCCTGCCTCCCCTGATTATATACGGCATGGAACATTACTCTTTATACAGTAATAACATCACATTTTCCGTAATGACATCTTGAATAGGAATTAGATGAGATAACTGTGCCCAATCAATAAGGGCACTTCACCCTAAAACGCGCCATTCTTTTCTCCTTGCTAAGTGCATGTTTGGGTATCATATGCTCTGCGTCTTTACTTATACTTCTAGGTCCCATACTCTAAGTATATTGCAATGGTAAGCTCATTGTTCTGTCTTTGCCACACCCAGTGGTCACATGTATGGAAGTAAGATGCTTTGGTCACATGCTCCTCTCAAACAGTAAGAGCAGTCTCTAGTCCGGTGTCTGGAAACAGGTGGAGCTAAGTTCAGTGTTAACCTGACTTTAGCCAGAACACATGCCTACCAGCTTAGCCAAGTTTTCTCAAGTCTCCTGTACAATATCTACAGTATAGACAAGGAGAGAGAAGTAAATAGTGAAATAGGGGAAGATTTATCAAACATGGTGTAAAGTGCCCCTAGCAACCAATCAGATTCCACCTTTCATTTTTAAAAGAATCTGTGAGGAATGTAAAGTGGAATCTGATTGGTTGCTAGGGGCAACTGAGTCAGTTTCACTTTACACCATGTTTGATAAATCTCCAGGACCAAGTTCAAGCCTTCCAATAAAGTTTCTTGTCTGGTAAGGTCAAGCCAAAAATAGAAGAATTTTCCTCTAAGCCTGAGCCTGTCTTCTACATCAAGTCAAGGGAGACCTGTGAGTAGTATTAGCTATAAGCAGGACATACTGTCCCTGATAGCCTCTGATTTGACTCCAGCATTACCCAAAGCTGCAACAAGTCGATGATAAGATTGTGTTCTGTGATTCTTAAAGGGGTAGTTCAGCAAAAAAAATCAAATCAAATGGTGCCAGAGTTTTGTAATTTACTTCTATTAAAAAATCTCTAATCTTCCGGTACTTATCAGATGCTGTATGTTCTGCAGGAAGTGGTGTATTCTTTCCAGTATGACATAGTACTCTCTGCTGGCACCTCTGTCCATGCCTGGAACTGTCCAGAGCAGGAGCAAAACAGGACATAAAGCAGCTGATAAGTACTGCAAGACTGGAGATTTGTTTTTTTAAGAATTGTTTTTTTCTTTTGCTGAACTACCCCTTTAGGCTGGGTTCACACTACGTATATTTGAGGCTGTATGTTTGAGGCTGTATAGCAACCAAAACCAGGAGTGGATTGAAAACACAGAAAGGATCTGTTTACATAATGTTGTAATTGAGTGGATGGCCGCCATTTAATGGCAAATATTTGCTGTTATTTTAAAACAACGGCTGTTATATTGAAATAATGGCCGTTATTTACCATTA
This sequence comes from Dendropsophus ebraccatus, assembly GCF_027789765.1. Classification (NCBI taxonomy): domain Eukaryota; kingdom Metazoa; phylum Chordata; class Amphibia; order Anura; family Hylidae; genus Dendropsophus; species Dendropsophus ebraccatus. Next base: position 120,364,108 of record NC_091459.1, read on the forward strand.
TATGACGGCCATCCACTCAGTTTCAACATTGTGTGAACAGATTCTTTCTGTGTTTTCAATCCACTCCTGGTTTTGGTTGCTATGAGGACCACAATACTGACTGAAATATACATAGTGTGAACCCAGCCTAAAGCTGCATCCTCCATAGTTATCATCTCCTGCTTCCCACTCCCTATCTTCTCTACATAACCCGGGAATAAAGCGACTAATATCCTTCTATACCAAACGCTGCAGCAGAACTTATTAGTGACATTAATTATTCCTGGTAAGACAATAAGAGATCCCGCTGCTCCTCACATTACAATGTGTTCTTATAACCCTGCGCCACAGAATGGAGGGGAAAACACAACTCATCAGGGGTCTTCATGTCCTGTCTTGGAGTTGGTGCTGCCGCCCCATGCAGATCCATGAATCTTCTGTGAGACGTATAAACTTTGTATTGTATGTTGTACAATTTACTATGGGGAGATAGATAGATAGATAGATAGATAGATAGATAGATAGATAGATATACAACGTGAATGTCAGCAGCACTGCTTGAGCTTGGTTAGGTGGGTGCCAGCTGGAGAATCCAGACCACGGATTGGGAAAATAGCAAAAGTAATCCAACAGCACTCCGGAGTAGTGAAGAAAAAAAACGTGTTTTTTTATTCCATTTTCAAAGATGCAGCACAGCAAACAATAGCAAACGACGTTTCTGCCGTCTCACACGGCCATTGAGCTTGAAAATGGCCGTGTGAGACGGCAGAAACGTCGTTTGCTATTGTTTGCTGTGCTGCATCTTTGAAAATGGAATAAAAAAACACGTTTTTTTTCTTCACTACTCCGGAGTGCTGTTGGATTACTTTTGCTAGATAGATAGATAGATAGATAGATAGATAGATAGATAGATAGATAGATAGCAGGGGCAAAGATAGGATTCATTGGCCCACATAGCAAAAAACTGTATATGTACACTTACATGCTGCAACACAAAAAATGGTTAAAAAGCTGAAGACAAGGAGATCTCTGCTTCACTGCTCTAGCACTGATAACCCCTGACCTCTGCAGGAGCTCTGCACATTTTCCTACTTGATTGCGGCAGCAGGAGAACAGAGGTCAGGGGTTGTCAGACCAGTGAAGCAGAGATCTCCTTGTCTTGTGCTTTTTAACCCTTTTTTGTGTTGCAGCATGTAAGTGAACTTTGGTTAACTTAATCACTGCAGTACATAGCGGGTTAAGCAGAAGAACACAGGACGGCTCTTATCTTCCCTGTGCATCTCCAAGCCCCCCTATGGCACGGGCCCCATAGCAGCTGCCTGGCCTGCCTCTATGGTAGCTATGTCACAGATAGATACATAGATAGGAGATATCAATACGTTATATTGATGGAATATTATAGTATTTGTTTACGTTCAATGTTTATAACCAGTAAAATTTTGAAAGTGTTTGAAGTTTCTGAGTTCTAGAATCTCCATGGCAACAGCATCCTGCCTGTTCCTATAGAGAGCAGCCAAGAAATAATAGATTTAGAGTATCCATCTTGTGATATTTGTTATAAATCCTCACCCACCATGCCTGACAGGCAGCCACCAGCGATGGCCAGAACCTGCCACCTCACTTTCCCCGACCTGTTGTCAGCTGAATCCATGGACTGTAAAAGTCTATGTCAGGGGGATCTGGGCAGAGGTTCAGGGTCCTGACTGCTCATACACACTTGTTACACACATGGTGTTAGACGCTTGTCCCTTGGGGGAATGTAGTTGGCAGGGACAGGGCACTACGCCCGGCGCCCCAGTATTGGCACAAGCTTTAAACTTGCGGAAATTGATTGAGGGATAATCTAAATAAGAATAAACTCCACTACTGTGCTAATCATACTCACCCCTATATACCCTGAAGCCTGTCTACATGATGGCTGACAGCGGTGGGTGGTGGGTGGTGGGGGTGGCGGCTTCTTACTGACATTTTTCATTGACATAGGAATTTATTTTTTCCATCATATTTCATGATTTATAATATAAATTCAGTTCCCAAACTAAACTTCTAACATGAACTGAAACAGAACCCCGGTCAGGGTCACGGAACGGCCGGTCGTTCACGTTGTGTGAACATAGCCTTATAGTAGTTATATTCTTGTATATAGGAGCAGTATTAGAGTAGTTATATTCCTGTATATAGGAGCAGTATTATAGTAGTTATATTCTTGTATATAGGAGCAGTATTATAGTAGTTATATTCTTGTATATAGGAGCAGTATTATAGTAGTTATATTCCTGTATATAGGAGCAGTATTATAGTAGGTATAGTTGTTTTTTATTTAGCCTAGGGGCACTAGTATCAGCCATAGGTGTGAGGTGCAGCACTCTGTTTCTTCCCTGAACCGCATTTTGCTTCTCTCTTTTCTCCGTGTTTTGCACTCCTCCTGGTGAGACCCACATGACCGCAATTAGCAGGAGACACCTGAGTGCACATGGTTTTAATCCCTCCTGTTTTTTCCCATTCTGTTTGCTGCAGCTATGGTGAGTGTAATTCCTTATCCAGACTGGCCGGGTTCTGGTGTGGTGTTTTTGGGTCTGGTCCTGTGGCATGGGGGTCGCAGGGCCGTCCCATGGCCCCCGTTCCCTGGCTGTGCACGCCTGCGGGGTTGGTGGCCACTGACTGGCACGGTGTGGACTTAGTGTAGGGACCCATGTGTATCAGATACCGGCACGAGGTACATGGGGCAGTATGGCTTGATCAATTCATACACAAAATTCTGATGTGTTTTTTATTTAGCCTAGCGGCACTAGTATCAGCCATAGGTGTGATGTGCAGCACTCTGTTTCTTCCCTGAACCGCATTATAGTAGGTATAGTCTTGTATATAGGAGCAGTATTATAGTAGTTCTATTCTTGTATATAGGAGCAGTATTATAGTAGTTCTATTCTTGTATATAGGAGCAGTATTATAGTAGTTATATCCTTGTACATACGGGGCAGTATTATAGTAGTTATATTCTTGTACGTAGGAGCACTATTGTAGTAGTTATATTCTTGTATGTAGGAGCAGTATTATAGTAGTTATATTCTTGTATATAGAAGCACTATTATAGTAGTTATATTCTTGTACTGTATATAGGGGACAGCATTATAGTAGTTATATTCTTGTATAAGGGATCAGTATTATAGTAGTTATATTTTTGTATATAGGGGGCAGTATTATAGTAGTTATATTCTTGTATATGGGATCAGTATTATAGTAGTTATATTCTTGTATATAGGAGCAGTATTATAGTAGTTATATTCTTGTATATAGGGGGCAGTATAATAGTAGTTATATTCTTGTATATAGGTTCAGTTTTATAGTAGTTATATTTTTGTATATAGGATCAGTATTATAGTAGTTATATTCTTGTATATAAGATCAGTATTATAGTAGTTATATTCTTGTATATAGGGGGCAGTATAATAGTAGTTATATTCTTGTATATAGGAGCAGTATTATAGTAGTTATATTCTTGTATATGTGGGCAGTATTATAGTAGTTATATTCTTGTAAATAGGAGCAGTATTATAGAAGTTATATTCTTGTATATAGGGGGCAGTATTATAGTAGTTATATTCCTGTATATAGGAGCAGTATTATAGTAGTTATATTCTTGTATATAGGAGCAGTATTATAGTAGTTATATTCTTGTATATAGGAGCAGTATTATAGTAGTTATATTCTTGTATATAGGAGCAGTATTATAGTAGTTATATTCTTGTATATAGGAGCAGTATTATAGTAGTTATATTCTAGTATATAGGAGCAGTATTATAGTAGTTATATTCTTGTATAAAGGAGCAGTATTATAATAGTTATATTCCTGTATATAGGAGCAGTAGTATAGTAGATATATTCTTGTATATAGGGGCAGTATTATAGTAGTTATATTCTTGTATATAGGAGCAGTATTATAGTAGTTATATTCTTGTAAATAGGAGCAGTATTATAGTAGTTACGGTTCAGGGAAGAAACAGAGTGCTGCACCTCACACCTATGGCTGATACTAGTGCCGCTAGGCTAAATAAAAAACACATCAGAATTTTGTGTATGAATTGATCAAGCCATACTGCCCCATATACCTCGTGCCGGTATCTGATACACATGGGTCCCTACACTAAGTCCACACCGTGCCAGTCAGTGGTCCTGGTCCTGTGACATTGGGGTTGCAGGGCCGTTCCATGGCCTCCCTTCCCTGCGTGTGCACGCTTTGCGGGGTTGGCGGTCGCTGACCGACACGGTGTGGAGTTAGCGTAGGGACCCGTGTGGACCAGAGGACCTGTACGGTGGTATGCGGGGCAATATGGCTTGATCAATTCATATACAGACACTCTGGTGTTGATTTTTAATATAGGCCTAGCGGCATTAGTATCAGCCGTAGATGGGATGTGCAGCCGTTCCATTCTTTCCAGTTCGTATTATAGTAGTTATATTCTTGTATATATGAGCAGTATTATAGTAGCTACAGTATATTCTTGTACTTTTCGGACAGTAAGTATACATCTATATGACAGTAATCATTATAAGTGGAGGATTATCAGGTATCTTACTAGAAGTGTTTGCATAGACAATGTAAATGCTGTATCCCACGTCTTTCAGTATATACTCTCAGTATAAATATTAGATTTTGCTCTTTCAGGCTTTCTTCATTTTCTAATTACATCCAGGCCGCTCCGTCCTCCAGGATCATGGACCTTCACAGAGTTGTGTTGCGGTCTACAAGGAGCACGTTACTGCTACATCACAGGCGTCGTGCACACAAGCATTTGCGGCATTTTATCATGGGCTTTTTCCCAATCAATCATTAAGTTAGTCATTTTACATCTGACTCACTGCATGCATTAAAAAGACATTAAAAAGCCATTCCAAGTTCTTCTGTTCCTGATTTCATCTCCTTAGGGGTTTGAGGTCTGCAGGAGCCTTTCCTTCATCTAGCTGGAGAAGTCTTGTAAATTGTTCATGCATTGTCTAGTAATACAATGTTCAGGTTTGATTAAAAAGCTGCCAGAATCTCTTGAAAATTGAGTTTTTCTTTATCTGAAGCAATTCATATTCTAATCTTAACAGGTTGGTGACTAATAATGAAACTTGGAGTAAAGTGGTCATGCTGATCGCGTGGGCACTGCCACTGTAGGCACGCGATGGGAAGTGGGCAGTGGCAGCAGAGATCAAGGCAAAATGTAGCCAGTAATACAAGGAGAAAATCTAAGGATGTAATACTAGAAAACCATACACGATTGGGGGGTCTATGGATGGGTTATGTTCCCTTATGTGAAAAATCCTGGCTTAGCTGTAATTCCCAGTCACGTTCTAAGGCATTTGAATGTGTGAAATATTGGCTTGCAGGGATGCTACCTCCACTAGGTGGCACCAGAGAGCACGTTCTTATCCTTATTGGAAAGGGCTACTTTTTCCTGTGAAAGGTGCTATAAATAGTATTGACAAACAGTCCAGGGTCTATTAAAGGACCCTAGGGCTGACTTAAAAATTGTGCCACTTCATGCCAGAATTTATTTTATTTAACTCACCTGGTGTCAGATAGTTCTATAAATTTGTAATTTACTTCTATTTAAAAAAATCTTCAGTCTACCAGTACGTATCAGCTGCTGTATGTCCTGCAGGAAGTGGTGTATTCTTTCCAGTCTGATACAGTGCTCTCTGCTGCCACCTCTGTCCATGTCATGAACTGTCCAGAGCAGTAGCAAATCTCCATAGAAAGCCTCTCCTGCTCTGGGCAGTTCCTGACATGGACAGAGGTGGCAGCAGAGAGCACTGTGTCAGACAGGAAAAAATAAGCCATTTCCTGCAGGACGTCCAGCAGCTGATAAGTACTGGACGACTGGGGATTTTTTAATAGAAGTAATTTACAAATCTGACACCAGTTGATTAAAAAGAAAAAAATAATTTCTGTGGAGAAACCCTTTAATTATGAGAGGGATTGGTTTAAAGATAGGGATGGTCCCGGAGAAGCTGTACCCTGGTTAGTCAGTGACTAATCATCTGATTGGTTCACAGGGCTTTTCAGAGCATTATGGAATCCATGAAGTAGTAATGTTTGATGTAAAGGCTTTTGACCACTAATCTCCCATGCAGTCGTGTATCTTTCAGGAGCGGCTCAGCTCCACAAGGTCGTTGTTGTTTCTTATCCATTTTTTCATCATGTGACCCAGTACAGGTTATATTACTGTCATTGAAGCCGCACAAGAGACGAGTGTCAGGATCTATGAAACGTGATGACATCTGATCAATTCTCCCGTCCGCTGCCACATCTCGTCTGGCTCCGGAGCCAAGAAAAGCAATCGGTGCGAGCTCTGGAGGGGGACCGGCCTGCACTGGGAGGCTTTTTTACTCTTTTGACACCTTTCTTTCAGTAATAAGATATTTTGCTGTTTTGTGGCAGTGAAAATGATTCATTGGTTGATGGATGTGCAGAGATCTGGCAGGAGTTATACAGTATACATATTATTATTATACATATTATAGAGTTATACAATATATTGTGGAGCTGTAGGGGGTCTGACTGCAGATGCTAAATGTTTCCTCAGGTTCATGTTCAGCAAATCCAACTGCACCACCCAGTATTGCCACCCACTTAGTGCTACCCCCCAGTGCTGCTATCCAATGCTGCCACCTACCCAGTGTTACCACCCAATGCTGCCACCCAGTATTGCCACCCACTTAGTGCTACCCCCCAGTGCTGCTATCCAATGCTGCCACCTACCCAGTGTTACCACCCAATGCTGCCACCCAGTATTGCCAAAAACTTAGTGCTACCACCCAGTGCTGCTATCCAATGCTGCTACCTACCCAGTGTTACCACCCAATGCTGCCACCCAGTGTTACCACCCACCCAGTGCTGCCACTCAGTGCTACCACCCAGTGCTGCCAACCACTGCTACCACCCAGCGCTGCCACCCAGTGTTACCACCCAGTGCTGCCTCTCAGTGCAATCACCCAGTGTTACCACCCAATGCTGCCACCCACCTAGTGCTACCACCCAGTGCTGCCACCCACCCAATGCTACCACCCACCCAGTGTTACCACTCAGTGCTGCCACCCACTGCTACCACCCAATGCTGCCACCCAACTAGTGCTGCCATTCAGTGTTAACACCCAGTTCTACCACCCACCCAGTATTACCACCCACTGCTGCCACCCACCCAGTGCCACCACTCACCCAGTGTTACCATCCAGTGCTGCCACTCTGTGCTGCCACCCAGTGTTACCCCTGAAGGCTACCACCTACCCAGTGTTACCACTCAATGCTGCCACCTAAACAGTGTTACCACCTAGTACTACCATCCAGTGCTATCACCCACCCAGTACTGCCACCCAGTGCTACCACCCAATGCTGCCACCTACCCTGTGTTACCACCAAGTGCTGCCACCCACCCAGTGCTACCACCCAGTGCTGCCTACCTCCCAGTGCTACCACCCAGAGCTACCACCCACTAAGCGTTACCACCCAGTGGTCCCATCCAGCGCTACTACTCAGTATCGCCACCCTACTAGTGCTACCACCCAGTGCTGTTACTCAGTGCTACTACCCAGTGCTGAAAACCAGCGCTACTACCCAGTACTGCCACCTGCTGTTACTCCCCAGTTTGTTAAAACCAATATCCACCCTATGTACAGCTCTCATTAGTCACCTACCATCTTCGAGACATCTTAGAACTGAAAGGATAATTTTCTGATAAAATGCTGAGTTTGTATCTACATACAACAGTACTGTTACTTCAACTAGATTTCTCCATTTAGTGCCAACTACCTGGTGAAAGCCAAAGTGTCCAGTTGACTATTGTTTTAGACGTCCTTGAGTCTAACATCCTGTCTGGTGTAGATGCACTGTAACAGACTTCCTGTTCCTGCTGTACACTCTAGCCAGGAATTCGACCAATTATTACTCCCTCACACTGTGTGGTAGGAGTTATAGTCAGAATTAATGGCTAGACTGTACAGCAGAACCAGGAAGTCTGTTACAGGATGTTGGACTATTAAAGACAGCAAGGAAGATAGTTTGCATCAAAATCCGAAAAGAAGGCATGTGAGATCACGAAAGGTAATAACATAACTTTATTTACTAATAGGTTTGTCAGAAAACCACTTTAACCCCTGTACAGGAAATAGATTTTGCTGCAGTGAATCGCCAAGTTGTTACATATCCAAGTGAAATGTATACGGACGACCTAAAGATTGTCCGAGGAGCCCCTCCCGTAGCTCTCTGTGCCCTCCCTTCCTGCTCTTAACCACTTGCTGTCAGCTTGCGGGGAACAAGGAGCAAGGGAGCGCTGACCTGACATGGTTAGGTTACTGTACAACTGCCACACGACAATGTTAAAACTAAAGTAGGTGGGATACAGGTACGAGGACACTGCAGATCTACAGCCAGTGGCGTAACTACCAGGGTCGCAGCGGTCCTATCCCCGGCAGCACAGGCATCGTAGAGATCCCTGTGGCTGTAATTTCCTGCACAGGGAGCGCATGTTAGAGACGCTCCCTGTGCAGGAAGTCACAACCACAGGGATCTCTATGATGTGTGCGCTGCCGGGGATAGGACGCAAAACCCCCGGCAGCCGCGCATAAGCCGGGGGCAGACGGAATCTGAAGAAGGATAGAGGATTGACAGAGGATCGACGGAGGAGCGGGTTAGGTGAGTTGTGTGTGTGTGTTTTTTTTAATTTCTTGTCATCAATAGGAGGGGGGGGGGGGAGGGGGGCCATCTAAAGGAGGAAGGGGAGAGGGGGCTATCTATAGGAGGAGGGGGGCCATCTAAAGGAGGAAGGGGAGAGGGGGCTATCTATAGGAGGAGGGGGGCCATCTAAAGGAGGAAGGGGAGAGGGGGCTATCTATAGGAGGATGGGGGCCGTCTATAGGAGGAGGGGGGCCATCTATAGGAGGAGGGGGGCCATCTATAGGAGGAAAGGGAGAGGGGGCCATCTATAGTAGGAGGGGAGCCATCTATAGGAGGAGGGGAGCAATCTATAGGAGGAGGGGGGCCATCTATAGGAGGAAAGGGAGAGGGGGCCATCTATAGTAGGAGGGGAGCCATCTATAGGAGGAGGGGAGCAATCTATAGGAGGAGGGGGCCATCTATAGGAGGAGGGGAGCCATCTATAGGAGGAGGGGAGCAATCTATAGGAGGAGGGGGCCATCTAAAGGAGGAGGGGGAAGAGAGGGGGCCATCACAGAGGCTACACAGTGGCGGGCGTATACTATAAGGGGGATCACATAGAGTCAGCCTACCTACTAAATGAGGGCATAAAAGGGCCAATACAGATGTGCAGTTTGTAGAGAGATGACAATGGTGTCAGTGTAAGGAGCCTAATATGTCTGTCTGGCAGATTCTGTGGATTTGTGGCTCGGAGAAGTTCTCATAATGGCCAAGGGCAGATGGAGAAGAAGATGAAAAGGGAAAAGCTCAGATCAGAGAAGACGTCCCCTGTGAGTCACCTGATATAACTGCACTGTAATGTTTATGGAGTACAGAAACTGTGTACAGCTGCTTCAGCCTCTATATGACTGGATGAGGTGATAGTGATATGTGTAAATTGGATGTTATTCAGTAGCAGCGGTGGTGTTAGTCAGTATGTGGTAGTATTAGTCAGTATGTGGTAGTGTTAGTCAGTATGTGGTGGTGTTAGTCAGTAGCAACCGTGGTGTTAGTATGTGGTGGTGGTATTAGTAGCAGCGTTGGTGTTAGTCAGTATGTGGTGGTGTTATTCAGTATGTGGTAGTGTTAGTCAGTAGCAGCAGTGGTGTTAGCCAGTATGTGGTGGTATTTGTTACTTGTTATCTGGTACTGTGTTTTTTATTGGTCTTAGTATACAGGATTTGGTCGGTAACAATATGGTGGTGATAGTTGTGGTGTGGTGGTAATATTTCCTTCCTATATACTAGTAATATTAGTCTCAGTGTCTACAGGATTTGGTCAGTTACAGTGTGGCGGTAACATGTACGGTGATATTTTCTCTTCCTATATGCTGGTGTTATTGGTAAGATCTGCCTTGGTGTGTGTGTATATATATATATATATATATATATATATATACTAATAGCGTCACTTGGTCATGAAGTGGGGGGGGCTCAAGTTGATCTCTCGCACCACGGCCCAGGAGACATTAGCTACGCCCCTGTCTACAGTTTATCATCATGTATTATACTTAAAACTTGTCTATATATTTACCTCTTCCGATGCTATGAATGTGAGTCCTCAGCACTCAGCCGATCGTCTAGTTGTTTGTAGTTCAGCTGAAGATCGAATGTTCATCCCTGAGATTTTATTGAACTTTGGTCCTTGAGAAAGATAAATTCCACTTCTTGTGTTATCTGAACAGGCCCCTAATTCCTTCATTCTATACGCTGAGAACACTAGAGTTTCACTTCTTCCCCCAGAGTTGCTGGCGGATTATGGGTTTAATTTAATAACCACTCGAGTGGGTTTTTAGTGCATTAAAACATGTGAAAGATGCTTTACTTAATGGAATACAACTGAAAGAAGAAAGTAAGTGCGCCTTCAATAGCCGAGCACCAGGGATAATTACGATGCAAGATCAGGGACTCGTTTTACTTTTGGCCAAATAAGCCAAAATAAATCTTCTTAATGCAGGGGTGATTAATCATTTAAATTACCGAAATATCTAAATCTGCCAAATAGGAGAAGGAGGCCATTCCTCATCCACGGCTCTGTTATTTCACATTGTCAGTAACATATAGCGTTGTTAGAATCGAGAGCTAGTGAACACATTAGTGACTATAAATAGTGTCCTGTAAGTCACAGGAGGGAACATGGCTGCTGGGGGGCTGAAGAACAACATCCTGGCCAAGAGGCTACCTATAGGCAGGGGCGGTCTTGGCATTTCTGGGGCCCCAAGCGAAGTTATGTCTGGGGCCCCCCCTCGACACGCGTTCCAAAACAATAGACCGCTGTGTGTTGCCCCCAGTAGTATATACCCCTTGTGTGCTACCGCCAGTAATATATACTCCTTGTGTGCTGCCCCCTAATAGTATATACCCCTTTAGTCCTGCCCCCAGTAGTATATACCCCTTGTTTGCTTTCCCCAGTAGTATATAGACCCCTGTGTGTTCCCCCAGTTATATACAGCCCCCCTGTGTGCTCCCCAAGAAGTATGTAGACCTCCTGTGTGCTGCCCCAGTTGTATATAGACCCCCTGTGTGCTCCCCCACTAGTATATAGGCCCCCTGTGTGCTCCCTCAGGGGTATTTAGCCCCCCTGTGTGCTGCCCCAGTAGTATACAGACCCCTGTGTGCTTCCCCAGTTATATATAGACCACCTGTGTGCCTCACAAGTAGTATATAGACCCCCTGTGTGCCCCACCAGTAGTATATAGACCCCTGTGTGCTCCCCCAGTAGTAGATATCCCCCCTGTGTGCTCCCCCACTTGGATATAGACCTCCTGTGTGCTGCATCCAGTAGTATATAGACCCCTCTGTGAAGCCCCAGTAGTCGATAGCCCCCCTGTGTGTTCCCCCTGTTATATAGCCCCCCTGTGTGCTCCCCCCATTTATATAGACCCCCGATGTGTGCTCCCCCTCCCATATAGTATATAACACAATAAAACAAACACTTATACTCACCTGGGTCCGGGCGTCTCCTCTTCTCTTCACTCTTGTGGCCGCAGGAAGGGTTTTCCCCTGCAATCACAAGAGGCCACACTCCCCTTGTCCTGGCGCCGATGCTCCAGTGATGTCACTGGAGCGCCGGCACCACAAGGACAAAGCTGCCACTTGTGACCGCAGGGAAAACCCTTCTGGCGGCCACAAGAGTGACTGACAGGAAGGGAGCCAATGTCTCCCGCCCTGTCAGTGCTGCTGCATGTAACTATAAGCGCTCATTACGAGTGCTCATAGTTACAGTTCAGATGGCAGTAGCGAGCGGGGCAGCGGCCCTGTCCAGCGGTCTTGAGCACAAGAGCGGGGCGTGGGGGCCCCCCTGGATGTTGGGGGCCCCAAGCGATCGCTTGGGGTGCTTGGTGCCAAAGACCGCCACTGCCTATAGGAAATGTCTCAGGGGCAGAAAGACTCTGTACTGCCCCTATATACAAGAATGTAATAACTATAATACTGCCACTATATACACACAGCCCCACCTATCACAGGTAACTCTTTAAAAAGGCCCGAGATCCTAGTGGGAGTGGGGGGCTTAGTCTTGGTCTTAGTTTTTTCTAGTCAGGAGTGTTGGAGAAAGCAGCACACAGAGAGAGGGCATGCACTGCTAGACCCCTCAGGAGGAAGGATATCCTCTGAGGAGAACCTTGTCCGCGCCAGAGATGTCTTCTACAACACACAGGGCAGTATACCTGAGTATGGTACTGACCCCAGTATGACAAAGCTGCAGTTAAAGCCTACATATCCTACTGTAACGCATGGCTATTTTGGGAAACCTTGGAAAGTCACCTCTACCCAGCGCAGGGACCTGGGACCTCGTACTACCCTAGCAGCACGGGTATCCTGACACTATAGGACATAAGGCGGTCATATCAGCAAAGCGATCTATACGTGAGTATGAGTACCTTCTTCACTTCTCTACTACGCTATTGTGGTGCTGCTGCGACCGGATGGTCGGTGGAATATAGCTCAGCCGATTATATTGCTGTTGTGACGCCTGTCACGCTAGTTCAGCACACAGGTGTGACAGTATACCTGCTTTAGTGTGTGGCTATATTGGTCCCCAATGGACAGTGACCTGCCGGGCTGTGATGAGTCCCTTGGGCTCTTATCACGGTGGTCCGGAGTGGAGAGATGACCCACCCAGACTGTCGGTACCGCCACCCACAGAAAGGGGAAAATGACCCTAGCCTGTGTAGTAGTAGTGCTGGTGCAATTATCACTGATTCCCAGTATAATAAATAAGCCGATCTTTACCGACAAGTCTCTTGTGGTACAGGATAACGATTGACGATACAGACTTGCGTTCACTTAATCTGTGCTGAGAGATGTTGAGTAGGTGAGGTAGAACAGTAGTGCTGGATTAGAGAGTTCAGAAGAGTGGAGAGGAGTTTGTCGGGAGAGCCCCAACCCAATTTTGTAATGTGCTCTGCCGGAAGATACTTGAAAAGCAGAAGAATACTTGTGCCTTAGTTTTGACCTTTGTCACTAAACCACCTTCTGCCCTGTAGTGTGAGGGTACCTGTCCTACAAGGGTGACACAAGCCCCAGTCTTGGTTACCTGAATTAAGCAAAGTGTCCGAGCGTGTCCTGGTGTCACCTGCACTGCGAGGTAGAGTACGTAGGCCTTGGCTATGGCTGCTTTCCTCTATCTGGGTTAGTTCCTCTTTCTATGATACCGCCCTGCAACTCTACAGATGTTCAGGGCGTGGATTGGGGTGTTCTCTTACTTGTCCTCCTTAAGTGTTTAGCACTGCATCTTGAATATAAGTGTAGCTTTAGAAAGGAAAGCCTATGTGTTCTCCATACGTGTCCACTACTATAGCTGGTCTGTCCCTGACAGGAAACCTGGCAGAGCCAGGCTCCTGGCTAAGCTCAGCAGGGACGCCTGATCTGTATGTGCTACTCCTCAGAGAGTCGGAGAAAAACTGACTAAGTGTGTACCTACACTTCCTCTCCCCATCTGACTACTTCCTACAGGGTGTGTGTAACAACCTCTGTTAATGGTGGAGAAGAGAGTGTACAGAAGAAAAGAGAATAGGGATAGGTAGGGAAGAAACAGTCTCATTGGTGCACAGAATCACAAAACATAACGGTAACCCTTAATTGACTACAGCCATGCAATATAAACAATAGTAATACATAGCGACATCTTGTGGTAAAAATAGAGAATGCAACTTCATCACCACTATACTCTATAGTACAGGACTTTTACGATAAGTGTCCATACTAGAAACACCCGTGGTGGGACACAGAGTACATTTCTTGTTCGGACAGAGCCCTCAAGACACTCCTCTACTCCATTCTACTCTTACTTACAAAGTCTATCACAACTATCTCTTGCCTGCACCTGCATTCTAAAGTGTTATTATTGTCTTGTATTGCACTAAGGATTTTAAGTGAATGGAAGTCATCCTGGTTGAGCTACTGGACTCTAATCCTAGTTAAGCTACAGGTCTATCATTTTGCACCTGAGACTACACACCAGGCTACACTTGGGCTATCCAACCCTCGAACGCAGTGCCCATTTGTCCGGGGTTGGTTACAATGCTGCCGTCATGACAAGTGCCCAAGTGACCCTACACCCAGGCAGCAGCCAGACACCGCATAGCTACCCAGGCAAACGGCATTAGAAGCACTGGGGCGTCGCTACCGCCCCAAGCACCGCCCCAGGGGAAGATCACCAGCCAGGGGTTTATCTCCATACAGGTGTGGGGCTATAGGCTCTGGCCTGCCCGCCCCTTCTAATGATTATCAATGGAGGGGGAAGGCTGGATTGGTGTTTGTGGGGCAGTAGCCCCAACCCCAGTGCTCCTAATGGCTTACTGGGCAGAGGATTTCAAAATAAACAGGACGGAAATGGTGCAGGATAAGGGTAACAGACATACCGCATTTTCCGGCGTATAAGACGACTTTTTAACCCCGAAAAATCTTGTCAAAAGTCAGGGGTCGTCTTATACGCCAGGTATGGTCGCCCCATACGGTGGGGGGGGCTCAAAAATGGCCCGCATCCCCACCGTATGAGGCGACCATTTGAAAACACCAAATAGTTAACTCACCTGGGGCCTGTTCCCGGCCTCCGCGCGCCTTCTTCTCCGCTCCTGTTGCTGGAGCAGCCAGTGTGTCATACACTGACTGCGCCGGGGATGTCCAAAGCTCTCCCCAGCAGCCGAGCGTCTAATCGGAGACACTCGGCGGCTCGGGAGAGCTTCGGAAGAATAACAGAGGCTTCGGGAGGCTCCAGGAAGTACCCGAAGCCTGGGACCTGGGAACGGTTGACTGTTTGTTTTTTTTTCATTAGTTTAGCTGCAGTTAACATTTTCTGGCGTATAAGGCAAATCCCTGACAATCTGATTAAAAGTCAGGGGTCGTTTTATACGCCCAGTCGCCTTATACGCCGGAAACTTCAGTACCTTCATACTCTACCCCAGTGCCCAGTAGGAAGCTATGAGCAGGTTAGAGTAATCTAACTTGCTGATAGTTCCCCTTAAAATTCACCTATGCTATGATGTCACAACAGCTTGTATGAAACTAACCTGGTATGTCATAGCTGCTTACCTGCAGGACTGAATGGTCTTTAACTGGTCAGCTAAGTTTTCTTACAGCATTTGGAGTTCATGGTGTGACCCTGACCATATACAGTATAACACCCATATGGAGACTGGAACGTTAGATTGAGAATCACCTCAGAGACCAGACTTAATGTGGGTTATGCTGTTTTCTATGTAGCGCTGAAGAATATGTATGGCGCTATATTTACAACAGAAAAAAGACGCAGCACAACAAAGCATCAATATATAAGCACTGATGTTCCTTCAGACACCCGGCTCAGACTTTTCTGCCCACAAATACTTCTCAGTTTATACATTTTTTAAAAAACAAACGGCTTTAGGTGAGTAAGGAAGTCAGGTGCGTCCTGCAGAACAATGAATTATATATCACTGCACTACACATAGTAACCAACAGGTGGCGTGTCAGAGTAATGAGCTACACAGGAATTAAACAGCAATGTGCTTAGCTGTATTGTTGGTGTCTTTATCCTGACAGTATTCCCTGTGGTTGGGGAGATCAGCTAGAAACACTGAAAGACACAAGAGGATTTCTTATTCAGAGCATGTAACAAATACTAGAAGAAAAAGAAGAACTATTGTCCCTTCCTTACCCCATAGCAAAGATCAAGGGTTATTACTGTATCAGTGTAGGTATGTTTCTGTACATAGGAGCAGTATTATAGTAGTTATATTCTTGTATATAGGAGCAGTATTATAATAGTTATATTCTTGTATATAGGATCAGTATTATAATAGTTATATTCTTGTATATAGGAGCAGTATTATAGTAGGTATATTCTTGTATATAGGAGCAGTAGTATAGTAGTTATATTCTTGTATATAGGGACAGTATTATAGTAGTTATATTCTTGTATATAGGGGACAGTATTATAGTAGTTATATTCATGTATATAGGAGCAGTAGTATAATAGTTATATTCTTGTATATAGGAGCAGTATTATAGTAGTTATATTCTTGTATATAGGAGCAGTATTATAGTAGTTATATTCTTGTATATAGGGGGCAGTAGTATATTAGTTATATTCTTGTATATAGGAGTGTATTATAGTAGTTATATTCTTGTATATAGGAGCAGTATTATAGTAGTTACATTCCTGTATATAGGAGCAGTATTATAGTAGTTATATTCTTGTATATAGGAGCAGTATTATAGTATTTATATTCTTGTACATAAGAGCAGTATTATAGTAGTTATATTCTTGTATATAGGAGCAGTATTATAGTAGTTACATTCCTGTATATAGGAGCAGTATTATAGTATTTATATTCTTGTACATAAGAGCAGTATTATAGTAGTTATATTCTTGTATATAGGAGCAGTATTATAGTAGTTACATTCCTGTATATAGGAGCAGTATTATAGTAGTTATATTCTTGTATATAGGAGCAGTATTATAGTATTTATATTCTTGTATATAGGAGCAGTATTATAGTAGTTATATTCTTGTATATAGGAGCAGTATTATATTAGTTATATTCTTGTATATAGGGGCAGTATTATAGTAGTTATATTCTTGTACATAGGAGGCAGTATTATAGTAGTTATATTCTTGTATATAGGAGCAGTATTATAGTAGTTACATTCCTGTATATATGAGCAGTATTATAGTATTTATATTCTTGTATATAGCAGTATTATAGTAGTTATATTCTTTTATATAGGAGCAGTATTATAGTAGTTATATTCTTTTATAGAGGAGCAGTATTATAGTAGTTATATTCTTGTACATAGGAGGCAGTATTATAGTAGTTATAATCTTGTATATAGGAGCAGTATTATAGTAGTTATACACGAACTAGAGAGAATGGAACCGCTGCACATCCCATCTATGGCTGATACTAATGCCGCTAGGCCTATATTAAAAATCAACACCAGAGTGTCTGTATATGAATTGATCAAGCCATATTGCCCCGTGTACCACCGCGCAGGTCCTCTGGTTCACACGGGTCCCTACGCTCCCTGAACCGTATTTTGTTTCTCTCTTATCTCCGTGTTTTGCACTCCTCCTGGTGAGACCCACATGACCACAATTAGCAGGAGACACCTGAGTGCTCATGGTTTTAATCCCTCCTATCTGTCCCATTCTATCTTTGATAGCTATGGTGAGTGCAATACCTTATCCAGACTTGTGCTGTTTGGGGGCAGCTTCCTCCGCCGGTGGTGCTGGCTGGGTTTTGGTGTGGCATTTTTGGGTCTGGTCCTGTGGCATGGGGGTTGCAGGGCCGTTCCATGGCCTCCCTTCCCTGACTGTGCACGCCTGCGGGGGTGGTGGTCGCTGACTGGCACAGTGTGGACTTAGTGTAGGGACCCATGTGTATCAGATACCTGCACGAGGTACATGGGGCAGTGTGGCTTGATCAATTCACATACAGAATTCTGATGTTTTTTATGCAGCCGAGAGGTACTAGTATCAGCCATAGGTGTGAGGTGCAGCACTCTTTTTCTTCCCTGAACCGTATTTTGTTTCTCTCTTATCTCCGTGTTTTGCACTCCTCCTGGTGAGACCCACATGACCACAATTAGCAGGAGACACCTGAGTGCTCATGGTTTTAATCCCTCCTATCTGTCCCATTCTATCTTTGATAGCTATGGTGAGTGCAATACCTTATCCAGACTTGTGCTGTTTGGGGGCAGCTTCCTCCGCCGGTGGTGCTGGCTGGGTTTTGGTGTGGCATTTTTGGGTCTGGTCCTGTGGCATGGGGGTTGCAGGGCCGTTCCATGGCCTCCCTTCCCTGACTGTGCACGCCTGCGGGGGTGGTGGTCGCTGACTGGCACAGTGTGGACTTAGTGTAGGGACCCGTGTGTATCAGATACCTGCACGAGGTACATGGGGCAGTGTGGCTTGATCAATTCACATACAGAATTCTGATGTTTTTTATGCAGCCGAGAGGTACTAGTATCAGCCATAGGTGTGAGGTGCAGCACTCTTTTTCTTCCCTGAACCGTATTATAGTAGTTATATTCTTGTATAAAGGAGCAGTATTATAGTAGTTACATTCCTGTATATATGAGCAGTATTATAGTAGTTATATTCTTTTATATAGGAGCAGTAGTATAGTAGTTATGTAAACAAGTAGTAGGGGTGGGGGAGCACTTCAGACAAATCTCACGCACATCAGCTCTAAGGTAAGTAGACAACTGTATACAAGGCTTGATAATTATTGCTAAAGGTGGTGCTCCGATTTAAGAAATATAATGCGGGAAATGAGAGTAATAGATTGGGCACTCACCATTCTGTTTATTTCAATACATATTCATAAGATGCAGGGAGGGGAGGTGAAGGAGCAGGCACGCTCTCACTAGACGACTACGCACGCTTCACACTATTCAGCGCATTTTCCGGTCGTAAGCAAGGACAACCCCAAAGGGAGGGGCTTAAATAAACATGTGTAAGTGAAAAAAGTACAGTGAAAAAAACCCCATAAAATCATTACAAAAATGCAGCATAATCATTGCGCTCGTTTAACCCCATGGGACCTAGAGATTCATAGTGTTTCTCTCTGCAACAATGTCTGGTGCCGATCGCCTCCTCTGGCCGGCACATTGACCCTTTCAATTCCACAATACCTCAGGCATTTAGTGTTACCCTGATGAAAGTTCTTGACATGATCGATCAATCGTTGCACTCCTTTGCCAGTCCTAACAGAGTAACAATGCTCCTTATATCTTATTGATAAGGCTCTCTTGGTTTTCCCGACATAGAAGCGACCACAATCACAAACAACAGCATAAATGACAAAAGATGTCTTGCAGGTGATAAAGTCTTTTATTTGATGTTCAACCCCATTCAGACACATGAAAGCCACTGAAAGCATTAGTGGACAATATAGGCATTGGCCACATTTTTTATTTCCTGAGGGCCAGTTAGCAGTTTTTTTTAGGAGCTTGGGGTTTGACCACATCTCCTAGTGTGTGATTCCTATGATGGGATATGAGGGGTTTAGAACGGCGCTAAACCTTTGGATTTGGCTGTCCAGGCATGATGGGAAATGTAGTATTGCAACAGCTGGAGGGCCGCAGTTTGGAGACCCATGATATATAGTCTCTCTGGTATTATATTATTGCATCTTATCCTACAGTAAATCTTTAATACACAAATGAGTTTCAACAAGTTTTTTATATGAAATATTCCACATTTAATAGATATTTTACAGCCTGTAAAGTGATTCATGTTTTGTGAGGACAATATGGACATCTCTCTCTTTGAATAGGCCACAGAGTTCTTGACATAAAGTATTATACAGATTGCTTTGTGTCGTCCACAATGCCCATCATCCCTTTCTGCCCTTACATTTATATTTGCCATCTGGAAGATGAAAATAAAAAGTAGATGTGACAGTGAAGCAGAAACGTTTATTCAGTCTGCCTCGCACTTTCCGCAGGTTCCGCACAAGAACTGAAGCCCCCGCCATGAGTCTCGCTGATCCTCTAAGTGCTCACCAGGTATTGTGCTGGGACATTGACAAGACCCCAGAGAAGATATCAAAATGTTCAGAATTTTATTTCTTCTATAGAGGATGGGGTGGAAAATGTCACCGCTTCTGTAAGTGCAGGACATGAAGGATTGTATGAGCTCGGGACACGTCTCCATTAGGAGCTGCTCAACCATTGTGCTCCCATCTATTCAGTTATGGAATATTTAATGGTACATAGGTAAGAAAGGAAAATCACACAAAAAAATCCTTTCGGAGGCAGTGACTTTCCCTGCAATTTAACTTTTAACAGCTAAAAGTAGTTTCTTTCTAGATTTTTTTTGTGATCGGTGAACCCAGTGGGATGACTCTACTACCAATGGGCCAAAAGAGATACCTCTATCATAAATAAGACAAATCAAACTCTATGACCAATGGACCATAGGAGACCCTACAACCAAATTGGTCAAATAAGATGAGTTTTTGCAGGGGCGGATTAACTTTACCATAGGCCCGGGCTGTTCATCAAGCCTGGGCCCCCCTACAATACTGTAAATATGGCGGCACTACCATGGTGTCCGTAGTACAGGATAGATAATATCATGGTGGCTTGATTTGTGAAAAACTGTGGTAAAAAAGCTGCGATTTCTTGCAAATCATGGCAGAAATGTAGCCAGGAGACAGAACACCACTAAAAGTATAAGTCTTTTTGGGTGGTCATGGGCCCCCCAAGAGCTCAAGGCCCCAGGCGACCGCCCGAAAAGGAACTATTATAAACCGCTACTGAGTTTTTGATCAATAAACAAACTTGATGGAAAATGGAAAATATCAAGGGAAAAAGTAGATCACACTACCACCATTGGGCCAAAGAAGACCATGCTATCAAAAACAGACCAAAAAGGTAAGGCAACTACTCTTGAGCCAAATGAGATGCCTCTATCACCAATGAACCCAATAAGATAATGCTACCAATAATGGACCATATTAAATTACCCTACCACCAATGGACAAAGTAAGTTATCTGTGCTCCACCATGGACCAAATGAGATGATGCTGCCACCAATCCATCTCCATCTTTATTCATATTTATGACATAGATTTTAAGGGTATGTTCAGAACTGGAAAGGTGCAGATGTGTGGAATACGTCAATATTTCTATTGATGTTAGTTGGAAAAATCTGCAACAAATCTGCAGCTTTACAGTCCTGCGTGAACATACCCTAAGGATATACAGTTGTGCTCAAAAGTTTACATACCCAATTTTTGCTTTTGTGCCCTTTTTTCAGAAAATATGAATGATAACACAGAAACTTTTTTCCCACTCAGTGGTTGGGTGAAGCCATTTATTGTCAAACTACAGTGTTTTCTTTTTTTAAATTATAATGACAACAAAAAAACATCCAAATGACCCTGATCAAAAGTTTACATTCCCTAGTTCTTAATACTGTGTATTGCCCCACTAACATCAATGACAGCTTGAAGACTTTTGTGGTAGTTGTAGATGACGGTATATTTTCTCAGATAGTAAAGCTGACCATTCTTCTTGGCAACAGCCTCAAGTTTCTTTAAATTCCTGGGCTGTCTTGCATGAACTCCGTGCTTCAGATCTCCCCAGAGTGACTCAATTATATTGAGGTCAGGAGACTGAGATGGCCACTCCAGAACCTTCACTTTGTTCTGCTGTAGCCAACAGGTCAATCATGACAACCAAAAACATACAAATGATCCTGACCAAAAGATATCATACCCATATAGGTGATTTTGGCCTGATAACATGCACAGAAGTTGATGCAAAGTAGCAAAAATTGTGGCCACAATTGCCAGGGGCAATACACAGTATTAAGAACTGGGGTATGTAAACTTTTGATCAGGGCCATTTGGATGATTTTGGTTGTCATTATGATTTAAAGAGAAAACACAGTATTTTGACAATCAATGGCTTCATCCAACCACTAACCCTGAGTGGGAAAAAGTTTTTGTTTTATCATTTATATTCTGTGGAAAAAAAAAAGACAAGAAAACAAAAATTCTGCAGTAGTATGTAAACTTTTGAGCACAACTGTATATTCCCACTATGGGAATGTGCCGTCCTACATTGGGGAAAGGTGGCCGTTTACATGATTATGGCGGCCGCTAACAATGATCACTATTGGCGGCCAACAATATGAACAGACAGCCGCCTTTTCCCGCTATGATCCTGTAGTAGAAACACTATGTTAAAACACCATTTACATTATGTTTGGTTTTCAGTGAAAGTCATTTAATGGATAATAACAGTCGTTGCTTAAAAATAATTTTCTGTTAAAGGGGTAGTGCGGCGGTAAACAATTATTCACAGAATAACACACATTACAAAGTTATCCAAATTTGTAATGTATGTTATGTCTGTGAATGGCCCCCTTCCCCGTGTCCCACCACCCCTGCCCGTGTACCCGGAAGTGTGGTGCGCTATACATACCTGTCACGTGCCGACTCGTCTCCGATCTTCAGTCAGCGATGTCGTCTTCGGCCGAATCCCTCCGTCCGTCCTGAGTGCCGGCCGCCCTCTGCCGCGTCATCGGCTGAGCAATTGGCTGAGCATAACTGTGCTCAGCCAATCGCGGCTGAGCAGCCGATGACGCGGCCGCGTCATTAGCTGCTCAGCCGCGATTGGCTGAGCCAAACTGTGCTCAGCCAATCGCGGCTGAGCATCTGATGACGCTGAAGAGGGCGGCCGGCACTCAGGACGCTCGGAGGGATTCGGCCCGGCCGTCCGAAGACGACATCGCTGACTGAAGATCGGAGACGAGTCGGCACGTGACAGGTATGTATAGCGCACCACACTTTCGGGTACACGGGTGGGGGTGGTGGGACACGGGGAAGGGGGCCATTCACAGACATAACATACATTACAAAGTTGGATAACTTTGTAATGTGTGTTATTCTGTGAATAATTGTTTACCGCCGCACTACCCCTTTAAATAACATCTGTCCAATAAAAACGTCCGTCATTTAAACGATGTGAGAACATAATAGCCTAAGTCTGCCACACAGTCATTTTTTTTCCCGTTTTGCAGTTGTGATTTTGAGGTCAAATAATGGGCGCTATTTGCAAAATACGATCGTTATTTAACCTAAAAATGGCAGCCAAAATGACATAGCCATAGGCCACAACCCCACAACGTCTTTTTCTGGCCGATTGCCGGTCGTTTCCTTGGATGGCGTCATTTCACAGACAAATAATGTCAGTTATTTAAAAATAAGGGCCGTTATTTTAAAGTAATGGAAATTATGTGGCTGCAAAATGAAGCCATCCAAACAAACGGCCGACGTGGTCAAGGACAAATAGCATATGTTCATGTCTAGTTTTTTTTTTGTCTCTGTCAATCAGCATCTCACAGAAAATACGCTGAGTAACGATAGAGTGAGTGTGAATAGCGCCCTGGTGTCTCCGCACTTCCCGCCGCTCCTGGATACATTTCCTTTAATTACTGAACAATCTAGAAGCAGAATGCGGTAATTCAAATAGCGAGCGTCTCCGCCATCCATTACCCTGTAAAGAAGCAGAAAATGTATTCACTCCAATTCTTTGATTATTCATGAGTAAAAGCTGCTAAAATTATCCAGGGAGGAGAATTAATAAAGTAAAGTTTCTGGCTATGAGACTTTGCGGTGCGGCGGGGTCCTTAAAATGTAATAAAAAGCTGATTAATAACTAAACAGCAGCGGATTCTCCCGCGAGCGCTCGCTCTGACCTCACACAGCTTGAAATGAGTCATGAAGACATTATCTGTTTGTTAAATTATATCGATCCAGGAAAACAGATTGCGTTGGCAACAGGGAGGAATAGTTTTTCTCCGGTTATGCCAAATGGTTGGATTGCGGGGAGTTACTGTGCAGCCAGGTTATTGCACTGTATTGTATGGAAAGGGTGCAGAATTCAGATTTCAGCTATGGATGTCACTTTTTTTTTTATAATACCATGAGCAATTTTGGTTGTGGCCGAGCAGAGCGTGCTAGTAAAGATCACTGATCATTGTTCACAAGTTCACAAGGTTTGATCAGTCACAAGGTCAGGTTGCACAAACAATAGCTGGTTTGTTCCTTGCGGCTATTAGGCGGCAGCACAACACCTATTACATGGGGAGCGGTGCAGGCAACAGGCAGTGATTTTTCAGCAGATCAAATCAGATAGGTTGACAAACAGGAATTTTTCTCATTCCTCACCTGATTGCTGCCCTTATTATACAGAGCGATGTCGCCCTGGTCACCTTATGTAATAGGCCTGAACTGTGCCTATTTGAAATACATGTCGTGGAAAAATATATCAGACATGGAAACATATATCAAACAAATCTAAAAACAATACAAAAGAAAAAAACAACAAAAAAAGCAAATAAGAAAAAAATTTAAAGTAAAGAAATAATAATAATAAAAAAATGCGGGGGCTGCTGAACTTGGATAAAGCTCTAAGGTTGTCTGGAAAACATGGATACAGCCAATGACTATATCCATGATTTCCACATAGCCTTAGGGCTTTATCCAACTTCAGCAGCCCCCGCTAATCAAATGCCGAACGTTTGGGTTCGGATGGACTCGAGCATGCTCCAGGTTCGCTCATCTCTACAAAACACCAATAAAAACGCCTGTGACCAGATGATAGCTGGTATGATCTGTCTTAAGACCCTATTACGACCCATAGTCTCTTAGAGTAATAGAAGACAACGATCAGCTGGCATGCAAGATGTCAGCTGATCGTTGTCTTTTAACATGTTGAAATGTCAACCATAACGATAGCAGCGATATGCTGTCATCAGCTAGTGTAATAGGAGGGTCGGCAGCAGACTGTCGCTATCTTCTATGGGCTGTCCGGACGATATAGCGATAACCCATGCACCCCCCTGTAACTTCCAAAAGACAGCATACTGACGGTGTGGCTTTTTTTGGCAAAACTGGCATTTTTTATACCATAGACTTTAAGGGGATTGTTCTAGTTGTCTCAAAAATGCCATTGCTGTACATATGGCGTGTTTTTTTCTGGCGTTTTTATCACCTTATGGGTTCCAGCAGCTAGGTCATGTGATGGCAGAGATAAAAAAAAAGTTCAGCACACAAAAACACATAAACCACATAAAAAACGCCAGAAAGAATCCCAGAAAAAGCTAATTCATGAAGAAAAAAAAACAAAAAAAAACAAAACACCATGTGCCGTATTGGTGTTTTTTCTGTTTTTTTCTAAATTTAGTTTTTGGCCTGAAAAATGCCATACAAAAAGTGTGTGTGAGGGCCCCCTGAAACAGATGCCACTGCTAGAGAGTGCTGTGGTTTTTTGAAATTATCACTAAAAGAATGCATTGTAGGTATGCACGGCACCAGGCACAACAAATTTCTGAGCTTTTCTTCTGCCTTTTTTTTTTTTTTAAATATAAAAAAGTTGATCCTACCTAATGAATAAAATAAAAGAGAAAGGGTAAATTTATTAAATAAGAACTAAATAATAAGATAAATAAGGAAAATAAAAAATAGAAAACTAACTAAATAAAAGGAAACAAAACAATTAAAAGAAAAGAAAAAGAATGTAAAGTAAATTAAAACCGGAAACAGTAAATCAAACGAATCAACTGGGAGAATAAAAAAAAAAGAAGATTAAAATCAGCAAGCTATCTAAAAAAATGACAAATGACAAATAAATAAGTAAAAGCATCTGAGATATTGAGTGTTTTTTCCATCTCGACACGTTACATGATGTTGCGGTGGAGTCGCACCGTAAAGCTTTTATGTCATGTATGTTTAATGCAGCGATGTCTGGGAGATAATGAGGAGAATGAATTCTTGATAGCACTTTACTGGAGGAAACTCAATTGCGAGGCACCCACTGAGGAAACTAAATATGTTAGACAAATGCATTTGAAGTGGCTGAGCCTTTCACTAAGCCCAAGGCAGTGAGCGAGCCTGTGGGCTCCGATTGGTGAGTCACTGGAAGAAGAAGAAGAAGAGGATGAAATATTCTTGGAAAACAATTTGTGAAATGAACAGAATCAAAAACAAAACAACTTGGATAAAAAGAAAATGTGTTCTTGGTATGACCGCCCCCACAGGATACAGCTGTTATGGGAAGAGAAACCTTCAAAAGGTTGTCTAAAGGTCCCCATACAACTAAAGGGCCTATTACACGGGCCGATCAATAGGAGCAAGCGGACGCCGACATGTCAAGTCAGCACTCGCTTCCTCCTCGCTCCCCGCTTGTTGCCGGCACTATTACAAGCGCCAACAGGGAGGGAGGTAAGTGGGGGGGGGGGGTAGAGGGGAGCTGTAGGAGGGGCCTATAGGAGGTAGCGGTGGGTAGCTGCCTCTACTCCTATTACAGCGACGGGAGCAGATCATTGCTATCCTTGTTGTTTGTTTTTCAACATGTTGAAAGACATTAAAAGACATCGACCATGTCGGCTGATCGTTGCCTTTTAATACACAAAGTGACTATTGGCTATAATGGCCGATAATACAATACTATATACTATATACAAGAATATAACTACTATAATACTGCTCCTATATACAGGAATATAACTACTATAATACTGCTCCTATATACAAGAATATAACTACTATAATACACGAACTGGAGAGAATGGAACGGCTGCACATCCCATCTATGGCTGATACTAATGCCGCTAGGCCTATATTAAAAATCAACACCAGAGTGTCTGTATATGAATTGATCGAGCCATATTGCCCCGTGTACCACCGCGCAGGTCCTCTGGTCCACACGGGTCCCTACGCTAACTCCACACCGTGTCGGTCAGCGACCGCCAACCCCGCAAAGCGTGCACGTGCAGGGAAGGGAGGCCATGGAACGGCCCTGCAACCCCAATGTCACAGGACCAGACCCAAAAAGCCCCACCAAAACCCAGCCAGCACCACCGGCGGGGAAGGCTGCCCCCAAACGACACAAGTATGGATATGGTATTACACTTACCATTGCTGCTCTCACAGAATGGGGAAGACATAGGGTCCAGACATGTGAGCACAGGCATATCCTGCTAATTTTGGTCATGTGGGTCTTATAAAGGAGTGCTAGCTGTTCAGAGAGGGAGAACTGTGAAACACGAACTGGAGAGAATGGAACGGCTGCACATCCCATCTATGGCTGATACTAATGCCGCTAGGCCTATATTAAAAATCAACACCAGAGTGTCTGTATATGAATTGATCAAGCCATATTGCCCCGTGTACCACCGCGCAGGTCCTCTGGTCCACACGGGTCCCTACGCTAACTCCACACCGTGTCGGTCAGCGACCGCCAACCCCGCAAAGCGTGCATGTGCAGGGAAGGGAGGCCATGGAACGGCCCTGCAACCCCAATGTCACAGGACCAGACCCAAAAAGCGGTGCTGGCCGGGTTCTGGTGTGGTGTTTTTGGGTCTGGTCCTGTGGCATGGGGGTCGCAGGGCCGTCCCATGGCCCCCGTTCCCTGACTGTGCACGCCTGCGGGGTTGGTGGCCACTGACTGGCACGGTGTGGACTTAGTGTAGGGACCCTTGTGTATCAGATACCGGCACGAGGTACATGGGGCAGTATGGCTTGATCAATTCATACACAAAATTCTGATGTGTTTTTTATTTAGCCTAGGGGCACTAGTATCAGCCATAGGTGTGAGGTGCAGCACTCTTTTTCTTCCCTGAACCGCATAACTACTATAATACTGCTCCTATATACAAGAATATAACTACTATATTCCAAACGAAGAAAAAAGAGCTTGCACTCACCCAAAAAGTTGCTGCAAATCAATCCATAGGCCGGAAGATGCGTGGTTAGCCACGGGAAACAGTCTGTAGCCATCAGGACGCCTCTGCTTTCACTTCCCCTCCCCACACATGTCTGCCAAGACTGAATAAATGGATTGATTTGCAGCAACTTTTTGGGTGAGTGCAAGCTCTTTTTTCTTCGTTTGGAATATATTTACCCTGATATAAGCTTTTTGCACCCCCATGCTGCCCTCCATTGCCTAGATTCCTCACGCATATGATCCTAGCTCATGGGTATACAGCTGACACTACACAGACTTTGGTGCTAACTCAGACCTGCTCCACAAGTTGATAACTACTATAATACTGCTCCTATATACAAGAATATAACTACTATAATACTGCTCCTATATACAAGAATATAACTACTATAATACTGCATCCTATATACCAGAATATAACTACTATAATACTGCTCCTATATACAAGAATATAACTATTATACCACTCCTCCCTATGTGTAAGAATATGCTGTTATACTGCCCCCTACAGTAAGTTAGTACTAAATAATACAAATATAATTTCTGTTTTGGGTAAAAACTTTCTAGACAATTAATACTTTGTGATAATTTAATCTCATTCTCCACGTTTAGTTTTGATACTTTACAGATTTAGCTGCTGTGATGAGTGAGACCCCCGAGTGATGTAGCGGGGGGGGATCATTTAATACGCTCACCAGAGGCTTTTAATACATTGGAATGTGGTCAATATGGAATTTCATCGTTCTTAGATCTCAGCACGAATTCAGGAAATAAGTACAAGACAAACTTCACAGAACAGTAGGGCCGGGAATCATGTCCATGAGAGTCTACGGCTTGATGGGATTATCGGCTTTACTGAGATGCCAAGAAACAGTGAATAATTATCCCAGCTGTTATTACGTATGGGCTCGGAGCGTGTCCCCCGCTGCCATGACAGTCAGGCTGTGTCGGGCTCTATGTAATAAAAACGGTCCTATAGACCTTGATTGATCTTCATGTCTATGCTATATTGGGTCATTTCTTGTCTTGGGTAGCATGAAGTAGAGACATCTAACATCAGGAAATGTTCATCGAATGTTCTGCTCCAAGAATTTGTGCACTTATATAACTTGGGTATTTGTCGGCAGAACGGGTTAGTTTTATTCAGGGCACAATCTGTTGAAAAACTACAATTTCGGTCATGCCTGGACACCCTTTGGCAATTGTAGTTTCGCTTTGCAACTGCAGGCGGGTTGTGTTTGCCAGAAAGCACCTGTGGGCCTGTGCCTAGGGCGGCAGGGTTGAGTGGGTGGCATTTTATCAAGTTAAAAAAACAACAACACTTTTTTACATAGCTCCTGTAACCTGTGGAAAGAAATCAATTCAGGTCCTACAATGCAGGTGATATATCCATGAGCTGCATTATAGCCCAGAAATCACAGTTTGCACAGGTGGATAGTACGGAGGAAGAGACAAAGACAGAACACTACCGAGAGATGGAAGGAAGGAGAAGAGCTGAACAGCTAAAGCCTACTGAGCTCTTATCCTGCAGGACCACAAGCAGCAAGTTCAGAAACTAAAGGTTATAGAAGTATTCAGCCATCTAGTAACTTTTAAATGTTTGTGGTCGCAATACCACTTTAAATCTAGTATTTTATTTATTTTTTACTTTTTTAAGGTTTTGGTGGTTTGCTTTTTAACTGTCCACATGGAAAAAAAAACGCCTGAAGTCCCCACTCTGGCCACTTAAACAGACACAAACAACTGATTTATCCTTTTTTTTTACAGTTTGTCAGCTTTGCTGTATTAACTGGGACAGGATGAACAGAGTCATCTCATTATCATTAGGGGGCAGGGGTGAGGTCTTTAGTGTTTGAGATGCAGATAAAGCAAAAAAAAAAATACTTAAACTCTGCAGTTCTAGCACTAGTAACTAGAACTGGTGCTTTCCATTTTGTGCAGCACACTTGTTTGTATTGCTGACTAGGACTGGAGGAACAGAGTCATTTCATTACCATTAGATTGATGGGGAACCTATTTTGCACTGCTTAAAGGGGTATTCCCCCCCAAGACCTTAAAAAATAATATGCTCCCAAACCTAGCTGCTCTTACCCACCAAGCCCCCCTGAGAATTTTGAGCCCTCTCCCGTCTTTCTAGCTGTTTCCGTTCCATAGATACAAGTTTTTTAAAAAGCCGAACTATATCCAACATGGCATCAGCCAGAAAACTACATCACCCATCATGCATTGCTTATGCCTGATTGGTCCATGATGTAGTAGATTTGAGTGAGTTGCATAGCAGAGTGGATTGTGTGGCATAACAGAGAGGATTGTGTGGTAAAGCAGAGAGGAGTTATGGGGGGGGCCACAGGTCAGCAGCCCAAGTGTTACCGACAGCTGCTGCTACTGATCAGTGTCTCCCGACTCCCCCCCCCCCTCCTGAGCTCAACTGTGGCCCCTGACGTTGCCCCCCCCCACCAGTGCCGCGGGTGAGTTAGGCGGGGGTGCCGCGGGTTAGTCCGCTGGGTGTGGGGTGCCGCGGGTGAGTCCGGGGGTGTGTGGGGTGCCGCGGGTGAGTCCGGGGGGTGTGGGATGCTGTGGGTGACTCCGGAGGGGGTGTGTGTGGAGTGCCGCGGGTGAGTCCGGGGGGGGGGGGGAGGGGGGTGGAGTGCCGCGGGTGAGTCCGGCGGGGGTGCCGTGGGTTAGCCCTGGGGGGGAGGGGGTGTGGGGTGCGGCGTGTGAGGTGGGGTGCCGCGGGTGAGTCTGGGGGTGTGTGGGGTGCCGCGGGTGAGTCCGGGGGTTGTTGGGTGCCGCGGGTGAGTCTGGGGAGTGTGGGGTGCCGCGGGTGAGTCCCGTACACCTCCAGAACATGGGCATTGTCTCCCCCAGGGGGGGGGGGGCAACGTCAAGGGCCACAGATGCGCTTAGGAGGGGGGGAGTTGGGAGTCACTGATCAGTAGCAGCAGCTGTCAGTGTCCTCCCTCACTTCAGTGGACTGAGTTAGAAGCCTAACCCAGCCCATTGAAGAGACTGAGGACACGTGATGCTGTCTCGGAGGGTGCGGGCCAGGAGCAGGGAGCGTGTCGGGTTGGACTGAGGTTTGATGATTCTATGCATTCCGTGGGGGTGAATGCATTTAGATAACAGCAAAACTATGCAGAATCCACAATAACTTTATATTGGAAAGATGGAAAGATAGGGGTGGGCAACGTATTAATGCAATAAAATTTTGGGGGGAATACCCTTTTAAGATCTAGATGAGGCTGAAAGAAATCTCAGAATGCTGCAGTTCTCGTACTGGCCACTAGACACAATGAGCTGATATTTTCCATTGTGTGCAGCTTACTTATTTGCACTGCTGTATAGACTAAGGGCCCTATTCCACGGGATGATTATCGTTTTCATAATCGTTAACGATAAACGATACAAACGACCGCTATTGCGAAAGACCTGAAATCGTTCACCCATTTACATGGAACGATAATCGTTACTTATGATCTTTCTTGCGGTCATCTTGTCGTCGCTATTGCGTTCATCACTACTGTGAACGACTTCTTATTCAATTGGAACGATTTGCGAACGAGCAACGATAAAAATAGGTCCAGGTCTTATTAAACGATCAATGATTTCTTGTTCGGTCGTTAATCGTTAACTGCTATTCAAAATTTTTTTTTGCTTATTTAACACACATTACAAAGTTATATAACTTTGTAATGTGGTTAAATACCCGGTCTGGCCCCCTTCCCCCACTTTCCGACCCCCGACCCCCCACCCCGGAAGTTAAAGAATGTATACATTACCTATTACGGTCGTCACGGTCCTCTTCTCCCGGGCGGCATCTGGTGACGGGTGACGTCAGAGCTGGGGGGCGGTCCGGGTCTTCTTCCTCTTCGGCGTCTCCATTGAGAGTGAATGGGAGAGAAAAGGCTGCTGGTGCACATGAGCACCAGCAGCCTTTTCATTGGCTTGAGCGCATCACATGGCTTCCAGCTTGCTCAGCCCTGATTGACTGAGCTTGCTGGAAGCCATGTGATGCGCTCCAGCCAATGAAAAGGCTGTCGGTGCGCAAGCGCACTGGCAGCCTTTTCTCTCTCATGGACCCGGAAGCAAGAGACATCGCTGGACGGCGGACGCAGGTGACGGTGAGGCGGACGGCGGGCGAATGGAGTGGCGATCATCACCGGAGGGATGGTGAGTATGGTGTCTGTGTGTGTCTGTGTTTTTTTTATTTGGGGGTCCCGCCGGAGTTGTCCTTTAAGCATAAGGTAAAACAGGATAGTGACTATACATACATATAAGGCTCTGTATCCGATAGCCTTTCACTTTCCTCTGCCTGGGAGGGGTTGTACGTCGCTGCAGTATAAGTGCCTGTTTTGTGCTAGTTCTCAAACTGATCAGAATTATGAGAATGACCTCAGTGTTGTTTACATAATGGTAATCCATCTCCTTAATGTGGTCTACAGAACATGGGTGATGGATCTGCAGCCCTAGGTGTGGA
Organism: Dendropsophus ebraccatus; assembly: GCF_027789765.1. Classification (NCBI taxonomy): domain Eukaryota; kingdom Metazoa; phylum Chordata; class Amphibia; order Anura; family Hylidae; genus Dendropsophus; species Dendropsophus ebraccatus. The sequence continues at coordinate 120,395,966 of NC_091459.1, forward strand.
TGTTCCTGTGGGGTGTTCCTCCTCCTCTTTAGTAAGGTATGATAGTGGGTGTCAATGGGGAGAGGAGAGGTCTGCGTTCAGCAACGAGGAGTGTGATTGTCTTGTCTGTTGAAGACCGATGTTCTCATTAGATGACTCGTGATGGAGTAAGCCTTCCGTTTCTGGCTTGTAATGTCTCCCTTCTCTTCATTCGGTGTTCTGTAGATCTGGATAATATCAGGAATAAAGACCACCAACAGGAACCGACAATAGAAGAATGTAGCATAGCTGATGGGGCGGCCTCATCATGTAGCTTTGGTGTATTCCCCTCCATTTCAGCAGATGGTCCAGATCAGGGTGACTGGTCAGAGATAAACATGAGGAACATTTCCCAGGCGTCTATACTCAGGCCAAATGTTCAGCAGCCTGGTAGAATTACGATGCCAGCAGAATCCAAGGTGATGCTTTTCTAGGATCTGCAAACCTTCTGAATAACACTATTGGATACCACCAAGATGATACGGTGCAGGCTGAAAGAACATCCGAATAGCACCACACCGGACTATTCTACACCACCGTGATGGTGAGGTATAAGCCATATCTCTTTGGCCTTTCCTGTGAATAGCCACAGGTTGTCCTGGTTTGGTTTCCACCATAGTCTTACTGCTGTCACCAGATCACGCATACAAGTGACCCAAGGACCTTCACCACCCACTCAACCTGCCCGCTATCTCCAGTATACACTGCCCCGCTCTGACACTCCACTTTTTGGGAAGCCTATTTACCATAGAAGAGATGGTAAGGTATGTAAGCAGCTCTTGTTTCTTGCACGGTTGTTTCCATAACTCCCAGAGACTTCAATATAGAAGGAAAAAATGGACGCATGGCCATGGGTTAGTAGGGTTCCAAGTTCAGAAGGCGGGTAGGACCCGCTAAACATAATCAGGGCCTGAGCACAGGTCGGCTGGTCACCTTTGGTTGTACAAACTTGCTCAGGAGTTCTACACCTTGGAAAACAAGATTCTTTGGATCTTGACCATTTGTGAAGGCGTTTGATGTTTGCTCTCCTGGGCTGTTTCCTGTCTCTGCACTTGGGTCGCTGCCAGTCCTGTTCTGGTAACTGCACGGATATGCTACTAGACAGCAGAGGATTGAACAAGCTAAAATCCAACAAATCCAATGCTTCATTCCCTGGAGGGTTCTACTGCCCCCATGTACATAAGATTATCAGCCGATCCCACCAATGTTAAGGGGTTTGGTTGAAATTTACTTAATGTGTAACCAATAGAGATGAGTCCAAAATAAAAAAGGTGTTTTTTTTCTAATCCCAGATAACCCCTTTAATCGTTGGTTACTAAATGGAAACCACCATTATGCTACTGTTGACAGATCTGTCTTTCATACTACTATTTATCTGCAGTTGCATTTTAAATTGGTGGTCGCTATAAATGCCCCTTTCATACAACGTTTACCACAGTCCTGTCATCATACTTGTATTGTTGGTCATGGCCAAAGTGGGATCTAAAAACAGCAACAGCTTGCCTACTTTTGGTTGGTTTTAAAAAAATTTACACAGGGGTCCAGTAGATAAGGGGTTGCTGTATTTGCTGTCTTATTAGATTATAAATATGTAATTCCATGAGACATAGGGGGCGCTCTATGGACGGGGCCCATGCTATCATTCTCTGTATAAAACCTATCATAAAGGTAAGAAACATGCGATATGTCAGATGTCAGGAATCGTCCAGCAGAACAGGCTGCAAGAAATGACATCATGTCTAACGCTGCAGAATATGAGAGATTGTGACCCAAAAAAGAGGAGCAATAAATGAGAAAACCGCACTCCACCCGACCTCGGCCTGAACCCGCCGGATCCCTGACGCTCTGCAATCATCCTGCTGAGAAGCTGATAAAGTCTGCTCCCAATTATTGCCTGCACCTGTATCCATTTGGCTGACTGTAGACAGCGGCATAAAAGAAAGACGTGGGCACAAGAACTGGTTTTTAGATTTTGTTCCTTTTTTTTTTTTAAAGCAGAAAACTTGCATAATGTTCGTAGATTTCGATTTGTAGGGAACAAAGTGTTATTCTTTGAAGAGAGATCAGGGCCCGGCTGTAGGTGTATACGGGTCCTTGGATGGATAGGTCATAGTGGCCCCCTTGTCTATTCCTACCTCACCATTAGAGCAGGACCAGTGGCATAATTGTTACTTGGAAAGAGGGCAATGGAAAGCTTCATGGGGGGAGGGAGTTAATTTTCTGCCGTAGTCACCCAAATACACCCCCCCCCACCACCACCACCCCTGCCTGCCTGCTTTGCTGATATTCATTAGAAGAGACAGGTCAGAGAATGAGCTGGTCAGGGCAGATTGGTGTACAGAAGACGGTAGCCCCACCCCCGAATACAGTGACCACCCATTGACTATTGCTTTGCTACTTGCTGGCATAATTATATCATTTATTATCATTTGCCTACAGAAAGCAACAAATCACATAGATCTTCACAACCAACTGCACAACCATCAACATTTCTAGTGGGAAAGGGCAAACCTATGGTGGTAGTGGTGGAGGTCTGGTACTTGGAAACCCCTCTTTGAGCAGTTTCTCAGGAGACCCAGAGGTAATTTAGTCTCTATGGTATGAACCCCCCCTCTGTAAAATCGCACATCAACTAAGTTTAAACACTCAAGCTTTGTCCCAACATTTATAAAGGGCAGGCCATTGTGTAAGCCCCGCCCATGAGGAGCACAATGTAAAGAATACATGCAATGCTCGCCTATTCATGTAAGTTAGCTTTAAAAAAAAATACTATAATCATTTCTCCCTTTTGCATTTACACCCAGGCCCTTACTGAATAGGATGACGTTTTTTATAGTTTGTCCTATATACTGTATATATTGCTGTGTTATTATCTTCCCATGAAGGCAGCATTTGTGGTCAAAACCCATAATGTTCCTATTATACAGGAAGCAGAGCACAGCAGTAAAGCGAGCTTTCATGTTGTTACACGCAGCCCATTCCTTTCTCTTGTAAGTGCTGAAAACAAGACTTTGATACCTTTCCACATGTCAAAGAAACTGGAAGTGTTTAATGTCCACAGTTGCTGTTTTGAAGACCATGAAGAAGAGTTGGCGGGGTTCCTAATCCTGCTGAGTATGAAGCCTCCTCAAGACTCCTGCATCATCTCCTCATCTGGAGACGGTTCAGCATGGGTCACACTCGCTTTATCCCGACATCCTTTATTTTAACTTTCACTGGAACAAAAAAAAAAAATTCATAGATACAAAACACACACGACCATGGTAATCATCATCTCCAGAAGAATCCGACCCGATGGCAGACGTCCTGCGGGAGCCGTGTTCGTATCACACCATTCATCCCAAATATGAAGGATTATTGATTTTGCATTTGTTTGACATGTATAGTTCTTCATCAGATCGGTGATGTCATTTCCTGTTTGTTCCCGGTTTTGATGTGGATTCCCCCTAGACCTCATTGTCCATTGCTGGTAGTTATCCTAGGACCAGGGCCAGATCAATATTGCTAACAGCTGGTTGATGTACGAGCTACAATATGTCGGAGGAGAGGATTACATATCAGTTTAACCTTGCGGAAAGACATTTCCATATAGAAGAAGACTTTTTTCTCTAACTAATTGAATGTAAATGGGAAGGGGGGGGCAGTCATTGTCTAATGTCCCCCGAAATGACAATAATACCCTAAAATGCCCACTTTTGGGAAGGGTTTGTATAAACCCCAAGTTCTAGTGAGAAATGAGGAGGCTGTTGAGGGGCTGCAGTGTTTTTCTTGTTATTTTATAACTTTTTCTCTCTTTTTAAAGAGAAGTCCGGCGAAAATGTTTATTAAAGTATTGTATTGCCCCCCAAAAGTTATACAAATCCCCAATATACATTTATTACGGGAAATACTTATAAAGTGCTTTTTTCCCTGCACTTACTACTCCATCAAGGCTTCACTTCCTTGATAACATGGTGATGTCACTTCCTGGATAAAATGGTGATGTCACCTCCTGGATAACATGGTGATGTCACGACCCGACTCCCAGAGCTGTGCGGGCTGTGGCTGCTGGGGAGGATGATGGCAGGGGGATACTGAGGGACACAGGGCACTAGTGGGACACTGAGCATCCCTCTCCAGCAGCCACAGTCACAGCCTGCACAGCTCGGGGAGTCAGGTTGTGACATCACCCGCAGCCAGTGGTGGAACTTCAGAGCCAGTATCTGAAGTGACAGGTCCCTCAGCCATCGACTGACCGAGGCGGTGCCAACCTGGCCAGTGACTAGCTGAGGCTCCTTGCAGAGGGAGGATACTGCCCCAGGGCTACCTGGAAAACATTGATACAGCTATGGCTGTATACATGTTTTCCAGGCTGTTCCCAGGAGGTATCCTCCCTCTGCACGGACCTGGTAGCCTGAAGAAGATGAGCGCAGATCAGTTTCGCTTCGTACGAAGCAAAACGAATGTCATTCGTTCATTTTTAGTCCTGACCTAAAGATGCGATTAGCTGATGATCGTTGATCTGCCGAATCGACCTGATTCGATAGGTTATCACTGTGTGTAATAACTAACTCTCCTCTCCACTATAAGTCTACTACTCCCCACCAGGAAGTAAGTGGCTTAAAGGGGTACTCCAGCTAAAAGCTTTTTCCAGTATCTGAAACACATTACAAAGTTATATAACTTTGTAATATGCTTCAATCACCTATCTTACCCCCCTCCCTATCTTTTACCCCCTCAATCCCCCACCAGGAAGTGAAGTAAATTCATTCTTACCTAATGACTGTTGACCCGAGGCTGTTTTGTGGAAGCCATTTTGTGACAATGACATCATCTGCACAGCTTCCTGGTTTGGGCTTTCCCAAAATGCACTTTGTCTCCTGTGATGTCTTATTGACTATGTAAAACTGTTAGATGGCTTACATCTTGCTCAGCCAATCAGAGCTGAGCAACCTGAGTCCTCTGACAAAGAGAGGCTGGCCTAACAGGGCTTAGACCCGCCTCCCTCTTGATGATGTCATTGTCACAAAATGGCTGCCACAGAACAGCCTGGGGTCAACAGTCATTAGAAAAGAATAAGTTTACTTCACTTCCTGGTTGAGGGGGGAAAAGATAGGGAAGGGGGTCAGATAGGTGATTGAAGCATATTACAAAGTTATATAACTTTGTAATGTGTTTCAGATACTGGAAAAAGCTTTTCGCTCGAGTCCCCCTTTAAATACAGGGAGCTGGGACTAGTCTCTCATTGGTGGAGGAACATGTGAGGCAGTATGACTTTTTAGAACCCCCTAGTGATAGGCTAAGGCAAGGTAAGAACACTGGCAATCACTCCTTGTGCTGAAAATATAACGAAATACATTAAAACGGATGTACCATTATCTAAGGGATCTGTTTTTTTTTACTACTATATCAGGGCCATCGCAGAGATCCTGGTGGCGCAGTCTACTTTTTCAAAACGCCTCCAGGTTCTTGTGCTCTGTGCTGATTTTCTTCATGTGCACCAGCCATCTCTATGAGCCCCCAATGCAACAATATCCCCTCCATTGCTGGGCCTCCATTAGAATCAAGCCTGGCTGTGTCACTAAGGGGATATTGTTACACTGGTGACATCAGGCCCACCTCCAGTGCATTGAGTGCACATGAAGAAACACTAATGAAGGAACCAGGGGGGTTTTGAAAAATGGACCGTGCCGCTGGGATCTCCACACCGGCGTGGACAAAGTAGTAAAAAAAATTAATAATTTACTTAGTTAAAGGAAAAGTCTGGCAAAAATTTTTATTACAGTATTGTACTATCCCCAAAAAGTTATACAAACCACCAATATACACTCATTATAGAAAATGCACATAAAGTGCTTTTTTTCCCTGCACTTACTACTGCATCAAGGCTTCACTTTCTGGATAACATGGTGATGTCACTTCCTGGATAACATGGTTATGTCACTTCCTGGATAACATGGTGATGTCACGACCCGACTCCCAGAGCTGTGCGGGCTGTGGCTGCTGGAGAGGATGATGACAGGGGGACACTGAGGGACACAGGGAACTGGAGGGACACTGAGCATCCCGCTGCCATCATCCTCTCCAGCAGCCACAGCCCGCACAGCTCTGGGAGTCGGGTGGTGACATCACCATGTTATCCAGGAAGTGACATCACCATGTTATCCAGGAAGTGACATCACCATGTTATCCAGGAAGTGAAGCCTTGATGCAGTAGTAAGTGCAGGGAAAAAAGCACTTTATGTGCATTTCCCGTAATAAGTGTATATTGGGGATTTGTATAACTTTTTTTTTGGGGGGGGGGGAATACCATACTTTAATAAAAATTTTCACCGGACTTCTCATTTAATTACATTTGCTTTAAACCCCACAAACTACAATGTACTGGCATGAATTCGATAAAACTCAGTGGTGGCATCTTGTGGCCAAAAGTGAATACAGCAGTTTGGAAAAGTTTCTGTACCGACTGACCATACCAGACCCGTAGCAGTGGCACATACCTTCCTGGACACTGCAAGAATATTCCGAGTAATTGATAGGAAACAGGTTATTGCATCCAAAGCTTCCTCTAGTGCTGACTGCAGGTAGTAATTTTTTTTTTATTCACTGCTTTTTCTATGGAGGAGATTAGGAGCTTTATAGCATAAAAGTGGAGATCTGATTGCTACAAAGATATATTTTGCTGCAGAATCTGTTGGCATGATATAAACAAACATTATTATTATTATTATTATTATTATTATCTGTCTGGCAATGATTCCCGAGGGGTCTAAAAGAAAATATTCATGTCTATGTAACTGAAGCCTAAAGGCCCTATTACACGAAACGATTATTGGCCGTATTCGGCCGATAGTCGCCCCGTGTGATAGAAGGCAACGTTCAGCTGACATGAACGATGTTGGCTGATCATTGCAGTCGTTTTTCTTTCAACATGTTGAAAGACAAACGAGTAATATCGAACAGGAGCGGTGGCAGCAGACCGCTGCTAACTGCTATGGGCTGCCCGGACGATCTAGCAATCACCCGGACAGCCCCCCCCCCCTGCAGCTCCCCGCGGCCGCCCCTGCACTCACCTGCTCGCTACCGACATGGCGGCAGTGAGCAGGGAATGAGGAGCAAACAAGCACTGACATCGCTCCTTTGCCCCTCTCAGTCGCTTGGTGTAATAAGGGCTTAACAGTGGTGCCTGCTTCCTGCAATGCAGCTTATCTAGGGTCAGATTGGGGGAGGGAGAACCAGCAGCATATCTTTCAGTGACCTCTCTCAGGGATAGGGGCTGTTCAGAGTCTTCCTTAAATACACATAAATAGGGAAGTACCAGTGATTTTATGACACAATGTTCAGACCTTTGTCCGCACCGATCGCTGCAATAAGAGAATTCACCCCTCAAGCCCGGATTGTGAAGCCACGGCTGGATGTACAGAACAGGTTCCTCATCTTTACGGTATCACTTCCTCCTATATAGATTTATGACTCTTTAGACAATACAGGAGAAAGTGATACATTTTGCCATCTGGATCACCACAGCGGGCCAATGCCTGCTGTACACAAAGGAGAACAGCAGGGGGCACTTGTTTTCTTTTTTTGTTCCTTTTCCTTTTAAGAATAGATATTACATTGTAGTACATTGCAATAGAAGAGCCAAACAATAAAGATGTTATATCTGCTGAGGTAGTGAGCAAAGAAGACATGACCCCGGGGTAGGGTGAGTATTAGACACTATGGGGGAGTGGCACCAAAGTGGCACAAGGAAAAAGGTGGCACACAGGAAAAAGTTCAACTGATTAATGATCTTTAGAGCTGCATAATCCCAGTGATAGGCTATGACCACACAATGGGGGAGATTTATCAAACATGGTGTAAAGTGAAACTGGCTCAGTTGCCCCTAGCAACCAATCAGATTCCACCTTTCATTCCTCACAGATTGTTTGGAAAATGAAAGGTGGAATCTGATTGGTTGCTAGGGGCAACTGAGCCGGTTTCACTTTACACCATGTTTGATAACCCCCCCCCCCCCCTCCCCATATCTCTGCTCACTTGACGTGCTTCCTTTAATAAAATACCAATTGCAGTTGCTCAGTACCAGAATGCACTGCGTTCCCTCAAAAGTGAGGTTGCAGCATCTGCTGTATTCGCTCCCTGTCTACTCTTTCTGTAGCAGAATACAGAAATAGTTTGGAGCATTGCTTTGTGTTGAATGTAGAGGTGTGTGGTATGTGTGAACTCCTCACATCTTGCATTGTTTTTTACAGTAGAATTTATCTATTTGCATACATGCCTGAGAGAGTATTTTTGTTGCAAAGTTGAATTTTCTGAAGAATCACTGAGTGAAGCAAAATTGTGTGAAGGTGGTTGACTGTATGTAAATTATTGCCTTTTTATAACATGGTGGGTAGCGGGTACAGACTGCAGAGGATATCCGTCTAAAGAATGGGCCTGGGTCCCCCATCCTTCTACCTATATAAGTTATTTGCAGTACAGTTTTATCACAGTGAGTGAATCATGAGGGGCATCTTATCTAAGATAAGTCTAGTCTGTGCCCTCATATAGTATATAGACACCCTTTGTACTCCCCCATAGTATACAGGCCACCTCTTTGCTGCCATGTAGAATACAGACCACCCTTTATGCACCTATATAGTATACAGGCCGCCTCTGTATTCCCATATAGTATAAAAGCCTCCTGTGCCCTCACAAAGTATACAGGCTGCCTCTGTGCTCCTACATAGGATACAGGCCTCCTGTGCCCCCATTTAGTATACAGCCCCCCCCCCCCCTCTGTGTCTCCATATAGTATACAGGGCCCATCTCTGCCCCCCCCCCCAATAATATACAGCCCATATAGTATATGTAGTGTCCCAATACATGTGTTTCTTGTTCTTTTTACACCTTGGTAAAATTGTATCACTCCAGTGTCACAGGTTAGGATAGGTGGCTGCTGTTCCTTACTCCAACCACTAGATGTCACACTCTCACAGCACAGCTGCAGCTAACACTAGGTCTAGCTACACACACTTTTCCCTTTATAGTAACGACTTCCCTTTATGGTCCGTTTACACAGAGCGATAATCCGCCCAATCGAACGATTAACGATTTCGAAGTAATGCTATATCGTTTGGAAAAATCGTTATTGCGATCGTTTTAAGATTACTTAAGCCCATCTCACACATGGGGTGAATCTTTGAAATCTTTGAATCTTTACACAAAGCAACCTGTAAATTTTTAGCAAACGACCAACGATGATTTGAGAACCTGTTGAAAGATCACAATGAACGATTGCTTACTCGTCGTTTGATTGTTTACTGTGTTTACAAGAGCCGATTATCGCTCAAATGCCATCTTTATCGTGAAGATTCGAACGATAATTGTTTCATGTAAATGCACCATTAGTCAGTTAGTCTCTGGCTACAGGCCAGGCAGGACATGTATATAGTTGTTCCTGCCAGTGGTGTAGCCATAGGGGTCGCAGGGGTCGCCAAGGCGACTGGGCCCCTACGCTAGGGGGGCCCGCACGGCCCCCCTTACCACTTGTCTCTTTAAGCATCCCGAGAAGCTGTGGCCGCGCAGCTTCTCGGGGTGCACAGATCGCTTTGATGTTCCGCTCGCACAGTGAGCGGGCTGAACATTAAAGCGAGCAGAATGCAGGAGCAGGACCTGTCAGCGTCCTCCTCCTGCATTCCCTCCCATAGGCTGCCGGCACTTCATACCAGCAGCCTATGGGGCGCCGGGACGTGACCTCTCCGGCAGGGGTGATGATGTGACGTCATCACGCCTGCCGAAAGTCCCGTCCCTGCGGCTCGCAAGATGGAGCCAGAAGAGGAGGAGAGCTGCTTCCTGCAGCCACAGCGCGGATTAGGTGAGTAGGATGTTTGTTTTATTAGGGGCACCTCTGGGGGCATTATTAGTTCATAGGGGGCACCTCTGGGGGCATTACTAGTTCATGGGGGCACCTCTGGGGGCATTATTAGTTTATGGGGGCACCTCTGGGGGCATTATTAGTTCATGGGGGCACCTCTGGGGGCATTATTAGTTCATAGGAGGCACCTCTGGGGGCATTATTAGTTCATGGAGGCACCTCTTAGGGGCATTATTAGTTCAGGGGGGCCACCTCTGAAGGCATTATTAGTTCATAGGGGGCACCTCTGAAAGGCATTATTAGTTCATAGGGGGAACCTCTGGGGGCATTATTAGCTCATGGGGGCACCTCTGGGGGCATTATTAGTTCATGGGGGCACCTCTGGGGGCATTATTAGTTCATGGGGGCACCTCTGGGGGCATTATTAGCTCATGGGGGCACCTCTGAAGGCATTATTAGCTCATGGGGGCACCTCTGGGGGCATTATTAGCTCATGGGGGCACCTCTGGGGGCATTATTAGTTCATGGGGGCACCTCTGGGGGCATTATTAGCTCATGGGGGCACCTCTGAAGGCATTATTAGCTCATGGGGGCACCTCTGGGGGCATTATTAGTTTATGGGGGCACCTCTGGGGGCATTATTAGTTCATGGGGGCACCTCTGGGGGCATTATTAGTTCATAGGAGGCACCTCTGGGGGCATTATTAGTTCATGGAGGCACCTCTTAGGGGCATTATTAGTTCAGGGGGGCCACCTCTGAAGGCATTATTAGTTCATAGGGGGCACCTCTGAAAGGCATTATTAGTTCATAGGGGGAACCTCTGGGGGCATTATTAGCTCATGGGGGCACCTCTGGGGGCATTATTAGTTCATGGGGGCACCTCTGGGGGCATTCTTAGTTCATGGGGGCACCTCTGGGGGCATTATTAGCTCATGGGGGCACCTCTGAAGGCATTATTAGCTCATGGGGGCACCTCTGGGGGCATTATTAGCTCATGGGGGCACCTCTGGGGGCATTATTAGTTCATGGGGGCACCTCTGGGGCATTATTAGCTCATGGGGGCACCTCTGAAGGCATTATTAGCTCATGGGGGCACCTCTGGGGGCATTAATAGCTCATGGGGGCACCTCTGGGGGCATTATTAGTTCATGGGGCACCTCTGGGGGCATTATTAGCTCATGGGGGCACCTCTGGGGGCATTATTAGTTCATGGGGGCCACCTCTGGGGGCATTATTAGTTCATGGGGGCACCTCTGGAGGCATTATTAGCTCATGGGGGCACCTCTGGAGGCATTATTAGCTCATGGGGCACCTCTGGGGGCATTATTAGTTAATGGGGGCACCTCTGGGGGCATTATTAGCTCATGGGGGCACCTCTGGAGACATTATTAGCTCATGGGGGCACCTCTGGGGGCGTTATTAGCTAATGGGGCACCTCTGGGGGCATTATTAGTTCATGGGGGCACCTCTGGGGCATTATTAGCTCATGGGGGCACCTCTGGGGGCATTATTAGTTCATGGGGCACCTCTGGGGGCATTATTAGTTCATGGGGGCACCTCTGGAGGCATTATTAGCTCATGGGGGCACCTCTGGAGGCATTATTAGCTCATGGGGGCACCTCTGGGGCATTATTAGCTCATGGGGCACCTCTGGGGGCATTATTAGTCAATGGGGGCACCTCTGGGGGCATTATTAGCTCAAGGGGGCACCTCTGGGGGCATTATTAGTTAATGGGGGCACCTCTGGGGGCATTATTAGCTCAAGGGGGCACCTCTGGGGGCATTATTAGTTCATGGGGCACCTCTGGGGGCATTATTAGTTCATGGGGGCACCTCTGGGGGCATTATTAGCTTATGGGGGGCACCTCTGGGGGAATTATTAGTTCATGGGGGCCACCTCTGGGGGCATTATTAGTTCATGCGGGCCACCTCTGGGGGCATTATTAGTTCATGGGGGCCACCTCTGGGGGCATTATTAGTTCATGGGGGCACCTCTGGGGGCATTATTAGTTCATAGGGGGCACCTCTGGGGGCATTATTAGTTCATGGGGGAACCTCTGGGGGCATTATTAGCTCATGGGGGCACCTCTGGGGGCATTATTAGTTCATAGGGGGCACCTCTGGGGGCATTATTAGTTCATAGGGGGCACCTCTGGGGGCATTATTAGTTCATAGGGGGCACCTCTGGGGGCATTATTAGTTCATGGGGGAACCTCTGGGGGCATTATTAGCTCATGGGGGCACCTCTGGGGGCATTATTAGCTCATGGGGGCACAGCAGGGGATCCTACATACAGGGGGCACAGCAGGGGATCCTACATACAAGGGCATCCCACATTCCTACTCGCTTTACTGCACATAACACCAAACAGCGCAGTTACTATGGGAGCCTACAGGAGGGAGAAAGGGAAGGAAGTTGCTAGAAATGGGCAGAGCCTAAATTGTTTGTCTCGCAGGTTCTGAAGAGATGAAACGTATCTGGAAGAAATCATCATGGAGGTCTGGGCCGGATGGAGAGGAAAAGGGAAAGTGACGCCTCAGATCAAAGAAGACGTCACCTGTGAGTCACTGTATGACATTTTCTTATTTTGTAGAACATTATTTAGTAGGGGGTGCCCCAAGCTAATTTTTTTTTCCAAGGGGTGCCCCGAGGTGGAAAAGGTTGGGAAGCACTGCACTAATCTGTCCCGCTGCGCCCGATGGCACATGCTGTCATCTGATTGGGCCTCTTACCTAATCAGATGACAGCAAGTACCAGCGCCCCCTCCTCCAGACATCTGCCCAAGCTATGTCCTATGGCCGTATCTTTACCGTGTTGAGCTCCAGCTTATGCTGCAATCCACCTCTCCTTAGCATTGAGGCCCCTCCCCCAGGTCAGGTGACATCACTGTACAGCCGGCAAGTAACATCAGAGAGTACAGCAATGTTGTGAGCCTGGGGGGAGGGGCCTCAACCCTGCGGGAGCCGCTTACACCACGGAGGAGAGGAGAAGTGGACTGCAGGTGACATCTACATTATCTGTACTCAGAGATATCACTGTGTTATCTGTGGTATTACATAGGACTGCAGGTGACATCTACATTATCTGTACTCAGAGATATCACTGTGTTATCTGTGGTATTACATAGGACTGCAGGTGACATCTACATTATCTGTACTCAGAGATATCACTGTGTTATCTGTGCTCTTGCGCTGGGCACTCCGCTGAGAGTAGTGGTAGATGGTAGTACCGGGTAGGATCCCGGGCAGCTGCCTGCCAGATGTTAGGTCACGGTTATGGCACGAGGGGATGCAGCTAACCAGCAGGAACCTGACCATGCGGAGCCCGAGCAATTCTTCGTTGTCCTTAGTCAGGGCACCAATAATTACACCAATGCCAAGGTTCAGAAACAACAGTAGTTGTGTATTTATTATAACGGTGGTAACTAGTAGCAACAGTCTCTCCGGATGCAACCGGGTATAAGGCAGACTTGAATAAGGCAGAGTAATGGGTGATGCTGCAATAGGCTGTGATGATAGCGTGCTGAATGATGGGAGTAGTAGTGAAACTGAAGTTGAGATGCTGGGCGGAATGAAACTGAGATGAATACTTGCTGATGATGAGAGGAATGACTGAAGAACAGCACCCAGATCTTGTGATTAGGATGAGAATCTTGAGAACTTGAGAATAGAACACAACCAGGAACACTTCTGGTGAAGCTGGAGCAGTAGAGCACACATACCTCTCTCCTGACAGGGGAGGGAGATCACACACACAACCTGTCCCCCTGAAGGTGGAAAACAAGACTGAGGTATAGAGGAAGTCACATGGTATCCTCAGCCAAAGCTCGATGGCCATTGGGGTTACCATGGAAGCAGGGGCAGTCACGTGACATCCAGCCATTGCATCATCACACCATTAAGACATATAAGACCAAATATACATGAGAAGTACCATACTTGAACACTGGGGGGCGACATAATACCCTTAGGCACTGATAACTGAATATGCATACAAGAAATGAATGGAATAGCAGACCTGAATACTGAGAGAGGTGACACAATACACACAGTTTGCAGTGAACCATAGCTTTCCAGAACAGAACTGGCCATAATAAAGGTGCAGAGACAAAGTGGCAAAAAAATACTCTGTTCTGGGACACTGCACTGTTACATAGGACTGCAGGTGACATCTACATTATCTGTACTCATAGATACCACTGTGTTATCTGTGCTGTTACATAGGACTGCAGGTGACATCTACATTATCTGTACTCAGAGATACCACTGTGTTATCTGTTGTGTTACATAGGACTGCAGGTGACTACTACATTATCTGTACTCAGAGGGATATCACTGTGTTATCTGTGGTGTTACATAGGACTGCAAGTGACATCAGGTGACTTATCTAGGTTGCAGAAGTTCAAACTTCATCGTGCCCTGCTGACAGTTTCTTATGGGAGTTGTAGTTTTGCAGCATGTGGCTCTTCAGGTTGCAGCACTGCAACCCCCATCGTTTCCAACTGGCAGTTCATGATGAGATTTGTAGTTTTTTAGCTGGAGAGTGAAAGATTGGAATACAATGATTAGACAATGACACAGTACAGTCCATTATTTATAGGGGGCAGTAGTGCAGTACATGAGGTGGAGGCAGTGACAGTGCATTAGAACATGGTGGCACATTAGAGTAATTGGATATAACGTTAGATATGACTTTGCCTGATCGGGTGAGATGGGTGCGACGCGCACTGAGGTTTCTCATGCGTGCGCTCCCGGAGAATACCCCGGGGAGCGACGCATCAGCCGGGGCCGGATTTCCTCTTGCGACCGCAAGCAAGAAAGCAAGGGCCCCCGGGCAGCCGCCTACCATACCCAATGGGTAAGACGGCCCTGCCCTGACACTGGGTTAGAGGGCGGTTAGGCGAGATAAATGAGTCTCATCCAACATTCTAGATGTGGTGTCCCATTCTAGACAGTGATGCCGACTTCACATGTCATAAAAGAGGAAGAGTACGCGGTGGAAGCCACCTTTGATGATGACAACCGCATGGTTATCCCGGCACCACCAACTAGGCCGTAGACTCCGGCCCCAGCAGAGCCGCTAGGCCGCAACCCTTCTGAGGCGGGATCTCCTCCCCTGCCACAGCGAATCTGCATAGACAGGACAAGGAGGATCTTGGACATTCTCCAGGACATCCGGCTAAGCAGCAACAGAAGGAGATGACATTCAACCAAAGACAACCCTGGTGGTGACAGCTCCACCACAGACAAGTCATCCAGGTACCCGGCGGGTATCCGCAGCAGAAATGGAGCGTGAATTCATCAGACGACTAGACCAGCCACGTCCAGGTGAGAAACCCCTAGAAAGGCGGTTTTGACAAAACATGATGCTTCAGCATTATTCAAGACTCCTATACGGGTGAGCATGTCTGCATTAGTCGCAGAGCAGTCAAGAGGGCCTATATACCTGAGACTCAACACAGCCTAAAAGAGGGAGAAATAATAGAATACACTCCATACATATCCTGAACCATGAGAAATGGGCTGCAGGAATTTCTGAAGTGCACACAGTGTCTCAAGTGCAACCTCAGGTCACTTATAACGTTGCTGTGACAGCACCCCCAACACCAGTGACCACTACAGCCTCCTCAGCAGTGATGGAGACCTGCCTTTGTTGCAAAAGAACAGGACCCAAAAGACTTCTCTCAGCACAGCCTAGGAAGAAGACGTAAGGAGCACCTCTTACCTGCCAACAACGCTTTCAGCAGCACTAAAAAGTGTCCCTGACACTCCATCAAAAGACGCTATGCTGCTCCAAAGAAAAAAAAGAAGAAACGCTCGGCGGAGCTACAGTTGAGTCCAGTTGGCTCTCTTGTTTGTGTATCCCCAGTTGCAACGCCATTGTTCAAGTTCCTGCATCTGGCCTGGCCGAGATTCCCTTTCCCTTCTTCCCCTTTCTTGTGAGGAACAAGCCTCACTGTTTGCAAACAGGGTAAAAGAGACTGACGCATCATAGCACCAGTCAGGGTGCATATGGGCAGATGCATCTAGTACTCAAGGTTTTATTGTGGACAATTTTATTATTGCCTTAAACCAAAAGAGAAACAAAGTTTTACTTATTGTATGCACTTGTTTTATATGTCTATTTTATGTATAACCCTTGCTGTGCCTTAACTTTCCGTCCAGCGTTTTTCTCTAGGTGTTACGCCATGGGCGGCTTTTCTCAAGTGGGGGAGTATGTGGTGTCTCACCACTGGTGTTACTAGTATGTTCCACCCCTCACAAAAGTCTGTACTCCAAGTAACTGTGGCAGTGAAGTAGTACCTAGTTTTGCCACAAGAAGTCGCTATTGTATACAAATGTACTTATGTTTTGCACAGCTACAGGTAACCAAAGGGTTATTGTTTATTGTAATCTGTACACCAATGAGGACCTTCGCCTCTTCTCTACCTATCCCTAAGCTCCTATCTTTCTGTGCTTTCTTCTCCACCACTCACAGGGGACATAACACCTCCTGTAGGAAGTTGTCACATGGGGAGAGGAAGCAAACACCCACTTTTAGTCAGTCTTAGTCTGGTCGTAGCACAGAGAGAAGGTAAGACAAATTGGTCCCTGTTGTGGTCCAGCTGGGCCCTGGCTTTGCCAGGTCCCCACTCCAGAACTAGTCTGCAGTCTCAGTCTTAGTCAGGTTCCTGTGTAGAGCAGAAACACATGGGAGACTCAGACACAAGTTTCTTGAAAGCAGCGCTTCTATACACTATGCAGTTTTTCCCTAATCCAGGGAGAGGACAAGTCAGAGAAACCCCAACCCATGCCAAAAACAAGTCTAGAGGTGCAGGACGATATCCTATAGCAGAGGAACTGATCCGGATAAAGCAAAGTTGCAAAAGAGGTCTACGTACTCTATCTCACAGTGCAGGTGTAACCAGGTAATCTTGGCCACCTTGCTCAACTCAGGTAACATGGTCTGGGGCTTGTGTCATCCTCATAGGATGGGTCACCCGACACTGGTGGGCAAAGGTGGTACACGACAGTTAAGGTCGAATTACGGCACAAGTAAATCTCTACTTTCAAGTCTTCAGTTTTCTTTACTACTACTTCTTCTTCTAAAGTTCTGGCAGAGCACATTACTACTTGGGTTGGGACTCTCACGACCTTCTCCTCTCTATTGCCCTGAACATTCAGTACAATCTTCTCTTCACAACTCGGGACTCACAGGACTCTCAGCACACACTTCTCTCCACTACTCTGATTTTGAAGCACAAACTCCTCTCCACTGTTCTGGACTCTCAGTGCAGGGCCGTTTTGTAGAGGCGGGCGGGCCGGGCGACCGCACGGGGCGCCGACAGCTAGTGGGCGCTGGTGGCACCCCAGGCCGCCCGCCCGCTCCATCACTTGCCCCTGCGCCCCTTTGCCCCATCACCTGGCTGGCAATACTGGCGCCCGAACGCAGCTCCGCCCCCTCCCCGGACTGCGCCGACCCAGCCGAGCACTCTGCATGCGGGAGGCCGCGGCAGACACCTTCTCCCTCGAGCAGGCGCTGCTCCGCTGGGTCGGCGGGGTCTGGGAAGGGGGCGGAGCTGCGTTCGGGCGCCAGTATTGCCAGCCAGGTGATGGAGAAAGAAGATGTGTGCGGCGGCGGCCTGCTTCTTGCAGGCTGGAGAGAAGAGGAGAGAGGGACCCGCCGCATGCCAGAATAAGGTGAGTATAATGTGTTTTTTTTTTTGTTGTGTGTGTGTGTTAAGCAATACAGGGGGAAATATTACTATGGGAGGGGAGCAGAACATGGGGGGAATATTACTATGGGGGGGAGCAGAACATGGGGGGAATATTACTATGGAGGGGGAGCAGAACATGGGGGGAATATTACTATGGGAGGGGAGCAGACCATGGGGGGAATATTACTATGGGGGGGAGCAGAACATGGGGGGAATATTACTATAGGAGGGGAGCAGAACATGGGGGGAATATTACTATGGGGGGGGAGCAGAACATGGGGGGAATATTACTATGGGGGGGAGCAGAACATGGGGGGAATATTACTATGGGGGAGCAGAGCATGGGGAGGAAAATTACTATGGGGGAACAGAGCATGGGGGAATATTACTATGGGGGAACAGAGCATGGGGGAATATTACTATGGGGGGAGCAGAGCATGGGGGAATATTACTATGGGGGGGAGCAGAGCATGGGGGGAATATTACTATGGGGGTGGGGCAGAGCATGGCGGTATTATTACTATGGGGGGGAGCAGGGGGGACTATTACTATGGGGGGAGCAGATCATGGGGGGAATATTACTATGGGGTGGAGCAGAGCGTGGGGGGAATATTACTATGGGGGGGAGCAGAGCAGGAGAAGGGAATATTACTATGGGGGAGCAGAGCATGGGGGGAATATTACAATGGGGGGGAGCAGAGCATGGAGGGAATATTACTAAGGGGGTAGAGCAGAGCATGGGGGAAATATTACTATGGGGGGAGCAGGCCCAACATCAGTTCCAGCAAATTGGGCCATGGGACACACAGGGCCCCTCTGTGCCCCCACATAGTTTAGTGTTATTGAGAGCACAAACTATTGATAATGCAACCATTTATAGTATAAATTAAAGGGGTTCTCCAAGATTAGAATAAGCACAGCTGCTTTCTTCCAAAAACAGCGCCACCCCTATCTTCAGTTTATTTGTGGTATTGCAGGTCAGTTCCTTTGAAGTGAATGGAGATGAGTTGTAATACCACACACAACTGCAACCATCAGGTTGTCTACCTTCATGTAATATAAAGCGGTTTGGAGTCATACAGACTTTGGTAGATGGAAAATTTCTCTATTGCTTTTGTTGCTTATTCTTTGGGTTAAAAGACAAGATTCTGCATTTCTGATAATTTTATCAAGATATGTATAGGAGCGCATAGACAGAAGTAATATAAATGAACTCTGCACATCTTGATCTTTTATCTTTAGGTGGTGGTGTGTATTTTGGATCATACTTTTTACCACAGACATAAATTTTTATGCAATTTTAAGCAAAAAATTGCAAGCTGGTGCTCATATAAAGTCACCATCCTGCACATCCTTAACTTTTTTAAGTTGCCCAATGTTATGCTTGGGTCACACTTAAAAGTATACGTTCCTATGCAAAAATTTATTTTGACACAAAATTGCAGGAGGGTGCCTGTATAAACACACCGTGAACTTTTCTTTTTGGCAGATGCTGGGCATCTAGCATTCTGCTCAGTTTGTACTTTTAACCGAAAATATCATTTTTTATACTTTTTAATGCAAAAATGTATTTGTATGCAAAAGGGTTGCTGTATGAAGACACAATTCTGCACATCTTGAACTTTTATTAATGGCAGATGTCATAATACATATATATGTGTGTGTGTGTACATATATGTGGTTTAGTATGAATTTCTATGTGATAGTTTAGGGTTTTTTTGTACAAGAGAAAATTGTCCTGGCTGGTAGGGGTGCAAAATACCACCTGACAGCATACTGTATATAGAATGTTATGGTTATTAGGATGGTGCTGTTTCCCTTTAAATCTGTGTATGATGGGAGGGGTATAGCTAAGCAGGAGCTCTTCCTCCCCTCTCACAGCATGTAGCCTCAGGATATATTGCTGCAGCTGCATCCCCCTCCTGTATTACCCTAGATGGGTTATTAGGAGACTTAGAAAGGTTGCTATGATCCTATTGGTTCCTGGAAGGTGGGGTGATATCACTGTCCCCTAATAATATACATCACACAGTTTCCTATATTCACCCGCACTGCTTTTTTCTGTACAGGTGCCCTTTAAATGTATAGACCCATTATATAATATAACGTTATTGGCCTCCAGCTGGCTTCTATAATGAGATACATTGACGTGTGACATCACAGGAGGCTGACACCAGGGTTACATTAACCATGACAGCGTGGGGCTTATATATAGCGCAAAGTCATAGAAATCACAGCAGCCATCACAGTTATAAATAGACGGATTGACGCCAAAGAAGTAAATAGGTCAACAGGCTACGAACCTGCCGAGAGGCTGAAGGATGAGGAGTTATATAAGACAGGAGGAGGCCGCCATCTTCTATCTCCTCAGCATCAGGCTCTCTGCTTGCAGTCAGTGAATGGGACCATACAATGTATCAGTATAAGCAATCCAAGCCCTGGCCTAGTGCTGAGCACAGGAGGAGATATGGTACAGTGTGTTAGAATAATCATCCGCTCTTATCCTACTGCTGCTGATAAACTATATAATGTAACACTATAATCACTGATAACCCTGCTCACACAGCTGAACACGTTATAATGTATTAATACAGCCAGTCATAGTCCTTGTACAGTCCTACTCACACAGCTGAACACGTTATAATGTATTAATACAGCCAGTCATAGTCCTTGTACAGTCCTACTCACACAGCTGAAGGTTTGTTTCAGTGTATCAGTATAATCAGTTACTCCAGCGAAAATCTTTTTCTTACAAATCAACTGGTTTCAGGAAGTTATATAAATTTGTAATTTAATTCCATTTAAAAATCTCCAGTCTTCCAGTACTTATCAGCTGCTGTATGTACTGCAGGAAGTGGTGTATTATTTCCAGTCTGACACAGTGCTCTCTGCTGCCACCTCTGTCCATGTCAGGAACTGTCCAGAGCAGGAGAGGTTTTCTATGGGGATTTGCTGCTGCTCTGGACAGTTTCTTTATACTATGGCTCCTCTACTATGTGACTATTATAAGGATATTACAGGCTCACACATGACGGAATTGCAGCGGATTTGAGGCTGCGAGTCCACAGCAGAAATTGCTGCCATTCCTGTACTGTGTGATTACATACTCCCAGCGGAATTTTCTTCCCGCTGTATGTAAACGCCCCTCCCCAGTGAATATATTACCCGTTCCGCTCTCCACCCTGCTTCTGTGGCTCCTGATGTCCCGCTCAGCCAATCAGTAGCTGCGGCAGGACAATGCACTGATTGGATGAGTGGGACATCAGGGAGCCGGGAGCAACAGAAGCAGGGCGAATTGCGGGCTGGTAATGTATTTACCAGGTGGGTTAAGGGGGGCAGCGTTTAGGGTCCTATAACACGGATCGGTTTTTAACGATTAACGACTAACGATAAGTGGTCGCAAACGGGGTTGTTTATCGTTAACCTGAAATCGTTCACCATATTACACTGAACGATGGTCGTTAGATACGATCAGTACTATGATCGTTTATTTCTTCTGATCCCAGCAAAACAATGGGCAATGTGCAATTACACTGAACGATTAGTGAACAAATGCGGAACTACAGCGAACGAATGTGGAATTACAGCGAACGATTAGCGATAATTTTAGGTTCAGATTTAGATTAACAACATACGAACGATTTTTCGATCGTTGGTTGCAATTACACAGAACGATTATTGTTTAAATTTGAACGCTATAACGTTTTTTCGCACGATAATCGTCCCGTGTAATAGGGTCCTTATATACTCGCAGCAGGATGAAATACTCCGCTGCGAGTATGTAATTCTATTCAAACTGACAGTACCGGTATCTGCTGCAATTTCGTTATGTGTGAACCCACCCTTAGGGCCCTATTACAAGGGACGGTTATCGTGCAAAAAATCGTTATATTGTTAGAATTTAAACAATAATCGTTCTGTGTAATTGCAGGCAACAATCAAAAAATCGTTCGTATGCCGTTGATCGTTGATTTAGATCTGAACCTAAAATTGTTGTTAATCGTTCGCTGTAATTCCACATTCGTTCGCTCAAGTTCCGCATTTGTTCACTAATTGTTCAGTGTTATTGCACATTGTTCATTGTTTTGCTGGGATCAGAAGGAATAAACGATCATAGTAATGATCGCAATAACGATCATAGTAACGATCGCAATAACGATTATCATCATCATTATCCAAAAGATGGCCCCGATTTGTCTTTATTTTTACATTGTGTGAACATTGCCTAAAAGGGGAACTCCAGCAATTTTTTTTCTTTCAAATCAACTGATGTCAGAAAGTGCCAGGGATTTGTAATTTACTTCTTTTTAAAAATCTCCAGCCTCCCAGCACTTATCAGCTGCTGTATGTCCTGCAGGAATTGATGTATTATTTTTCAGTTCCTGACATGGACAGAGGTGGCAGCAGACTGGAAAGAATCACTTTCTGCAGGACATACAGCAGCTGATAAATACTGGAAGACTGGAGATTTTTTTTTTTTAATAGATGTAAATTACAAATCTATATAAAAAAATAGCTGGAGTACCCCTTTAAATGGCTTAATTGTTCAGATAATAGTGCAGGGTGCACCGGCTGCGTTTCCTCTTGGCTCGGAGGCTTCTGCATTGTCAGGTAATGTGTGAGCTGTCAGTCACACGGAATGAGGAAGAGAAGGGAAAATCACGAGCAAAGGTTACCTGAGCCAGGTGAGTGCGGGAGCAGATGTGCTAAGAAGCTGGGGGACCTGTGTGCGGCGAGCCACCACCTGTGTGGACCCGGGCAGAGGACCAGGCACCGCACCGCTCCAGGTCAGTGGGGCCTAGGCAGTGGGGCCCAGGCAGTTTTTAGGCCTAGACCTGCAGCTTCTCCGGGCAGAGGGGCGGTCACTGCAGGCAATATCTATAGCAATAAGGCATGAAGAAATGATTGACAGATCAGATGAGTGACACAGAGACATAGAAGAAAAGAGGATGGGGTACTGGGGGCTGTGGGGGGCAGGTTGGTGGTCGCTTTACCCTGTTATAGTCAGTGATGGTTAGTAGCCTCCTCGTCAGAGTAGAATTAGCCAAAAGTGATCTATAGTCTATGGGGTTTGCTTTCTACCCCAGGTCCTGCTCTGATCTATTCTTATCGCTGTATTTTTGTGTCAATTGAATCCACTATAGATGAACAGTCTGATAGATGTCACCTGCACCGACACATTGTAACAACCAGCAGGAGCCCAGAGTCTGGACTACAATGGATGCCCCTCAGCTAGATGAAGGATTAGGGCAGCTGGGGTCACACTACTGTACTATGGACACATTTAGGTTTCCTTGTTATGACCTGACGATGACCCCCCCCAAGCAGGTCATCAGATCTGTGGCTGTCCAGGCATGATGGGAATTGTAGTTTCGGTGGAGGACCGGAGGTTCCTGTCCTTGCTGCATAGCAGTCGGTGATACAGTCAGCCACCAATCTCTGGAGCGGTGTAGCAGAGTTATGTGTGCGCAATGAGGGACTGGTGGGGACAGTCCGCTCGAGAGACATGTATAACAGGACGGACCGGATTACAGAACACTCCTGTAATGTACAATACAGGCAGGAACCGAGGAGCCTCAGTGCAGGATCTGTAACAGGGTCCGGGACCCACCATGTACCGCCAATGATACCGGGGTCTCCTTATGTGGTAGAAAAGCCTATGGGCCCCATTAGGCACCAGGGATGTGGTGCACCTGCTCATCCTGCACCCCTAAAGCGATGCCACTAGACCCAGAGTCTGGTCTATTATCCCCTATTAGGGGGACAGTCTGGTCTGGGGTCTCTATTAAGGGATAGTCTGGGATTTGCATGTATAGGGGGTCTTGTCTGCAGTGTGTAAAGGGAAGTCTGTTCTGGGATCTGTATTAGTGGGAGCTTGGTGAGGATTATGGGGGTCTGGTGTCTGTAATAAGGGGGAATGTGGTCTGGGGTTTGTATTGGGGGGGGGGGTCTGGGGGTCTATGATATAGGATTCTAGTGTGAGGTCTGTATTATGGAGAGTGGTCTAGGGTTGGTATTATGGGGGATCTGGGGTCTGTATTATGGAGGGGGTCTGGTCTGGGGTCTGTAATAAGGGGAAGTGTGGTCTTGGTTTGAAATACAATGGATGGGGAGTCTGGTCTGGGGTCTGTATTATGGAGGGTCTTATCTGGGGTCTGTATTATGGGGGATGGCTTGAGGTCTGTATTATAGGGGTCAGGTCTGGGCTTTGTATCATGGGGGGGTCTGGTCTGGGGTCTGTATTATGGGGGGGGCTTAGCCTGGGGTCTGTACTAAGGGGGAGTCTGGTATGGGGTCTGTATTATGGGGGGCTTAGCCTGGGGTCTGTATTAAGGGGCAGTCTGGTATGGGGTCTGTATTATGGGGGTCAGGTCTGGGCTTTGTATCATGGGGAGTCTGGAATGGGGTCTGTATTAAGGGGGAGTCTGGTATGGAGTCTGCATTATAGGGGGTCTGTTCTGGGGTCTGTCTTATGGGGGTCTGGGTTCTATCTAATGGGGGTCTAGGGTCTGTATTATGGGGGAGTCTAGTTTGGGGTCTGATTCATTTTGGGGGCTCTGGAGGATCTGTATTTAGTTAGGTGGTCTGGGGTCAGTACTTTGGTGGGGCAGATGGCCCACAGTTTTGCATGCAGTACAAGGCAGAGTCATCCAGAAGCTGTGACACATAGAGATTCATAGTCATCACTATCCTCCCATCCTGTAGTGTTATGGCAGATACTTGCTGTCAGTGAGAGGAGAGGAGCCTGTACACACTGCACATGAGGTATCATAAGGAAAGGGAAAGTTACCACACACAATCCTCCTCCACCTGTATACAGGGATCACTGCCCACCGTTACATCATCAGCCCCAGGACACAACAGCATGTGACACCAACACAACGCAGACACTGAAACATGTTATTAAAGTCATTATAGATGACACTGTAAGGGCCCTATTCCACCGGACGATTATCGTTCAGATTATTGTTAAATCATTCGAATCTAAACGATAATCGTTCGGTTGAAATGTAGTTAAGGACTAATGACCGAACGAGAAATTGTTGATCGCTTTATAAGACCTGGACCTATTTTTATCGTTGCTCGTTCGCAAAACGTTCGCAAATCGTTCGCATTGAATAAGACGTCGTTCGGTCGTTTGCAGTAGATGCGAACGCAATAGCGAAGAAATAGCGAAGAAAAAACTATCGCAAATACGATCATAAGTAACGGTTATCGTTCCATGGAAATGAGTGAACGTTTTCAGGTCTTTCGCAATAGCGGTCGTTTGAGATTGTAAACGATTATGCGAACGATAATCGTCCGGTGGAATAGGGCCCTTATAGAGGATCTGTAGATGACACTGTTATAGAGAATCTGTAGATGACACTGTTATGGGGGGATGTGTAGATGACACTGTTATGGGGGATGTGTAGATGACACTGTTATGGGGGATGTGTCAATGACACTGTTATGGGGGATGTGTAGATGACACTGTTATGGGGGATGTGTTGATGACACTGTTATGGGGGATGTGTAGATGACACTGTTATGGGGGATGTGTCAATGACACTGTTATGGGGGATGTGTAGATGACACTGTTATGGGGGATGTGTAGATGATACTGTTATGGGGGATGTGTCAATGACACTGTTATGGGGGATGTGTAGATGACACTGTTATGGGGGATGTGTAGATGATACTGTTATGGGGGATGTGTCAATGACACTGTTATGGGGGGATGTGTAGATGACACTGTTATGGGGATCTGTAGATGACACTGTTATGGGGGATGTGTAGATGACACTGTTATGGGGGGATGTGTAGATGACACTGTTATGGGGGATGTGTAGATGACACTGTTATGGGGGGATGTGTAGATGACACTGTTATGGGGATCTGTAGATGACACTGTTACGGGGGATGAGTAGATGACGCTGTTATGGGGGATGTGTAGATGACACTGTTATGGGGGATGTGTAGATTACACTATTATGGGGGATGTGTAGATGACACTGTTATGGGGGATGTGTAGATGACACTATTATGAGGGATCTGTAGATGACACTGTTATGGGGGATCTGTAGATGACACTGTTATGGGGGATCTGTAGATGACACTGTTATGGGGGATCTGTAGATGACACTGTTACGGGGGATGTGTAGATGACACTGTTATGGGGGATGTGTAGATGACACTGTTATGGGGGATGTGTAGATGACACTGTTATGGGGGATCTGTGGATGACACTGTTATGGGGGATGTGTAGATGACACTGTTATGGGGGATCTGTAGATGACACTGTTACGGGGGATGAGTAGATGACGTTGTTATGGGGGATGTGTAGATGACACTGTTATGGGGGATCTGTAGATGACACTGTTATGAGGGATGTGTAGATGACACTGTTATGGGGGATCTGTAGATGACACTGTTATGGGGGATGTGAAGATGACACTGTTATGGAAGATCTAAAGGTGACACTATTATGGAGAATCCAGAGATGACACTGTTATGGGGGATGTGTAGATGACAATGTTGTGAAGGATCTGTAAATGACACTGTAATGGGGGATCTGTGGATGACGCTATTATGAGGGATTTGTAGATGACACTGTTATGGAGCATCTAGAGATTACACTATTGTGGAGGATCTAGACATGGCACTGTTATGGGGGATGTGTAGATGACACTATTATGAGGGATCTGTAGATGACACTGTTATGGGGGATCTGTAGATGACACTGTTATGGGGGATCTGTAGATGACACTGTTATGGGGGATCTGTATATTTCACTGTTATTGGGGATCTGTGGATGACACTGTTATGGGGGTTTCTTGCTGTGGACATATTGATGGGTTGTTCAGTTGGTGACATCATATACCGCCATAGTTGCATTTGTATTATTTCTACACCAGGTGGCACAGTATGTGATGTTTCTTCTTAGTGTCCTTAAAAACTCTGAGAATTTGCAGAATGCACTAAAAATCCAGCTGTACTGCAGGAGGTGTATACAAAAAAAATATGGGCACAAAATATCCATAAAATATATTTTATTAAATCACTTATAAAGTTTTTTCCAAAATAACTGTGCAAAAATGAAAACCCTATGTGGACAGGATACCGTCACTCACAAGCACCATGGGCATCCAGCACCTAGGGGGCCCAGTTGCCCCTAGCAACCAATCAGATTCCACCTTTCATTCCTCACAGACTCTTTGGAAAATGAAAGGTGGAATCTGATTGGTTGCTAGGGGCAACTGGGCCAATTCTACTTTACACCAGTTTGATAAATCTCCCCCCTAGTATACAGCTATTGCATCCTGCCCACGAAACAAAGTGTTAAATAAAATCAATCATAGTCACCCAGGATACACAATCGTAAATCTACTATTAAATAGCGTTCCTGCAATCTATGGGGAATAAGTACACTGATGTAACTATGCTATATGCTACTTGCACTAAACTGGTAAAGGCTCACCCATGATTTCGTGTGGGGGGTGGGAGCCGTTCACACACAAAATCATGGGTTAACCCTTACCAGTTGAGAGCAAGTAGCATATAGCATGCTTACATCAGTCTACTTATTCCCCATAGATTGCAGGACCGCTATTGAATAGAAGGTTTATGACTGTGTATCCTGGGTGTAGTGCTCAGGTCCTCCTAGGAAACAGGAGCCCTAGGCTGTTGCCCAGTTTGCCAACATGTAAAACTCGCCCGGCGAGCATGACCTCTATGTCCGACTCAAACAAGGAAGAGAACGATGAAATCTGAGGAGAAAATGTACCGAATTTTGGTTTTGCCGTTGGTGCTGATAAGGGACAGTAAGGAAATCCCCATGGGGTGGGGGTTCCCCCGATACATATAGTGTGTGGTGCCGGGGGATAGTAAGAAAGCCCTTTATAATATCCAGTCCATACAGGTCACCACGCAGCTCCCCCCTGACTGGCAGATGAGTCTCCATTGTTGGTATAGAATGACATCCTCTATCATCTGCCTGTATCTTATATCTGTATATGTACCTGTGCCCATATATTATTGCCATAGAGTGCCCAATTATCATTGCCATACATATTAGTGCACTATATAAATACTGTATACTGTCAATACTTACAGTGCCCATATATTAGTTTCATATAGTGCCCTTATATCAGTGCCAGAGAGTGCCTGTATACAATTGCCCATAAGTCGTATTGTGTCTAGATACCATTGCCATATAATATCCATGCTGATCAGTGCCATGTAGTGCCAATATATCAGTGCTTTATACAGATCATACTTTATATCATCGCCATTTTGTGTCCACACATCAGTACCAGTATATCAGTCATATAGTGCTCACATATAATTGCCTGTTCATACGTATTGTTGCCATATTGTGTTGCCACAGCAGAGTCATCATTCCTGTATCATATTCATACATATTAGCGCCATATAATGCGCAGATGTCAGCGCCATATAGTGCTTTTACATTGATCCCATTGCCAGATATTGTCAATACATATTGCATATAATAAGTATTACCTGATAGATCAGTAAGAGGCTCCTCCTGTATGTACTTATTACCTATATTACGGTATTTTACCCTTTATAAGAGGCACCTGACTGTAGGACGCACCACTAGTTTAGACAACTGAATACAGGAAAAACATTTATGTTAATAAACTTCCCTAGTGGTCAAGGGTTAAAATGGGTCACTTTAACACTCTCCATGACAGTACATTATATGGACACATACACAACTCTGCTGCATCATATACACTCAACTCTGCTACATCGAAACACACACAGCTCTGTTATATTATAAACACCCAGCTCTGCTACATCATACACACTAAGCTTTGCTACATAAAAACACACACACGTGCTGCTACATCATACACACCCAGCTCTACTACATCAAAACAGATAAACACAGCTCTGCTACATACAGTCAGACACACACACACACATTTAATACAGATTGTCCCTACTTACAGTATATATAGGGAGCCCATCTCTAAGCATGTAACTAATCATGTGACTGTGACATCACTGAAGGTCCTGCAGGTCCTTCAGCTCCTGTTTTTGTTAAAGGGGTTGTCCAGCAAAACTCTTTTTCTTTCAAATCATCTGGTGTCAGAAAGTTATATAGATTTGCAATTTACTTCTATTAAAAATCTCAAGTCTTTCCATACTTATTAGCTGCTGTATGTCATGCAGGAAATGTTTTATTTTCAGTCTGACACAGGGCTCTCTGCTGACATCTCTGGCCGAGACAGGAACTATTGTCTCGGTTTTCTATGAATCCCCATAGAAAACCTCTCCTGCTCTGGGCAATTCCTGTCTCGGCCAGAGATGTCAGCAGAGAGCACTGTGTCTGAATGAAAATAAAACATTTCCTGCAGGGCATACAGCAGCTAATAAGTATGGGAAGACTTTAGATTTTTTTAATAGAAGTAAATTACAAATCAATATACATTTCTGATATTAGTTGATTAGAAAGAAAAGAATTTTACTGGACAACCCCTTTAAGGTCTTATGGGGCTCCTACATGCAGGAATCTGGAGATGATGCATATCACCTCCACATTCCAATCCTGCAGGGCACTCATCTCTCTTATCGGCAGGAGCAGGGAGAGGACAATCTCAGCCGTCGGGCACAGCACTGAACCAGCACTGTGCCCAACCATAAGGGCAGCATTCAGGGTGGTATAAGACACAGGCACTTTTTAGCAAGATATTTTCTTTCTAAAAAGCGCATCTTATAAAACAAAAAATATGGCACCTATTTGACCTTGTTATCTGTAAAAAAACACACTCCAACCTCTCCACCATGGCCAAGACCAAAGAGCTGTCTAATGACACCAGGGACAAAATTGTGGATCTGCACAAGGCTGGGATGGGCTACAAGACAATAGGCAAGCAGCTTAGTGAGTAGTCAACAACTGTTGGCGCAATGATTAGAAAATTAAAGAAACACAGGATGACGGTCAATACTCCTCAGTCTGGGGCTCCATACAAGATCTCAGTTCGTGGGGTCAGGGGCAGAACTACCGCCGTAGCAGCCGTAGCGGCTGCTACGGGGCCCCTAACATCAGGGGGCCCGTGGCCTTGGCCCCCCGAAGATGACCGCTTGCAACACCCGGCGGCCGAGCGGGCCTCCCGGGTGTTCAGTGTTCTGACTGACAGCGCGAGAAGCCATAGGCTTCCCGCCCTGTCAATCATTCTTGTGACCGCAAGCAAGCATTCTGCTTGCGATCACAAGAGTGTCCCACCCAATGAGCAGCTCTTTGGTGAAGTCCTGGCAGCGTCATCGCTGAGCGCTCAGTGTGCGCCGCCGCGGCTGGGACTTCCGGTACTAAGAACACAAACCGGAAGTCCCAGCCGCCGCGGCGCACACTGAGCGCTCAGCGATGACGCTGCCGGGACTTCACCAGAGGGCTGCTCATCGGGCGGAGGCAGAGAGAAGAGGAGACCGGCGACCGACGGGGGAGCGTGGGGTTAGGTGAGTTATGTGTTTGTTTTTTTAATCAGAGGGGCAACACTGCGGGCTATGTGGGGAAGGGGATGCACAATACTGGGGGCTATGTGGGGAAGGGGATGCACAACACTGCGGGCTATGTGGGGAAGGGGATGCACAACACTGCGGGCTATGTGGGGAAGGGGATGCACAATACTGGGGGCTATGTGGGGAAGGGGATGCACAATACTGGGGGCTATGTGGGGAAGGGGATGCACAATACTGGGGGCTATGTGGGGAAGGGGATGCACAACACTGCGGGCTATGTGGGGAAGGGGATGCACAACACTGCGGGCTATGTGGGGAAGGGGATGCACAATACTGGGGGCTATGTGGGGAAGGGGATGCACAATACTGGGGGCTATGTGGGGAAGGGGATGCACAATACTGGGGGCTATGTGGGGAAGGGGATGCACAATACTGGGGGCTATGTGGGGAAGGGGATGCACAATACTGGGGGCTATGTGGGGAAGGGGATGCACAATACTGGGGGCTATGTGGGGAAGGGGATGCACAATACTGGGGGCTATGTGGGGAAGGGGATGCACAATACTGGGGGCTATGTGGGGAAGGGGATGCACAATACTGGGGGCTATGTGGGGGAGGGGATGCACAATACTGGGGGCTATGTGGGGAAGGGGATGCACAATACTGGGGGCTATGTGGGGGAGGGGATGCACAATACTGGGGGCTATGTGGGGAAGGGGATGCACAATACTGGGGGCTATGTGGGGAAGGGGATGCACAATACTGGGAGCTATGTGGGGGAGGGGATGCACAATACTGGGGGCTATGTGGGGAAGGGGATGCACAATACTGGGGGCTATGTGGGGAAGGGGATGCACAATACTGGGGGCTATGTGGGTAAGGGGATGCACAATACTGGGGGCTAAGGATAGACAACACTGGGGGCTAAGGATGGACAACACTGGGGGCTACATGGGGGATGCACAATACTGGGGGCTATATGGGGGATGCACAATACTGGGGGCTATATGGGGGGATGCACAATACTGGGGGCTATATGGGGGATGCACAATACTGGGGGCTATATGGGGGGGATGCACAATACTGGGGGCTATATGGGGGATGGGAATGCACAACACTGGGGGCTACCTATATGGGGGATGGACAACACTGGGGGCTACCTATATGCGGGACGGGGATGGACAACACTGGGGGCTACCTATATGCGGGACGGGGATGGACAACACTGGGGGCTACTTTTATGGGGAATGTGGGCCATCTAAAAGGGGAACTACACAGAGGGGCCATTTATGAAAGGGACTAGGGGGCATCTATAAGGGGAACTACACTGGGGGGGTTGACACAGAGGGGTCATCTAAGAGGACTACACAGAGGGGACCATATACTGTAGGGCAGGGATAGGGAACCTTGGCTCTCCAGCTATTGCAAAACTACAGCTTTATTTTTGACTGTCCATACATGATGGGAGTTGTAGTTTTGCAGAAGCTGGAGAGCAGAGATTCCCTACCTCTGATATAGGTGATGCACAGAGGGTGTCATCTACTATAAATGGATTACACAGAGGGGGATCTCTACTATAGTAGATGCACATGGGGCCATCTATATGGAGGACTGAACAAGGGGCAATCTATAAGCTGTCTACACAGAGCCTAATTTGTCTGTCTGGCAGATTCTGTGGATTCGTGGCTCGGAGTTCTTATAATGGCCCAGGACAGATGGAGAAGAAAATGAAAAGGAAACAACTCTAATGAGAGAAGGCGTCCCCTGTGAGTCACTTAATATAACTGCAGTGTAATTTATATGGTGTATAGAACCTGTGTAGAGCTGGGTGTGTTGATGGCATAGTGGTTGGTCGAGGAGGGGGGGGGGGCCCAATCAAAAGTTTGCTGTGGGGCCCAGCCATTTCTAGTTACGCCCCTGCGTGGGGTGAGGATGATTATGAAAAAGGTCAGGAATCAGCCCAAAACTACACGAGAGGAAATGGTCAATGAGCTGAAGAGAGCTAGGACCACAAATCCTGCAGGGCACACAAGGCCTCCCTGCTCCAAAACATGTCCAGGCCCTTGTGAGGTTCCCAATAACCATCTGCTAGTGCCATAAATTAGCGCCATATAGTAATACTTTATCATTGATGAAGTGCCCATAAAACACTGCCATATAGCAGGAATAAATCATTGACAAATTGCATCAATATATGAGTGTTACATAGTGTCCAATGATATATATAGTATCCATATAGTACTGCCACATGGTGCTCATATACCACTCTCAGTGAAGACGCGGATTACCCTGAAGGTGCTCAGCCATATTGGGGCCTCTACACATGGTGGCAATAGGGGTGGTTGAAGCCCCTAAAGATTCCAGGGCAATCCCTGCACCAGGAAGATTAGGAAAAACAGCATATATCCCTGTAAATGAATGTCGCCATACCTTGCTTAGTTAAAGCCTTAGCATGGGCCACCAATGTTTGCTCCTTTGACTGCTCATCGATGGGGGTCTCAGGGGGAGAGATCCAGATAACTGAGACAAATATACCGCCAGATATGGGGATATAAATGATATAACAGTCTGGTGGTGACCCCGGACCCCAGCAGGAATTTATAATGAAAGGTTCATAAAACCATTGTGAGACGTTCCTCCCTGGATGTTATCCTGAGGTCACTAAGAGACATGAAAAATGAGGCCGCTCTATGGTGGTCCGATGAACCGATAACTGGCGAGTCTGAACTGCGTCCACTGGGACTGTAGGAACGGCCCGTGACCTTTGGAGGGTCTCGGCACAGCGTACATAGCGTACATCTGTCAAGGTATATGGCGGTATACTTTTTATATAACACATAGAAAAATAGCATTGACTGCACTATTCTACACTGTAAAAAATTTATTTTGTACTGTATCCTTTTTTTTTTTTTTTTAAACTTGGATGCCCATGGGCGACATATACCGCCATATGACATATGTCTGAGCCATCTGTGGGGAAATTAGATTGAAGGCTGGAACATGATCTGAGCAGCGGAATATACTTCATGTTTTAGCTCCTCACCATGGTCAGGATCTCTGCTTGCTGGTGAGGAATGGAAATAATCTATTCTTGCCTCAATAGAGACATAGACTGATATAATCAATGACCACATGTACTGTGCCGTAGCATATGCCGGGGGCTATATAAATGCATTGTGGATACAATGTATATTATATAACCTCCAGGCTGTACAGTTGTCCTCTATGTGCAGCTGAGCACACTGACATTACCGCACACAGCAGATCCAGATCACCAGTATAGCGCTGTATACTGTGAAGCCCTCTGTTCTGACTATGTTATATCTTATCTGCAGAAAACCTCTGGTTAGTGGTTCCATGGCTCCCTCTACAGACCAACTCTCTTATTACATCTATGGAAAAGGCAGCACAGCCACCCTGCTTCTCCTCCTGGTGAATGTGACCCTGATCTCAGCAATACTGGCCTGCAGCTTCTGCAAGAAGTAGGATATACAGAACCAATGAGAATGTTATCTGTACAATTTATTAATATTTATTATCAATATCTGTCTGTCTATCTATCTCCTATCTATCTATCTATCTATCTACCTCTCTCCTATCAATCTACTTATCTCTTATCTATCTACCTCTCTCCTATCAATCTACCTATTGGTGCGTTTATACAGACAGATTTATCTGACAGATCTTTGAAGCCAAAACCAGGAACAGACTATAAACAGGGAACAGGTCATAAAGAAAAGACTGGGATCCATCCTCTTTTCAAATCCATTCCTGGCTTTGGCTTCCAAAATCTGTCAGATATATCTTTCAGTGTAAACGCACCCTATCTCTTATCTATCTATCTATCTATCTATCTATCTATCTATCTATCTATCTTTCTATCTATCTATCTATATATCTCTTATCTATCTATCTATCTATCTATCTATCTATCTATCTATCTATTCCAAAGGATCGCCCACAGCACTCCAATTCGTATATCAAATAATGTGATTTATTGCAACATAGTAGTGCTGCTCAGAGATTCAAAAGACTGATATCTATCTATCTCCTATCTATCTATCTATTGGTGCATTTACACAGACAGATTTATCTGACAGATCTTTGAAGCCAAAACCAGGAACAGACTATAAACAGGTATCAGGTCATAAAGGAAAGACTGTTATTTCTCCTCTTTTCAAATCCATTCCTGTCTTTGGCTTCCAAAATCTGTCAGATAAATCTTTCTGTGTAAACGCACCCTATCTATCTATCTATCTATCTATCTATCTATCTATCTATCTATCTATCTATCTATCTCCTATCTATCTATTATCTATCTATCAATCAATCATCTATCTATCTATCTATCTATCTATCTATCTATCTATCTATCAATCATCTATCAATCATCTATCTATCTATCTATCTATCTATCTATCTATCTATCTATTATTAGTAAGTGTGTGTTGACATGTATCACACGTGTTGCAGTCAGTGATAACATCTGCAGTCAGCAGCGGATTATAATAGGTCTGTTTCGGGCGGTAGCCCGGGGCCCTGAGCTCCTGGGGGGCCCATGGCCACCAAAACAGACTTTTAGTTTAGGTGTGTATTGTCTTCTGGCTACAATTCTGCCATAATTTGCAAAAAAAATGCTGCTTTTTACAGTGATTTTCCACTGACATTATTTATCCTGTACTATGAACACCACGCTTGTGCTGCCATAGTTAGGGTGCGTTCACACCTACAGGATCTGCAGCTGATTTTCTGCAGCAGATTTCAGTTAAATAACTGAACACAGCATCAAATCTGATGCTGTGTTCAGTTATTTAACTGAAATCTGCTGCAGAAAATCAGCTGCAGATCCTGTAGGTGTGAACGCACCATTAAAGAAGTTTGGGGGGCCCAGGCTTAGTAAACCTTAGTGAGCCTATGGTAAAGTTAATCTGCCCCTGTCTGCAGTATATAAAGTAGCTGGACACATACCCTAAAACTACATCAGGTTTTCACATAGGTCCTGAAAGTCTCTAAAACCAGCGCCCCCATGTGGTCACCAATAGCCATGCAGAATTCCTGTCAGGTGTGAATGGGCGACCTATCTTATTTAGGTTGTGTTCCCGCATTTAGGATCACAAATGCAGCCAGATGATAATTCAGCTGGTAGACAGGAGGTTGTGCAGCTTCCGGCTGTGATACCTCTCCTGGGTAGAGCTGGATTATACAGGAGGCACATAGGGAATTTTACATTTTTTGGGGGGAAAAGTGGTTTTACATAAAACTGAGAGAGTAGCCAGAACTTGGGTGACATCAGCAATACTGCCGGCAGAGGAGCAGAGGGGGGTTGTGGTGTGTATGTGTGTAGTTTGTGCTGTGTAGTTTGTGCGTGCATAGTGGATACTTTGGCCCAGATTTATGGTGTAAGCTGCCCACAGAAACAAATCACAGCTCCTCTATGATTTTACCAGAGCTGAAAGCAGAGCTGTGATTGGTTGCTGTGGGCAGTTCACACCAGTGTATATTTTACACCCCTTGATACATCTCCCCCCCCCCCCCTGCATTCAGTGTGTAGGGTATGTATAGTGTATGCAGTGCATGTACATTTTGTGTAATATCTGTATGTGCAGTGTTTATATAGTGTATCTACTGCGTGAGCAGTGTGTGCATATGTACACATGTGGTGTGTGGTGTGTGTTCATGGTGTGTGTAGTGTGCATTCAGAGTATAGTATATACATGGAGTATATATCATATGTGTATATGCCATACGTAGTATGTGTGTGCAGTGTATATAGTGTGTGTGCAGTGTATGTACAGTGTATATAGTGTGGGTAGTGTGCATTCAGTGTATAGTATATACATGGAGTATATATCATATGTGTATATGCCATATGTAGTATGTGTGTGCAGTGTATATGTGTAGTGTATGTACAGTGCATGTATGTAGTGTATGTGTACAGTGTATGTAGTGTAGTGCATGTAATATGTGTATGTACAGTGTATGTAGTGTATTTGTCTAATGTATGTACAGTGTATGTAGAGTATGGCTAGGTTCACACAATGTCTTTTTTTGGCCGTTCAACAGCGGTCATTTTGAGGTAAAAATGATGGGCGTCCAAAAAGATGGCCAAAAAAAGATGTTGTGTGAACCTAGCCTATGTGTGTAGTGTGTGCACAGTGTATATAGTGTATGTGTAGTGCATTTAGTATATGTATGTGCAGTGTATATGTGTTGTGTGTACAGTATATGTAGTGCATGTGTGTAGTGTGTACAGTGTATGTAGTTTATATGTGTAGTTTGTGTACAATGTATGTGTGTAGTGTGTGTATAGTGTATGTAGTGTATGTGTGTAGTGTGTGTATAGTGTATGTAGTGTTTGTGTGTAGTGTGAAGCATATGTACAGTGTATATAGTGTATTTGTGTAGTGTGTACAATGTATGTAGTATATGTGTGTAGTGTGTGTACAGTATATGTAAGGGGAGATTTATCAAACATGGTGTAAAGTGAAACTGTCTCAGTTGCCCCTAGCAACCAATCAGATTCCACCTTTCATTCCTCACAGACTCTTTGGAAAATGAAAAGTGGAATCTGATTGGTTGCTAGGGGCAACTGAGCCAGTTTCACTTTACACCATGTTTGATAAATCTCCCGTAGTGTTTATTAAGTGTGTGTATAAAGTGTGAGTAAAGTGTATTGTATGCAGTGTATGTAGTATATTTTTATGAGTTGTGAAGCCTATGTATCATGGTAGCTCTGGCCAAACACCCGGAAGGCCAGGCAGGGTCCTCCACTTTTTTTACCCAGTGGCCTCAAGAAAGCCCAGCCTGATTCACTGTAACACCTGCGGCAGGACCTGAGAGTCCTGGACAAGGCCTGTCTCATGTGCTGCCCCCTTATGTCCAGAACTAGGCATGGTGCAGTAAGCAGATTTGTCCATCAGTACTCGAAGAAAAGCTGGATGACAACAAGAGCTGGCATGGCGGCCATATTGATCGTCCCCCATCTCTATAACTACAATGTAGTCGGCCAACCTGATTAATAAATAGTTAAACTGTAAAGCATCCTGTGGGATTTCCAGCATGCTGATCCTGTAAGTCCAGCCTTCAGGTCCAGGAAATTGGCGGCATCTGGTGTGTATTAGCGGAGAAGATCTGCCAGGCCTGATACATAACTGGATGGGGCTTCTGTGTAAGAAACTGATGAAAACAAACTTACTCCTCATGTTCATGGCTGCGGAGGATTCGAGGGTCAGTATGTGAGGTCCCCAAAGCCTCAGCAATGTATCTTATGGAATTAGTATCCTGACAAGCAGAGTCGGAGAACAACCCCTCAGGTGATGGGGTGATCAGTAGATAATGCTATTGTTACATTTTGGGACACTAACCCCATAAAGAGAAGATATTTCCCCTATAGGTTCCATTCATAACACAACACTCTAGATAGATAGATAGATAGATAGATAGATAGATAGATAGAAAGATAGATAGATAGATAAATATCACATTCCTAGTATATGTTCTTCCATGACTCCGTCCCCTGTGTATTGAGCCCACAGAGCATGCTCACAAATGTGTCCCATACAAATAATAGGGTTTGGAGATGTTCAATGTGTCTATGAGGCTTGGCGTAAAGCATGTCACTAATTGCTTCTTAAAAAGTTTAGGCAAGATGGCTGCCTCTATAATGCATGATAGAAGTTTAATTTTTTTTTTACTTTATATTTAGGTCTAAAGAGGTGGACTTACTGAAGAACAAGAGTCGGAAGAAAAGGCCAAATTCTGAGCTGAAGAAAGTGGTAAGTCACAGCTGTATCTATGGTGCAGAGTATCGCACCTGTGACCTGTTACCATCTAGCACTACCATAGAATTGAAGAATACTCAGCCAATTACATGGAAGGATATAGTGAGCTGTAGTCATGGATGTAATCAGAGATAACTTAGATCCCAGGTCTTTATTCACTTAAATGTCAGGGTTAGTGGCAACTGTGGCACCTAGGTGTATAGAAACCATATGCCACTTCCTTTTTTTAGCTGCCAATCGATGGTTGTTTTTGGACACTTTGCCCCCCCCCCCAAAAAAAAGAATAGTACTGAAAAGTGCAGAATAGTACTGATAAAAACTACCACCCACCCTGCAAAAAAAAATTAGCATGGGACGATCCCATGAGTAGTGGAGAAAAGTCTGCAGTAGTTTAGCAGCCCCCTTAATAGTAGTCTCCTGGGTAGTTGGGCAGCCCACACGGGAGTTTTACAGTTCCTTTAGTAACTGAGCGGTCCCTTCAGTAATTAAGCAGTCTCTCCACTAGTGAAGGTAGTAGTTAAGTAGTCCCCTCAGTAGTGGAGCAGTTCCCACAGTAGTTATGCAATCCCTGTAGTAGTGGAGTAGTTCTAGCAGTAGTTAGGCAGCCCCCTCAGGAATGGAGTAGTCCCTGCAGTAGTTAGGCAGTCCCCTGTGCGGCAGCACGTGATCATATCAGAGTATCAGGAACTGCAGGACTTAGGCAGTCCGACAGAAATGTTGGTGGCAGCAGAGGAGCCTGTGTCACCCTTTACTGCTGCCACTCAACAGAAATTGAATAATAGCTAAAAAAAATATATACATTTATTTTAACAAAGTTATATAACAAAGTAATCTAACTTTCTTAAAGCAATGTATCAGAAAAAAACATTTCCAGAGTCTCCAGAGTACCCCTTTAAGTTAAAGTCACTGTTTAATTTTTTTTTTCAGAAATCAACAGTACAGGCAATTTTAAGAAACTTTGTAATCGGGTTTATTAGCCGAAAATGCATTTTTATCATGAGAAAGTAGTTTGAAGCTCTCCCCCCTGTCTTCATGGTTGTCTATGGAGAGGGGAGGGGTGGAGGGAGATAAGGCACCAAAACAGGACAACAAAGAGTTAATTTACAGCGACATCACTGGGCTATCTCCTCTGACCTCTCTGATCTCTGAATAGAGGCTTTCACACAGCTCCCACTGTGTAATCCTTTTTTCTCTGCTCTCTGCTGGCGACTAATCTCACTCCTTCCTGCTCCCCCCTCCCCTCTCCATAGAACAGACAAGGGCATGTCTGATGCAACAAGACACAATTTCATAATAATTTGCAGTGGATAAGAGAGAGGAGGGAGGGGGGGGACCTGGGGAAAGTCTTTTTGAATGCAGATAATGGTATATTTGCCTAATAAACCCAATTGCAAAGTTTCTTAAAATCGACTGGACTATTGATTTCTGCAAAACAAACAAACAAACAAAAAAAAAGACAGTGACTCTTTAAGCAGTCCCCTGAGTAGTTGAGCAGTCTCCTTAGTAGTTTAGCAGTCCCTCAGTAGTTGAGTAGTTCCCTCAGCAGATAAGCAGCCTCCCCCCCCCCCCCCCAACATTTGAGAAGTCCCCTTAGTATTTAAACAGTCCCCTCAGTAGTTGAGCAGTCCTTTCAGTAGTTGAATAGTGCTTATGGTAGTTGAGCAGTCCCATCAGTAAATAAGCAGCCCCCTTAGCACTTGAGCACCCCTCTAGGTAAATGAACCCCGCCCCCCCAGCATTTGAGCAATCCTCTCAGTAGTTAAACAGTCCCTCAGTAGTTGAGCAGTCCCCTCACTAGATGAGAAGTCCCCTCAACAGCTAAGCAGTCCCCTTCACTTGAGCAGTCCTTTTGGTAACTGAGCACCTCCCCCAGCAGTTAAGCAATCCCTTTGGTAGTTGGTCTGCTCAGGTAATAGGTGATTTATTTTCTACAACTTCAAACTCATAAAGACAAAGCGATTTGAACTAAGTCACCAGTTGCAAATATCCCTGGATTCAACATGGTTTCCCCACTTCAAAGCCATTGAGTTTACCACTATACTAATCCACAAGACTGCACCGATTAAACCTCCTGTCCAAGCTCCTCATTTCCACATGTAGTTTGTCAGGAACCTTCATACCTTGGAAATCACAAACTGCTGAAATATTCCCTGGAGTTGACAGGTCTCGAGAAGACGAGAACGAGCTCCTGCCAGAGAGGTTTCCCCAAAGTCAATTTAAGATCAGCCATTTATCATGTTGGATTTCTGTAAGTTAATGCACATGTACTATGTGAGAACAATGAGAGCCGCAGAGATGGGATGGATACATTACTGCCTATGGCTACTGCATGTTAATCTAATTTTGGCTTATTTTGTTCCTCGGGAGGAATTTATGATACGGGCTGAAATTAACCCCTCAGGCCAAGTACACGACTCTGCTATAACACCAACCTATACCCCAAACCAAAGATGGGTTATCTGTATAGACAAGCCCGTGTCACGTATCATACTGGTCTCCCCATGAGACATGATGTTATTGTTAATGGCAGTCATTTTAAGACTCAAGAAGGGATCCTATAGTAGACCTCCTTCTGTTTCAAGGAGTTGTCCACTGCCAGCAACCTTCCTAACCTGGTACCCAGACACTTGACTCTTGGCCATAGGCATAAATTATGCTGAAAGAACACTGGTCTGATGATTATGAACTCCAATTTCTTCAATAAAAGTAGGTTTCAAAGTTGGATTGGTCCACCTGCAAAATATCTTTAATCTGCATGGTCCAAAAGTTTTTAGTGTTATCAGCAGAAAAGTTATCAGGTCTTACTTAGTTGCCAACCCATCCAATCAAATATGGTGGTGTAGAGATGCAGCCTTATCTATATCCATTTACAGGGTTAGCCTTATATGAATCTTGGTTTCAATTCCAGTTGACTATGGTAGATTGTCCCGCCTCAGGTCTTCAGGTTCCTCAGTAATGTGTACATTATATCAAGTCACGTCTCCATCTTGTTATGATGGTTCTCTTGGTCAACTTGTGGGGATCAAGGGATCATCTCGAGGTAGTGGTCTATTCAGTGGGATAGGACAGTCCACCTATCTTTGACTGGTGATCTTTCTGATTGTTTTTTCCTTTTACCTCCAGATAATACACAAGGAAAATGGGAGTCCAGAAACCAATGGGATAAAAAATGGCACCATCATTATAGGTGGGTACATGTTATCAGGGCTTGTTCATCGAAGGAGATTGGTGGTTGAGAAGACATAGTGGCTTGTTTATCACAAGATGGGGCAATGAGCTGGAGGACACTGCTTGTGCTGCATATAAAGAAGAGCCTGCTATGCTCTTGGGAGATCCATTACATGAGAGATGTCTTCAAGATATGAATACTCAGCACTAGAGATTAGTTACCACTTGGGGGTAGTGGGTTGGAGTAGTGAAGACATAGAGGAGGATAGAGTGAGTCTCCTAAGCCAGTAGGTCCGAGGCAGGACCAAGGTATATTGCGTGGTTCTAGATTCATACCCGGGGGTAGCTACAACTAAGTTATGAAGGCACTGTGTGGGTAGTGGAAGGTTGGCTGCACTAAGCCTGTATGTGTGCTAGACTGATTTGCCTACAGAAAGTCATGTTGTAAAATTGCAATCTAAGTTACTGACCATGACAAGTCCTGGAAAGCAGAGTGAAGCACTGTCCACGGGGCTATGTGAGGTCATCACTGTCCTGAGGCCCATGTGAAGTCAACTGTGACAGGTGAGAGAGAGTTAGGCTGGGTTCACACTGCGTTTTTGCAATCCGTTTAACGGATGCGTTTTTTTTTAACGGACAAACAAAATAGTGTCAGCAACGTCTTTGTGTCCGTCAAAAAAAAAGGGATCCATTTTGATCCGTTTTTTGTATAATGGAAGTCAATGGAAAAACAGATCAAAGCGAATACACACAGCAGCATCCGTTTTTGCAATCCGTTTTTCATCCTTTTTTTAAAAAAAAAAAAAAACGTATTGCAAAAACGCAGTGTGAACCCAGCCTTATAAATACTATTCAAGCTATGTTCCAGAGTGTTCAGACACATAGTGCCACCTAGGTATACTGCAACCAGCAAGCTTCAGTGCCTTATATAAGACTAACAAATAATCTACAGTTTTAATGGCATTCTTTAGAAGGACAATCAACCATTCTTTTATTGCATGTACGAGGGTGTCATGTGCTGCATATCTAGTGACGTCCTGCATAACTATGGGGGGATGACATGTTGTGTAACTACGAGTAATATAATGTTGTATAACTATGATGGAGGAATAACATGTTGTATGACTATGGAGGCTGCATTGCTACTCTGCTATGCTACGTAACAGTGGAAGAGTGATGTGCTGCATCACTATAGAGGAGAGATGTGCTGCAAAGATATGGAGGAGAGATGTGCTGCATAGCTATGGAGTAGAGATGTGCTGCATAGCTATGGAGGTACAAATGTGCAAAAAAGAGCCTGTGGAGCCTCATTTAAGAGTCTCGAAATTTTGGCTGTACTCCTTGAGACCAGTGATCTGTTTCCCATATAACTATGGAGGTGCAATGTACTGTATAACTATGGAGGTGCATTGTGATACATCACTATGGGGGAGCGATATGCCTCATAACTATGGAGGTGCAATGTACTGTTTAACTATGGAGGTGCATTGTGATACATTACTATGGGGTAGCGATGAGCTATATAACTATGGGCTAGTATAACTATGTGGGTGCATTGTGATACATTACTATGGGGGAGTGATGTGCTATATAACTTTGGGGGTGCATTGTGCTACATAACCACGGAGGTGTGATGTCCTGGATAACCACAAGTCCTCCATAACCCATTGTCTGTAATGGCTGTGAGGTCCCGACCCATCACTGCTGTCTCCTTTTCCATTATACACAGCCAGATGGTAAATCTGTTTTGTTGGAATCTTCCTCCCACACATAGAAGCTTACAGGACCATAATCTAATATTCCCACATTGTCCGTTGTTCGCATCACTGAGTGACATCCCCTAGTGGCAGGTCCCCCTCACTACAATATGAGGAGGAAGCACGATGGAGGGTCCCGCTTGCTTGTAATTCCTTGATGTTGATACACATTCTTCTTTGTGGGTGTGATGAGAACCTGGAAAGCTTCAGTAAGACAAAAGCTTTGTTTCTGCTTCTTGCTGAGCAAGCAGAGACAGGAAGAGCCGAAGGCAGAGGAGCCTGTGCTTACTGGTAGAG
Organism: Dendropsophus ebraccatus; assembly: GCF_027789765.1. NCBI lineage: Eukaryota > Metazoa > Chordata > Amphibia > Anura > Hylidae > Dendropsophus > Dendropsophus ebraccatus. Next base: position 120,438,987 of record NC_091459.1, read on the forward strand.
TCTTAATAACCCCATGATAAGCTTTTATATAGGGCCTGATAGGCTCCAATTAATAACTTGTAAAGTTCTGACATGTGGGCGAGGGACCGCTGCCAACTGTGAGCAAGACGCTATCCTGGGGCCCAGTCTATTTAGGCCAATAGGATATCCTGTATTTTTGGTTAGGCATAGATATGTGTTTAAAGGGAACCTGTCACCACAAAAATGTTACGTAGTGTATGGGAATCATGTTATAGAGCAGGAGGAGCTGAGCAGATTAATATATAGCTTTCTGTAAAAAAAAAAATGTATACAGTATATTACTTTTAACTTATTGATTGTAACCCCTACACTTTAGTGGACAGTGCTAGTCAATGATAGGACCGCCCACTGGACTCCTAAGCATCAAAAGCTAAGAGAGTTTAATCAATAAGTTACAAGTTCTACTGAACCTTTTCCACAAAGATATATATCAATCTGCTTTATAATATGATGTTGATAGATCAGACGACACATACAATGTGATAGGTTCAATTTATAAAAGAATCTTCAGTGTAAGAAGAACAGGTGCCCCAAGTTAAGTTGAGAGCAGGAGGTCTAATGGCCCAAGAAAAAGGAGAATATAGAAACACCAAGGGCTTGAGTCAGGGAGACTAGATAAAGACCTGGGGGGAGATTTATCAAAGGGTGTAAAATTTAGACTGGTGCAAACTGCCCACAGCGACCAATCACAGCTCAACTTTCAGCTCTGGTAAACTAAAAAAGACGCTGTAATTGGTTGCTGTGGGCAGTTTGCACCAGTCTAAATTTTACACCCTTTGATAAATCTCCCCCCTGGAGTCCAACACAAGAAGACCAGGGGCCTGAGACAAGAAGACTACGTGATGATGTGGAATCCAAGACAAGGGGACTGAAAACCAGGAGCCAAGAGACAAAAGGACCAAATGAAGACCAAATGCCCAAGTAAGACTAAGAACCCCAATCAAGATCATAAGAAGACTAGGTGCCTTGGAAAAGGAGATTACAGGGAGACCAAGGGCCGACCAAGACCCTGAGATGAGGAGAACACAAGAAGACCTTAGGCCTGAGACAAGGAGACTAAAGAAAGACCAGAGGCCTGAGACAAAGGAAGGACCTGGGACCCGAGACAAGGGGACTACATAAAGACTAGGGGTCTGTGACAAGAAGATCAGGGGCCTGAGAGGCCAAGTCCTTAAATCAAGGAGAGCACAAGAAGACCAATGGCCTGAGAAAGCAAGAGACAAGAGGAATACATAAAGACAGAGTCCAAGACACAGTGATCACATGAAGACCAAGGGCCTAAGTCAGGAAGACTACAAGAAGACCAGTTGCCCGAGACAAAGAGACCACAGTAAGACCAGGTGTCTTAGGGCCCTATGAGGGTATGTGTACATTTCGGAAAATCGACGGAAAATCCGTTGCGGAATCCGCCGATCGCGTTCACTTTCGGACTGCGAGCGGGCACGTTCATTCTTTGGACGCCGTGCATAGAATGGAGTCTATGACACAGGTGGAGACACGCGCGCCCGCGCGAATTTCCGAAGTGTGCTCATACCCTTACACTGAACGATATTCTGCCAGATTATTGCTTCGGTAATACAGACAACAATCAGCCGATGACCGGACGCACATACCCACCATCGATGAACGGCCAACAGCTGATAATGCGTGAACTTTTATTTTACACTTGTAAAGAAAGGGCTGCATGGATATTGCTAATCATGTCCGTCAGTAGTGGATTATAACAGGGGCGTTCCAGGCGGCAGCCCGGGGCCCTGAGCTCTTGGGGGGCCCATGACCACCCAAAAAGACTTATACTTTCAGTGGTGTCTCCTGGCTACACTTTTGCAATGATTTGCAAAAAATCACTGTTTTTTAATTGCAATTTTGCACAAATCAGGATATCATGACATTATCTATACTGTACTATGAACGCCAGGCGAGTGCCACCATAGTTACAGTGGGGTGAGGGGCCCAGGCTTGGTGAACAGCCCGGGGCCTATGGTAAAATTAATCCGCCCCTGATGTCCGTGTAGCCCTTGCTTCAAGATAATTGAGCCTTGTAATAAGCTCTGTGATCACTATAGAGCCCTTAGACAGGGAGACCTACTGTATGTAAGAGCAGGACCTGTGGAGGACCAGGGACCCGAGACAAGGGGATTACAGGAAGACCAGGGGTCTGAGGCAAGGAGACTACAGGAAGAACAGGGTCATTTTCTCCTCTTAGTTCTCGTTGTATCAGAGACACAGTATGGAGCGGATGCGTTGTAGCAGAAGGACATGGCAGCATGTCTCGGCACATCAGGGGAGGTTACTTTTACTTTTAGCACTCTTTTGGCAGTGTAGTGCTCACCTTTGATGATGTCAGGAGCTGAAGCCAAGAATGTGTCCCCAATCCTGGGATATAAGATATAATGATGATGAATTAGCGGCAGGTACTGTACATTATCCACACAGCCGGGATGCCGCTCACCTTCAGCTATGTCTTCCCAATGTTTTAGAAATGTATCTGTAGAATTTTCCATTATAATTCTGAACGATCTTCAAGATCTCGGCTTGCTGACATTCATTGGGAACCTTCCTAATTTACTGATCTCTGTACTGTAACAAGCCATGCAGCTCTGCCCATCACTTCACAAAATCTGCTTGTTGTCAGTGAACATGACTATCTAAGCTTACAGTCAACGTGTGCAAACCTAGTCCTGCTCACACAGCTGAGGGCTTCTTCTTGGCATCAGTGTTAGCAGTCCTTGATGATCTGAACATGTCGGCCTATCCTGTCCTCTCTTTGACTGAAGGCTGACTGCTATTTCTTGTACTGACACATTGTCACAAACTTCAGTCGTATCATGTCAGTATTACATTATATTTTTTTTCCAGGAACACTAAGGGCTCGTTCCCACTGAGCAAAAGCAGCTGAATTTCTGCGCTGAATCAGCGCTGAAATTTTAGCCATTAAAATAGGTGCAGAGCTAATTTCCATTGTGTTGAATGGAAATTCTGCTCTGCAGTTCACACAGTGGAATTTCCGCACTGAACTAATCCGCTTTCCGCCAGAAGAATGAACATGTTCATTCTTCCGCTAGCGGAAGCCTATACAAATCAATGGGGCTCTGATTTTCTGTTTCAGCGCGGAATACGCGCGTATTCAGCGCAGAATACAAGCGTAATACAAGCGGAAATTACTCACTGAATCAGCGCGGAAATGGGGAAAAGGGGGGGGGGGAGGATTCTAGTATATGTTCTGGTATAGTCTAGTTTACTCACCAAATACTCGCTGAATTTCAGCGCTGAATGCATGCGGATTCAGCGCGGATTCCTCGAGTATTCCGTGCTGAATTTGTCAAGAGCTGATTACGAGCTGAACACTTTCCTAGCAGAATACGCAGGGATTCTGCTTACATTCTGCTTATATTTTGCTCGGAATTCAGGGTCAGTTGATTTCAGGCGGAAATATTTCCTTGCGTAATCCGCTCCTTTTGCTCTGTGTGAACGTAGCCTAAGGCTTTGACAACGAGGGGCATGGCTTATTGTGGGTGTGGTCTATGGGGGTGTGGTCTGTTGTGGGTGTGGCTTGTCATCTGTGTTAATTGGTTTTCGGAATTTTCTCTATATTGTCCTCTATATTGTGTATTGTATTGACCTTACAGCTAGGACCATACACATGAGTACAAGATGCTGGGAAAGCTGGGTGACCTCCATCATACTGAGTATAAGATTCAGGGAAAGCTGGGTGACCCAATTCATACTGAGTACAAGATGCTGGGAAAGCTGGGTGACTTCCATCATACCGAGTATAAGATGCTTAGAAAGCTGGGTGACCTCCATCATATTGACTACAAGATGCTGGAAAGCTGGTTGAGCTCCTAATTACTGACTACAAGATGCTGGAAAGCTGGGTGACCGCCTTCATACTGAGTACAAGATGCTGGAAAGCTAGGTGACCTCCATCATACCGAGTACAAGAGGCTGGAAAGCTGGGTGACCTCCCTCATACTGAGTACAAGATGCTGGAAAGATGGATGACCACATCATACTGAGTATAAGATGCTGGGAAAGCTGGGTGACCACATCATATTGAGTATAGGATGGGTAGAAAGCTGGATGACCCCCATCATACTGAGTATAAGATGGTGAGAAAGCTGGGTGACCACATCATACTGAGTACAAGATGCTGGAAAGCTGGGTGACCTCCATCATACTGAGTACAAGATGCTGGGAAAGCTGGGTGACCTCCATCATACTGAGTACAAGAGGCTGGAAAGCTGGGTGACCTCCATCATACTGAGTATAAGATGCTGGAAAGCTGGGTGACCTCCATCATACTGAGTACAAGATGCTGGGAAAGCTGGGTGACCTCCTTCATACTGAGTACAAGATGCTGGGAAAGCTGGGTGACCTCCATCATACTGAGTACAAGATGCTGGGAAAGCTGGGTGACCTCTATCATACCGAGTGCAAGATGCTGGGAAAGCTAGGCGACTTCCATCATACTGAGTATAAGATGCTGGGAAAGCTGGGTGACCTCTATCATACTGAGTACAAGATGCTGGGAAAGCTGGGTGACCTCCATCATACTAAGTACAAGATGCTGGGAAAGCTGGGTGACCTCTATCATACCGAGTGCAAGATGCTGGGAAAGCTGGGCGACTTCCATCATACTGAGTACGAGATGCTGGAAAGCTGGGTGACCTCCTATCATACTGAGTATAAGATCCTGGAAAGCTGGGTGACTCCTATCATGCTGAGTACAATACAAGATGCTGGGAAACTGGGGTTTCTGTATTCTAACTATTGTTTTCACCATTGTTGCTGTCAAAATACCCCCCCCCCAGGCAATCATTCATCCCTTCTTTAGAATAAACCCCCCATGGACATCCCCCCAACCAATGGTTTCCCACTCGGTCAGAGCAGTTTACTTTTAACTACAAGTCTCATTAGTAGGCTTGTAATTAAGTAAAGGGGACTCGAGTGGCGGGGCTTCCAGGACATGCACGGGATATTAATTTGCCGAGACTGTCCCAGCAAAACCAGGACTGTTGGCAACAATGGTATTATTGCTCTATATATGAGTCTTATGGCTTATGGGGGCCTCTTTTTCTCCTTACAGGCACTGAAGTAGATCCAGAAAAGAACAAAAAGGAAAATAATAAAGTGGCATCACCCCGCAAGGTCCGGGGGACTGTTAAGAATGAATCTGATAGCAAGTCTCCTGATATAATGCACAGAGTCCTCCCGCCTCCCCCCGAGGACCTACAGACTGCTCCTACTGCACTGGAGCTGGATGATCCTCTGTATGACAGTGTGAAGGAGATGAGGGATCAACTGGTGGAAGGGGAAGATGCACTGAGCAGTAAGTGTACATTTAGAGGGCTCGTCCACTCTTAGGGTATTATTAGACGGAACGATAATCGGCCGAATTGGCCCGATTCGGCCGATTATCGCGCCATGTAATAAATGCAACGATCAGCCGATGACAACGATCATCAGCTGATCGTTGATATAGGTTAAACCCTATTTTTGTCGGGCGCCGACCGCGCACCGCTACGTGTAATAGCGGTGCGTGGCCGGCGACTAACGATATACATTACCCATCCACGTTCCAAGGCTTCTCCTGCCGTCCGCTTCTCCCGGGGTCCCGTGCGCGCTCTAGCTTCACAGCGGCCTGTCAGCGGCCCGCAGCGGTCCCGGCCTGTGATTGGCTGAGCGGCCTACCAGCTGACAGGCCGCTGTGAAGCTAGAGCGCGCACGGGACTCCGGGAGAAGCGGACGGCAGGAGCAGCCCTGGAACGTGGATGGGTAATGTATGCCAGTTTAGCAAGGGCTGTAAGGACATCGGTAACGATGTCCTTGCAGCTCTTGTCAAACGATTATCGGACCGTGTAATAAAGCCAGTAAACGAGCAACGATCTAGCAGATCGGCGCTCGTTTACAGGTATTATCGGGCCCTGCTCGGTCCGTGTAATACCACCCTTAGAAATAAAACTTTATCATTGTACAAGAAACAGTGCTCATCCCACCAGACTCTGTGTCATACAGGCAGTCTATGAGAGGGCTCGCGTTTCCTCTCTCCGTAGACTGGCCTGCATGACACGGAAGCTGACGGTAGAGGAATTCCGCCAGTTTTACTCTGTGTGAACTGGCCCTTACCCTCAAGCAATAACAGGACAGCTTTTGTTTTGCCTTTGTTGCCCATAGCAACCAATCACAGTACAACTTTCATTTTCTATTCTGGTCTTGAAAAATTAAAGCTTCACTGTGATTGGTTTCTATGGCAACAAAGCCATTTATCTTTCAGTTTTCACCTCTTTTTTCATCATCTGTATCGGACCCCCACACCCCAGCTAGTAATCCCCTATTCTATGGATAGGGAATAACTTTAGATTGTAGGATTTACCCCTTTTAGCTTTTGCCTCTGATGATGTCTATTCTCTCTTTACAAAAACAGATAACAATGACAGGACAGCCATTGATCCAATGCATGATTCCTCTACACTAGAAAGAGTTAACCCTTTATATGTATCAGCCGATGAGATGGAAGACCCTCCATCATACCAGGTGACTATATCTGAGCTTCCGAGTCCTGAAGCCCCTATGAAGGGTGAAGACAGTAAGGCCCAGGTTGTTGCCGAACCCTTATATGCTGTAATTCGTAAAGAACCGTCAGTGAAGAAACAGCCAGCAAAAACTACAGAGAACTCACCTTTACAAAGAGAGGTTTTAGTGGAGGAACTTAGCGAAACTGTTGTCTCTACTACATCCATAGAGGAGAAGCCGCCCAACAACCAGAGTTCTTCTGAAAAATTGGATTCCATGTTAAACCATTGGAAGAAGAGGGGTGTAATATCTACTCAGTCACCCGAAGAAGGCCGAGCTGTAAATGTCAACCAGAGTGATCCGCCATTGGTTCCAGTCAAGCTATTCGACATAGAAAGTGATTTAAAACAATATACAATTGAGGTAATGTGACACTCGAAACCAGGACACTTTATGGTTGTGAACTGTATATGTTATGAGCCTTATAGTTGTGACCTGTATATGTTATAAGCCTTGGGGCCAGTTCACATGGGGTAAAACTGGCGAAATCCCGCCAGCCTCCATGTCATACAGGCAGTCTATTGGAGGGCTTGCGCACCTCCTCTCTCTCTCTTGACATGTCAATTCCTCCGCGCAGAGAGAGGAGGCGCGAGCCCTCCCATAGACTGCCTGTATGACATGGAGGCTGCCGGGATTCTGCGGCGGAGAGTTCCACCGCGGAATTCCATCAGTTTTACTCCTTCTGAATTTGCCCTTATAGTTGTGACCAGTATATGTTATACACCTTATGGTGGTGACCATAAGACGTGTTTATTCAGAACAGTGCAGTGCACAGATAGTAGTACCCAGTGAATTTCACAGGATGAATGATCTCTGCCATCATCTCTAGTTAGGGTACTATTGCACGAGACGATAATTGGCCGAATTGGCCAATGATCGCTCCATGTAGTAAATACAACGATCAGCCGATGAAAACGATCATCGGCTGATCGTTGATATAGGTTCTGACCTATTTTCAGCGGGCGTCGACCGCGCACCGCTACGTGTAATGGCGGTGCGCGGCCGTCGACTGACGATATACATTACTTATCCACATTCCAGGGCTGCTCCTTCGGTCTTTTCCCGGGGTCCCGCTCGCTCTAGCTTCAAAGCGGCCTTTCAGCTGACAGGCTGCCCAGGCCAATCACAGGCCGCGGCGGGCCCGGCCTGTGATTGGCTGAGCGGCCTGTCAGCCGACAGGCCACTCTGAAGCTAGAGCGCGCGGGACCTGTGGAGAAGCGGACCGCAGAAGCAGCCCTGGAGCATGGATAGGTAATGTATGGAGTTTAAACAAGGGCTGCAAGGACATCGGTAATGATGTCCCTGCAGCCCTTGTTAAACGATTATCAGGTCGTGTAATAGGCCCAGTAAACGAGCGACAATCTAGCAGATCGCTGCTCCTTTACAGGTATTATCGGGCCCTGCTCGGCCCGTGTAATACCACCCTTATTCAGTGGTATTTAGGGAGTATTTACACCCTTCACTTTTACATTGCATCATATTTAGGGTTCACTGAAACAAACCCATTGAACCCATGTTGTTCTAAACTTTGTTAAAAGTTTAGATTAAAACAAACATTGACTTGTGAGGAGGAGGGATTGCATGACATCAAGGTAGCCCATAATGCCTTGCAAACAGTTTTCCAAGCTAATCAGGAGGCGGTGTAGGGGTGATGTCCCAGCCAATGAAAAACACTTAGATGTCCCAGCCAACACACTTAGAAGTAGTAACACAATACATGGGGGGAATGTATCAATGCCTTGTCTAAAAACCTAGTGCAAAGAAAAAGAACAATCGAATATTTGCGCCAATTTTCATCAAACTTAAACAAACACCATTAATAAATTCCCTCCAATAATTGTAGTTAAAGCAGCTCGGCAGACAGCGTTCGGCATGTTTTAATACATGTTACAGCGGTTTTCCCATCTGCCCTTTTTGTCTTCGCCCAACTGTGTCCCACTCTCACTTCTAGGGTGATATCAGTGTTCGAGATTCTAGGCAATGAGCTATCAATACGACAGCAAGGGGACAAACTTCAAAAGAAAGCAATTTTGCATTTTGCATTTTGCTTCAAATACCCCTTTAGGGTATAAACACACACGGCATATATGCTGCGTGTTTACTGCTGCGATATGCAGCAAATACGCAGCAAATACGCAACAAATACACAGCAGATTAGATCTAAATAACTGAACACAGCATCAAATCTGCACCATCAAATCTGCTGCAGATCTGCTGCGTATCGTATATGCAGCAGATACGCAGCAGATATGCAGCAAATACGCAGCAGATGTGATGGTGAAGATTTGATGCTGTGTCCAGTTATTTAGATCTAATCTGCTGTGTATTTGTTGCGTATTTGCTGCCTATTTGCTGCGTATCGCAGCAGTAAATACGCTGCATATACGGTGTGTGTGTTTGTACCCTTAGGGTACAAACCCACACACCGTATACGCAGCTTATTTACTGCTGCGATACGCAACAAACACGCAACAAACACGCAGCAGATTAGATCTAAATAACTGGACACAGCATCAAATCTGCACCACCAAATCTGCTTCAAATCTGCTGCGTTTTTGCTGTGTATCTGCTGTGTATACGGTGTGTGGGTTTGTACCCTTATGGTGCGTTCACACCTACAGGATCTGCAGCTGATTTTCTGCAGCAGATTTCATTTAAATAACTGAACACAGCATCAAATCTGCTGCAGATCTGCTGCAGATCCTGTAGGTGTGAACGCACCCTTAAAAGGGTTATACAGCGCTACAAAAACATGCCCACTTTGTTTCAGAGACAGCACTGCTCTTGTCTCCAGGTCAGGTGTGGTTTGCAATTAAGCTCCTTTCACTTCAATGGAACTGAATTACAAAACCCAACCCAAAAGACGGAAGACGCATTGTTTCAGAGTTAGCACCGCTCTTGTCTCCAGTTTGGGTCGGGTTTTGAAATTCAGTTCCATTGAAGTGAATGGAGCTTAATTGCAAACCACACCTGACCTGGAGACAAGAGCGGTGCTGTTTCTGAAACAAAGTGGCCACGTTTTTTAGCACTGGATAACCCCTTTAGGTTTCTTGGTACACTAATTGTTGTGAAGAAGCTATGTGTAGAGGGTTGTGTGTCACTTTCTAGGGTGCCAATCCTGTTGCTGCTCTTGACAACTTGCAAAAAGCTTCTTCACTTTCCTGGTGCCAAACCAGTTGCTGCTCCCAAAACAGGGAGAATTTTTGGAAAAAGCCAATGCGTCTTCCATCTTTCAAGGTGTGCGTGTAAACACAGACAGGCATCGGCCACCAAAACTATATTTTTTTTGGTGGGCTCTAAGACCTATGTGTTATACATGAGGTTTAGACTAAACTAATTTGGTTCGAACCAAACATTTTGCTGAAGTTCAATGAACTTGCCAAACCAAACTCTTGAAACTCTGCTCATCTCTAATCACATTTACTGTAAGTATTCAGATTGTTTTCTGTGAACTCTGTTGAGCTCAGGTGCATCCTGTTTCCATCCATCTTCCTTGTGAGATATGCTTACGATTGCGGTACATTCAATGACTGGCTGTGATTGTGAAAGACGCACACCTGTCTATATGTGGCCTCAGAGATGACAGTGCAAAGTGTAGACAAGTTATAAAGTTGAAGGAAAGGTCTGTAGACTTCCAAGAGACATCGATTAGTATCAGACTGATGTGGGTCTGATTTCTGGTAGTTGCAGACTATAGGGGCTACACACCTCTCATTGTTAACCAGACACTACACCATACATATAAGTGCTGGAGTCTGATATTGCAACTTACTTTAGCTTAGGCAGAGCTGCAATACCAAGTATTGCCACAATTAAATTTATGGCACTGTTTTGTTGTTGTATAGTAGTTGTTAGTTGTTGTGTAGTAGTTGTATATACTCGGTGATGTGGCCAAAGAATAAAGTCTCTTGTGGCAGAGCAGAGAGCCAATCGTCTCTCAGTCCACTGTATTTAACTATAAGGGCCCATAAGGAGCCGTTATGGTTAAATACATAGGTGCAGGAGCAGACTACCTTCTGCTTAACCCCTTATGTACTGCTGTGTAAGTGACATAAACCCCACTTACATGTTGCAACACAAAAAAGGGTTAAAAGCAGAAGAGAGAGAGAGAGATGGCTCATGCACTGATAACCCCTGACCTCTGCAGGGCTCAGGAGAACAGAGATCAGGGGTTATTAGAGCAGTGAAGTAGAGATCGCCTTGTCTTCTGCTTATTAACACATTTTTATGTTGCAGCATGAAAATAAACTTTGGGTCACTTACACACAGCAGTACCTAAGGGGTGAAGCAGAAGGACACAGGTTGGCTCTTATCTTCCCTGTGCATCCCCGGGCCCCCCTCCCCCACGGCCCTATAGCAGCTGCCTACCCAGCCTCTATGGTAGCTACGCCTATGATTGTCCCTATTGACCTGCATTGTCAAAGAGTCATGGTGTCCAAATAACCAGTGATCACAGTGTATGATAGAGTGGTAGCACCTGCTTCTAGCGAAGGGGCATGAACTCACTGTAAGCAGTTTCTGAACAATTGCAACATACGCAAAACACCCTTACTAGGTAACGTCAGATTTCTGACAAGTAACTGTGCATCACATGTAGAAATCACTTTGTGTGGTTTATATCACTCTGAATCATTTCCTTTATGTAAGACTTTTGCCTTGATAGACTGTATTGCTTTGTATGTCAATCGCTCATGATGGTGGAAGATAGAGAGGAAGAAATGACGTAAGAAGAACACAAAGACGGGAGGAATGTAACCTGTGCTGCCTCCTAGATCTGTGGGTATAAGGTGCATAGGGGTCTCAGGCCTTATGATGGGGTTTGACTTTGAGAGTGTTTACACTATGAGAAAGGAGGCTGATAAATACATGTGTGTTTTCCAGGTTCTTTTAGATTTTGATGTGTACTGAAAAATCCAATGTAATATGATGTATTCACCAAAGAACGTTGTAAAAAAATACACGCCAAGATAACAATGGCACGTATTTCCCATTAAAATCAATGGGGCACATGTTGGGGGAGTTTTATTTGCATATCTCGGCACATAATACATATGTTATTGCCAAAATACACATCAAAAGATGCTGTGTGAACATTCCCTGTTTTCCTAGCTCATTCACATATACACAAGATAAATTCTCCTGGCGGACCCATGCAATTGGTGTGCTGGAGCCAATCCCCACTTGAGTATGCCAGCAAACGGCCGACTCATTTTTTGCCTTATGTGCCTTGGTTTCACTCCAAGGGTATGTGCACATGGAGTGTTTTTCCCCTTTCCACTGTTCCGCTTGGTATATGCACAGAATAAGTGACACGTCACTATGAATTGAGGCTTTGCTTCCTGGAAGCTGAGATATAGGTAGCTGTTTGGTAAAATCTTTGCACTGCAGATGCTTTAGCTGCCCCTGTACTGGCGTTAACATAGCAGAACAGGGATTTCCTTTACTGTCAGGGTCCCCCCACATGCCCTAACGGTTTGCGGACGTGGGACTCTAGCTTGCATCACTGCGTCTGTGCTGCCCCACTTGCAACTGCGCGTGTGCAAGATTCGTACAGTGGGAGGGGAGATAATCGAGCCCAGGGTGATGACTGAAATGCAGAGATGGGAGGATGAAGTACAGAGAGGCATTGCAGGCCTAGGCTCCGCCTCTTTGACCCCGCTGACACCGGAATAAAAGTCCTTTTTTCTTCAAATAATGGCACCAGCAAGATTTTGAAACACAGCAATGGACTTCTTTTATTATCAACCAACTATTCAAATGTACCAGCGGCTTGGGGTGGGTCATGGGGAGTCACAGATTGACTTTAACATATGTAAAACAATTTCCATGCATTATAAGGCTATGTTCCCCCAGTGTATCTTTTCGTAAATGTATGGCTGTTGTTGCAATCGGCAACAACGGCCGTACTTTGTACAAAAAGACACGCTGCCTTATCTTCTATGGGATCCCGGCATATACACACAGATGCGCCCGCATCAGAACTCTGCAGCAGGAAAGATCATCTGGCCGGTGCTGCAGTACTGGCCGGGATTATCTTTTTATGGAATGGCCGGTCTAATACGCTATGTGAACATAGCCTTACACTGTATACTTAAAGAAAATCTGTACCCCAAACCACTGTTACCATATTCTACACTTCAACATGCCATGTCTGGTCCCGGGATTTGTCTTTCTCCTGGGGCTGGTATTTTGGGTAAAAACAAGTTCTATTTCAGAGGCTCAGCAAGGCGGGGTGTCATTGGGGTGGTACCTAGAGCATCTTTGTCCTAGGCCTACAAAACCTCTCTCTTCCCCTTCATCCATGCCAGGGGCATACCGAAATAAAAGGGAGGCAGGGAGAGAGCCACTGCAGTTCATTGACACCCCGCCTTGCCAAGCTACTGGACTAAAACTTGTTCTGGCCGGGATCCCAAGCGGCGCCGCAAACAAACTGATATGTCAGTTTTCTGTGGCCGCTATTCAGTGAATAGGAAACCATGTCAGTGCACACTGTGGAGCGAGCAGCTGCGGCCACTTGCTTCACAGTGCGCTATGGGAAGTTCTGATGCAGGCGTGCGCCGATGCGCCTGCATCAGAACTCTATGGCCATCAAGATCATCTGGCTGGTCCTGCAGTAATGGCCGGGATGATCTTTGCAGAGACCGGCCGGGTCACGGAACGGCTGGTACAATACGCCATGTGAACATGGCCATATAGTGTTAGGCCCTTCTTTACAGCCGTAATATAGTATTAGGCCCCTCCATGCAGCGGTCATACAGTATTATGCCCCTTGGTTAAATTCCCCTATAATATCAGGCTTCTCTGAGCAGATTCCACGTAATATTAGGCCTCTCTGTGCATTTTCTATACAGTATTAGGTCCTTCTGTGCTTCCCCTATATAGAAGATCGCCCCCTCTGTGCAGCCACATTCAGTAGATGGCCCCCTTTGTAGTCCCTTCATAGTATATGGTCCCCTGTGTAGGTCCCCCTATAGTAGATGGTCCCCTGTGTAGTCCCCTTTCAGTGTACTGAGCAATTTGCATTTACTGTTTTTGGCCCATGTCTTTGGAACAACGCAACTGATTTTAAAACCGAGCCCATCATTGAGCTCAGCGTCACTGTGCAGATCTTCCCATATAGAAGCTAGTATGGGATATGGTAATGCTAGACTCTCTCTAAATCAAAGCATTTATCTTCCCCTAAGCATGTACATACTTATATATGCATCATTTTTCTTTCTTTTTTTTTTACTGGTAGAAGGAAACAGAAACAGACAGAGATCTACCAGCGGCTACCTGAATCTTCTATATTTCCTGTATGGACTTCATTCATGGACCAGGTTTACTGACATCCATCATCAAGTCTTTAAAGGGACATCCAGTTGTACTAACATGGTAAAAACCTGATGTCTGTGGCTTTTCTTGATGGAACATGAAGCGAAAAAGATGTAAATATAACAGGACATTTTCATAAAGACTCTAAAGCTTAGATACTGGCCATGGAAAATGAACTGTGCTCTTCACTATTGCTAAAGCTCAACTCGAAGAGTTCACTTTACTGTAATATTCCTATCTACAAATGTGTTGGGTAACAGGGCATGTTCATGCCAGCCGAACAGCTGAAAACCCCAAGTTTGTTCAAAGAAAATCTTCTAATATTAGAACCGCTATAAATATGCATATAAATAGTACATGAAAGTGTGAAACAAGATCAGAATAAGAAAAGTCCTAAAATGGACACCATATGATACTGGAGTGTGGCGTACAACCCCTCCAGCAAAACAGTACAGAAACATCATAGTCTGGTGGATTTTGTATCAGAAATCCTGACAGCTGTATCACAGCACTGTGCCTCATTGATATTATAGAATCCTATTAGCCGAGTTCCAGTTTTGAATAGTAGCCTGTATACAAACCCCATGGTGGTCCCCTGCTATGTTAACATATGTGACATAGTGGTTATCAATATGGAGTCACTTGTTATAGTGCTATCTTCTCACATAATCACAGTCCTATTAATTGATTAGATCAATGTAGGACATTTCTGGGTATGAATGGTACCCATTACAGTCCCCCTTTATATTACTATATATCCACATAGTTAGTAGTAAGCAATAAGGAGTTAACAAGTACAATTGTTAAAAGAGAACATAGGTTTTTTTTATTGATTACATCCAGATACTGAAATATGTTCTTTTTTCTAATTTTTTATATATTTTTTTTAATTATATTTTTTTTTACACTTTACTGTGGTGGCAGACATCTTACCTGCTATGTGTTTAACAGCATTAAGTGACATGTTTTATGGCAAGCCTCATGGACATAGACACAATAGACTGGCCCAGACCCTATTATTTGTATGGAACACATCTGTAATCATGCTTTGTCTCCTCTCTGACCCTTGCAAAGGTCATTCTACAGAGGAGGGGAGGCTTAAGGTGTTATCTGTTATTCCTTAATCTTCTGGTCTCAAATTTTCCTGTAATGCTGTACAGATCACTTTCCATCAGCCTTCTCCTTATCATCACAGACGAAACAGTAAGACTCAGAATGAAAACTGCAAGATTTTAGGATTATTTTATAATAAATACATTAAGATGAAAAATAGAAGAAAAATCCCAAAAGCAAATCCCACATAAAAAATGTGAAATATTTTAAATAATAGACTAATATCTCTATCACACATTTAAAGGATATAACTTATTCATAGCTTTGGTTGTATAGGTATTTATTCCAGTTTTATAATTATGGTATGTATTTGTATTTAAGTACTAGTATATTTTTACTGGGGTCCATTTTGATCCTAGGATAAAAGACATCAGAAGCAATCCTGTGACTGTGCTTTCCATGTCATAGTACTACCCTTTCATGCAAAACAATGCTTTTAAACAGACTTGATTAGAGCAGAGCATGTTTGCCTACAAATGGCACCCATAGCAGTCCCCCTCTATTTTACCATATTCATGTCTTTTACATTAGATTGACATGATGGTTGAAGCAATAAGCCTTAACATGTAAATACATCTTTATTGGGTATAAGGTCAAATGGCTCACATTTGGTTTGCTGTGTTTGCCATATTAAAGCCATATAAAAAATATTACTTTTATAGTGAAACCTACATCAATTCCAAACCCAGGAAACAAGACATCAAAAACAATGCTTCCTTTTCTACCATGCTAACTTTTCATATATTATAGAAGTCTATTAGACCATTTTCCATCAGAGAGGAAAATTCAGTCTATGTATGGTACCCATGGCGGTCACCTTCTCTATGACAATGCACATATCCTCTGTTTTTAAGTAGCACAGTTGTTACCATTATTAAGTTATATAATTTAAATAAAACTGAATGAATACAGCCTCTCAAGAGCTTTGGATGATATTTGGTTTGATTTGTATATTGCTACACTCAGTACATTTATTATGTTCCTAATTACTCAGTGGTTGCCAGGCAGCACTGGGGTCCTGGGTTCATCTCTGTACAGCGCTGTGGAATAAGCTGGTGCTATATAAATAAGGGCATTATTATATCCTTGTCAATTTCAAACTCAGAACCAAGGCAGCAGTCATGTGCTTCTTGTGCCACAGTAACCTGTTATGTACGGTATGGAGAACATTTATCCTACAAATTGTACCCATAGTGGTCCTGTATTCCTGGTTTCCTGTATTACATAGGTCCATGTTTTTTTGTGCTGTGCTAGGCATCTCTATCACAAAATCTCTTTATTTAGTGCAATCTGAGCAGATAAAAAATTGTAAGGATTATTTTTTTCATCTTTTCAAATCCTGTTAAATGAACAGGCACCAGACAGAAGCCTGTCAGGATCCATTGGTGTCTGTTTTGCAATGTACTGTATGTCTCGTTTTTTGTACAGTGAACAAACTGTCGAACACGTGAACATGAGGCCTTATCATGATAACATTATATGCATGTTGCAAAATCCTACTAAGCCATCTTTTCAGTCATAAAGTGAAACTTAAGCCTATAAACTGTACCCATGGCGGTCCCTTTTTATATTATAAAACATATATCCTATGTATTAGAGTGGTACCAATAAGGAGCTTTATAATAGATTACCTTCATATCTGGCTTGATTTCTATATTGCTAAATTAAATTGTGAAATTATGTTGCTATTTTTTTTCATATCCTTTTCAATTCCAAATCCATATTTTAGTACAGGAAACATAACCGTGGGCCATAATTCTTGAGCCACAAATCTGTCATGCATATTACAGAAACTTATCAATATAACTTTATAGCCCTACTTCATATTTGGTTTGCTATCTATTGATCCGATGCAGCATATGTTACTAGTTGCAGGTGAGTAGTACCTTTACACTCGTAAATCCATAAACACACACTCGTAGGACAATGTCTCCTTTCATTGAAGTTTATTTTTAGAAGTATCTACATCATCTGTTGGAAGTGCAACAAAAGCTAGCAAGAAGAAGATACCTGATGTAAAAGAATCATTGATGGTTATAACTTGACCCCTTCAGGACTGGCCACTGTGCAGGTTTAATCATGTGATTATTTTTTCCAGCATTGTTACGCATGTGGTGATATCAAATACTGTATGTGTACTTTTCCCCCTACATTTATTATTTGCATTGAGGCCTATGGAGATTATGTGTGTATTGTATTTTATTTATTTATTTTTTTGTTTGTGTGTGTGGGTTTTTTTTACATTTAGTGTCCCACCATGATGTCTTCACTATCTGCTCATTGTAATGTGCCTCTCATAGGCATTGCTGATCAGATTCAGCCTTAGGGCTGAGTCTGATCAGCCACCATAGCTATGACACTGGAGGCCTCCCTGTCATAGCTAACATCCGGGCTGTGCAGTCACTACACACAGCCCCAATGGCGAACAGAGGGAGAATTCTCCCTCTGTTCTGCCCTATAGATCACACTGATTGCAGCATCTACAAGGTTAATTGCCTGATCCAAGCTTGCCTCGGGTCTCAGCAGTTGTGGCAGGTGCCCGTCTGTCAGTAACCCACCGTGGATTAAACAGGCACAGCTTCTCCAACCATTTCATCCAAGGATGTAACTGTACATCCATGAGCGGTAATTCATCTCAGAAATGAACATACAGCAAGTGTCCTTGCTCATGAACAAGTTAATAGACCTATTTTAGATTTGTTTTGATGTATATTGTTTATGTCTTCATTGACCTGATGCATCGTATGTCACTAGTTTGTAATTCAGTATTACCCCCGGAGAATGCAGTAAGGGACCATGCTTCCCATGCTACAGTACTGACCCTTTATTAAAGTGACTTTGGGATACATCTTAGCTCATACACGGTACCCATAGCGGTGCCCTTGTCATTCCAATATGCTTTGTACCACAGTGGCACAGCGGCTAGCAATAAGAAGTTTATTCTTCACATTTAGCACGTAGAATCTTTCCACATCTTGACAAACATATGCTTATGCAATATTTGGCTACTTTACTGATAAAGGAACATGGATTACAATTTGGCAGCTATTGAACAAAACAGGAATATATTTTGTTTCTGATTGTACAATGGAGGGAGCCATCACAGCACAGTTCATAACCCGATGAAGCTGTAAGATTGTTATTCCAGCTTGTGTTTACACGGGCGGTGGGAGGTGGAACCGCTGAAACCGATCAAAGATCAAACAATCCCTATTCTTTCCTTGGCTATTTACATGGAGCTATGCCAAAAGTGTAGTAAATGATTATATTGCTGCAAAGGTCATTAAATAAGGCGACTAATACAAAGCGGTAATTTACTTTAACATTGCAATACTGTCTACATTCCTGAGCCGCCATCTGTGCTTTATGAAGGCTGTAAATGTTTGATCGGCCGTGTACTAAATTAGCTATTTACTTAAATTCAACACTAGAAAGACAAGAGCGGAAAACCATTGATGGCAAGCAAAGACAAAGTACAAATGTAGCTATAGTAGTGGTCTACAGTACTACAACTCCCAGCATGCTCTAAAGTCATTGTCACATGTTACCTCCAACTCTGCAACAACTTGTATCTCGATGATTCCTCTGTCAGCCTCCTAGATTATTGTACGCTGTAAACATCTTAAACCTGCAAAGGAAGAAGACATTCCACCGGGGCAGCCACAGATTCACATGGGATAAGTAGCTGTATGGTGGTGGATACTCTTGATACTGTTATGGTGGCATTGTGGCTTGCACTTTCTAGGTATTGGAATTCTATGTTAGCTTTTGGATAGACCTTCAGATTGGTGGGGGTCTGACTACTGGCTGTGTTTCAATTCAGAAAGCACCATGTCTCCTTCTTTATCAGGCACAGCTCCATACTATTCTTAGTGGCCATCCCTGGTACTGCAGCTCAGCCCTTCAGGTAGACCGCCACAATGTGGTCCCAGAGAATGCCCCCCTTAATTTTGCACTTGACCCAACATCAGTAGATTGATGTGTAAAGCCACATAACTGCATGATAAGCAGATGAGACATTGGAAAATCAATGTGCATAGTGAATACAATTGCTATAAGGCTGATAGGGTTGGGGGGGGGGCAATGCCAAACCCATCATCATTCTCTGATTCCTATTATATTTTACAGCTAGAGGCCATTGAGATTTGTCCTTATGAGATTTTATTCCCAGTATTGGAGAACTACATGGGCTGTGTACACTAGTTCCGCCCCCAAGGAGCATGAAATCATACAGGAGTGAGACTGGTGCTAGCAGCTACAGTTGGGGTCTTTTTGATTTCTCTGTAGGTACTAAGCCCAGTGTGTGGTCTAACTATCAACGATTAGCTATAAGTATTAGCCATGAATATTATGTCTATCTCCTGCCTGATTTTATGGGCTCATGCAGAGCTGCCAATAGACTTTACATTGACGGCTACCTGTAAAAACTTGTTGAGCCTCCAAATACAGAATGCTGAGCTCCACTTCTTAGAAGTCAAACATTACTCGTATTGCATGCAGTGGCAGTGAGCTGTCCTATGGGCTTAGTAAACCTGCCAAGTTTGTGCTGACTTGCATAACTGTTGTTTTCTCACTGGGGTTGCAGCCAGCCACGATTACGACATTTCATTAATCTAATCTGAGCAAACGTTTTCTATACCAGGAGAGAGAAACAGACTGCAAACAATACAGTGCAAACATGACAGCTCCCTGAAAGGAAGGGTTCAGGAACTGAGACACCAGAGGAGGACAACCGGCCTATTCAGACTCAGCAGCCCTGGGATTATAGGGTGTGGCCATTCATGTCTTCTCTATGACATCCAAGTTTAATTAGAAGGTGCAATTGGGATCTGTAGTAGATCCCTTTTGCTTCCTGTGGTGACCTCTGGAACAAGAAGAGGAAATCACTTTTGAGCAGCTCCTGATCAGTCACTTACATCCTGTAAACCCTGTAATCCTACAGTACCACATCCTTGTCATCCTAGCAGTCTTCCACCTCATTGTACATCTAAAGGGCCTCCCCATCAACTGGTCCACCTAGAGGGTCTTTTCTTCACCAAATGACAAAATAAAGGACATACAGTACATCACCCTGTCAACTTAGAGAACCACAACCTTGTCAACCTAGAGGGCTTCTCCATCACCTGGTCAACCTAGAGAATCTCCATGAACTGTCAAACTAAAGGGCTTTAGCCACCTTTTTAAAAACTTGATCATCTCGAGGGCCTCAGCACCTTGTCAATATAGAGTGCCTCCACCACCTTTTCAACCTAGAGGGCCTCTACTACTTTTTTAATCGAAAGGGCCTCCACCACCTTTTCAACCTAAAGAGCCTCACCTACCTTGTCCACCCAGATGGCCACAGCCATCTTGCCAACCAGGAAGGTTTCCCTCATTTTGCCAACCTAGCGTGCCTTCACCACTTTTTCAACCTAGAGTGCCTACACTTTTTTGTTAAACTATATGGTATCCACCACATTGTCAATTTAAAGTGCCTCAACTACCTTTTCAACCTAGAAGGCCTCCATCACCTTTTGAACCTAGACTTCCTCCATCACCTTGTTCACCTAAAGAGGGATCCACAACCATATATGAACCTATAAGGTTTCAACCTAGAAGGTGTCAACCTAGAGCGCCTTCACCAGCTCTACAGAACCTCTTTCACCCACCTTCTGTGTCTGTGTTGGTTATAACTTATTATACTCAAAGCCACGTCAATAGAACTGGTTGCTCAGTGCATGCTGGGAAACCTTTGTTCAATAACAGTCTCTGAGGTCTTCAATACGACCCATACTACCACCAATGGTTATCTATAGAGACTGCATGGTTGTCTTTATGTACCTGTTTGCTGTAACCCCTGAAACATACTGATGTTTTCCTAAGATATTCATCCTAGTGTGTGAGTGTGAGACAGGGCAATAACATTATGATCCCTATGTCAGATAGTGCCATACCTGTTAGGATCTCATGACTCTCATGCAGGGCTCCATTATATAGGAAATTGTAGTATCTAAAGATGTCATTAAGCAGAAAGTATGTGAGTAATGCTTCCTATGTATCCTGACCTGCAGCACTATATAGCACCTCGCTGACTGGCCCCGGAATAGGTCTGTCTGGTTCGTCCTAGATTAGTGATTACACATTTGTATAGGAAGCAGTGGTCATTCCCTGTGTTAACTATATTACCCAAGACATAGGACTTACTAATATAGTCTTATCATTGACGGTCCTGGCTTCAGCATGATTTTGTTTGGTCTAACCCAGACAGGAAATGGAAAATAGAAAAACTGCATAATGTATATTGTCTCCAGCTCCTGAGGAGGCAATAATCTGTACAGCCTCCTGAGACAACACATCATCTTCTGATGTCACAGGAAGCTGGATCTTGTCTCTGAGCTCCAGCGCCGCCCCCTGAGTGATGTCACCCTCTCTGACCAACTCCTACAGCCTTCATTACCATCTCCCTGCCATATACATATATACTTTTATTGGGACATGTAAAGAAGAATGAGGTGCTTACAGCATCCTGCCTTATGATGAATAATGCCACAGGCAGAGGGGCGGACAGGGAATAAATGCAGCAGGCGATGCAGATTTACTGGCTGTAGAGCAAAAGTCTGCTGTGTACTGAAATGTTCTGCAGCAGCTTTGGGTGGGGAACTGGAGGAGTGCTGGGGGAGGGGAGTAGGCAGGGTGGGAGGACTGTGATAAAGAGCTGGGCATTGTAGTACTGAGCAATTGCTCAGCCAGGAAGTTGTGAGAGGATATGGTAGGGGATAGGATTACAGGCACAATGCTACAGGTTTATTCATTTTTTACCTGATGATTAAGTACCTTTTTAAAAGCCTGAAATTAGAATTATGAGTAAAAACATGGTTAGGGAGAATCGTAGAGAAATCTATGCTATTGAGAGCATGTTAACATTATTAAAGGGAATGTGTCATCAGAAAATGAATTATTGTTTAACCCCTTAACGACAAAGGGCGTATAGGTACGCCCTATTGCCGGTAAGGGCGTTCAGAGCGGGGCCGCACGGTGACCCCACTCTGAACCGCGGCGGTCCCGGGTGCCGCTTGTAGCCCGGGACCGCCGGTATTAGTGGGCACGGTCCGATCGCCGTGCCCGCTAATACAGTAATCAGATGCAGCTGCCAAACATGACAGCTGCATCCGATTACCGGATCCAGTGTCTCCCTGGTGTCTAGTGGCGGAGATCGCTCCTCCGGGATGTTATCCCGGAGGAGCGATCTCCGTTTCTGAAGCCGGCCGGGGACCGCTCCAAGATGGCGCCGTCCCCGGCTCGGCACTCGTTTACTTTTGGCTGCAGCAGCCAGAAGTAAACGAGTGCCTATCTCATGGATCTCTGCAGCATATCTATGCTGCAGAGATCTCAATGAGAGATCAAAGTGTATATACTAGAAGTCCCCCAGGGGGGCTTCTAGTATATGTGTAAAAAAAAAATATATAGTGTTGTTGTCAATAAAAAGCCCCCTCCCCTAATAAAAGTCTGAATCACCCCCCCTTTTCCCAGGTTATAAATAAAAGTAAACAAATAAATAAATAAACATGTTTGCTATCGCCGCGTGCGTAATCGCCCGAACTATTAATTAATCACATTCCTGATCTCGTACGGTGAACGGCGTAAGCGCAAAAAAATCCCAAAGTGCAAAATTGCGCATTTTTGGTCGCATCAAATCCAGAAAAATTGTAATAAAAAGCGATCAAAAAGTCGTATATGCGCAATCAAGGTATCGATAGAAAGATCACATCATGGCGCAAAAAATGACACCTGACACAGCCCCATAGACCAAAGGATAAAAGCGCTATAAGCCTGGGAATGGAGCGATTTTAAGTGACGTATATTTGTTGACAATGGTTTGAATTTTTTACAGGCCATCAGATACAATATAAGTTATACATGTTACATATCGTTTTAATCGTAACGACTTGAGGAACATATATAACAAGTCAGTTTTACCCCAGGGCGAATGGCGTAAAAACACATTTCCCCCAAATAAACAAAATGCGTTATTTTTTTCAATTTCACCACACTTTGAATTCAAAGATTCAGCCTGTCATTGCAAAGTACAATTAGTGATGCAAAAAATAAGGGCTCATGTGGGTTTCTAGGTGGAAAAATGCAAGTGCTATGGCCTTTGATGCACAAGGAGGAAAAAACGAAAATGCAAAAATCGAAATTGGCTCTGTCCTTAAGGGGTTAAATAATGTTTTTATGTTAAATATATTTTTTAAAGACGTTTTTTCTAATTTTTATTTTCTATCTACATTATAAAATAAACCTGAGATCTTGCAGTTTTCATTCTCACTACTGGGGCTAAAACTAAGCTGAGACTTCCTGTTGTGTCTGTAGTGATAAGAGGAGGCTGCTGTAAAGTGATCTGTACAGCATTGCAGCATCATGTGACACCAGTAGCTAGAGGAGACAATAGCAGCTCCCTGTGGAATGACCTTTTTAAAGGTCACAGAGCGCTTGCAATGATGTTTTACATTCATCTCAAGAAGACAGTCTGTTTATTGTCTTCTATGTCAATGAGTCTTGCTGTCAAGCATGTCACTAAATGCTGTTAAGAACAGCCCAGGCAATATGGCAGCCCCCATAACAGTGTACAAATAGTGAAGTAAATACAAATTAAAGTCAGAAAAGTCAAAGTAAAAAAAATTGATTAGAAAAAAAACAACAAGTTTTAGTATATGATTCTAATCAGTAAAAGAAAATTTAGGTGACACATTCCCTTTAAATCTGATTTTAAAGTGTCAGTGTTATAACTTTCAAAATCTAAATCAACAGTAGATGTGATATAAAGGAAGTTTGCATTTTACATTAATTATTATTATTATTATTATTTTTTATCATGGAAAACACAGCACTTCCTGTGTTCTGACTTTTTTTAAGAGTCTAAACAAAGGAAGTCCTGTGTTTTCCAGGCCATCTGAGCGCTCACAGAGAGAAGGCAGTCGTGTGATTGATGGACACATTGAGCCATGACTCTCTCTACTGGCCGGAATTTCTGTGTTTAGTCTGTTTTTTTCAACCAGAAAATCTGCCTTCAGGAGACTGGACCTGGATTTCTGGTAAGTACAGCTTTGTTTTACACATTGTTTTATAACAACAGGTACACTATAAAGGAGAAGTTGTGATGAAATAAAAAAAAAATAATGGCCACAATTCATAATGTGTTCTCTCAAGCAGGGCAGTTTCTAGGCCATTTGGGCTACAGGGCGACTCTGAAAAAAGCTCTACGTTTTTGCACTTGTGTGCATTTATTTTGATTCGTTTTTTCACTGACTTCCATTATAAAAAAAAAAAAAACGCATCTGCTTTTTTAACGGTGGTAGACTGAATTTTGTGTACGTTAAAAAAAGGATGCGTTCTGAGATGATTGACAGGAAAAGAGGCTTCTAACCAACCTCTTTTCCTGTCAGTCATCTTGCAGAGTTCGCGGACAGGCAGAGAGCCGTGACTAGTCACAGCCCAGATGACTAGTTCCCGGCTCTCTGATTGTTTCATGCGCCAAAATAATAGACTTCATTTCAGCAGCTTATTACATACCCACAGCAGAATTTACATCCCGCTGCAAGTATGTAACCCGGCCCCTTTAACCCCCCAGCATACATTACCTGCTCAGTGCTGGGGCTGCATGTGAGGCTCCCATTAGTCCTGCTCAGCCAATCAGTGACTGCAGCGGGGCTGTGCACTTATTGGCTTAGCGGGACCAACCAAGGTAATGTATGCTGCGGGCAGCAGGGGGTTAAAGGGGCTGGATTACATACTCGCAGGGGAATGTAAGTTCTGCTGCAGGTATGTAACCCTATTGAAAATCACACTACCAGACTCGCAGCATGAAATCCGCTGCAAATCCGGTACATGTGAAGCTACCCGAAGTTCTCTCATCTCTAGTATATACAGACAGATCGATAGATATGTACTTACATACATACACACACACACATATATATATATATATATATACACACACTAGTATACTACACAGTATGGACATAACACATAGCACACTATACATACCATAGGACATCACACACAGATCATTAGCAGCACACTATACATACCATAGGACATCACACACACAGATCATTAGCAGCACACTATACATACCATAGGACATCACACACACAGATCATTAGCAGCACACTATACATACCATAGGACATCACACACACAGATCATTAGCAGCACACTATACATACCATAGGACATCACACACACAGATCATTAGCAGCACACTATACATTACATAGGACATCACACACACAGATCATTAGCAGCACACTATACATACCATAGGACATCACACATACACAGATCATTAGCAGCACACTATACATTACATAGGACATCACACATACCTTTGCACATTGAACTCTTCACACACATAGTGGAATAACTTTTTGTAGCTGGGTGCAGTCAAGAAAGGGTTAAATTATCAGGCAGAGGTCCTATGCTAATAACCCTCCCCCACCCCCTCCTACTGACTGAAGCTGCAGAGGCTCCTGAGCTAAGGTGGAAAGGATTAGAAGGTATAGACTGTGGGGAATGAAGCTGCCATCACCCCCCACTTCACAATTACATACACCCCAACACTACACTGCTGATCCCCCCCAGTGACCCCCCCCCCCCCCCCCTCTCCCCCTCCAGACAGCGGCAGCACTTAGAGGGATGCTCTCTTCAGCTGTGTGCAGGCCGGGTCGGGGGAGGAGACGCGTCACACAGGAGCTGCTGCCTGTACAGGATGAGTCCCTGCTGCTTCCTCTATCCTCTTCAGTTTACTCCCAGGCCACAAAGGAGCCCCCAGGAGCCAGGTGCTGTGTGTGTGGGCACATCCGAGCCTGCTGCCCTGTGCAGAACGTCACTGATGCTGTGTGTGGTGAGGAAGGGATGGCGCCCCCTAGCTGTCAGCGCCCCGTGCAGTAGCCCGGCCTTCACGGTGCTAGAAACGACCCTGCTCTCAACTACATATTTCCTTTGAAATCAATAGGCGTACATCTGACAGCTTTAATCCATTTAAAGGGATTGTCCAGGGTTAGATAAACAGAGCTGTTTTCTTCCGAAAATAGTGCCACACCTGTCCTTAGCTTGTGTACAGCTCAGTTCTATTGAAGTGAATAGAGCAAGGTTGTAACACAACACATAACCTGAGGACAGGGGTGGCGCTGTTTTTTAGAAGAAAAACCCGGCCACAGGAAATGCTGTAGATTTTTTTATAATAATATTAATAATAATCAGTTTCGGAGTTTAAAAACAAACAAACAAACAAACAAACAATAAAGGATATAGAACTTTGTAGAACATGAAAACAAACTATTTTTACATATAGCCCTTTATTATATTACAGTTTCACCATCATTCTCTGTTGCATTAGTTCAGCTCATGGTGAATGGAATAAACTTTTGAAGAAAAAAAATTCAATTTATATTTTTCTTTTTTAACCCCTTAAATACAGAGGGGGCCGGACAGGTTCCCATTGGATTTGGGTACAGTCTGCGCTCTGCATTGTGCCGTGTCAGGATGACATTAGATACGTGACCGTCTGTTGAATTAGCAAAAAGCCTTCGGTGTATCCAAAATAAACTTCACCTTGTTTGGGGACGTAATTTACCAGAAATGGACGTTCCAGTTTATTAAGTATGGGAAGAAAAACAAACACAATGAAAGGCAATCTCCGCGTGAAATGACGTACAGTGGCCGTCATACAATAATCAGGTCTTCCTGTCCATATGACATCCTGACTCTGATAAAGGACTCAGTTACAAAAATCAAGTTCATGTTTTTAGGAGAATGGAGTTGGGGTGAGAAGTTGCGTCCTTCATCAGTATGGACTCATCTGTTATATATACTTTATTATAGGGACATGATTTTGCTGAAAAATTGTATTTTTTACCCACTTTACAATGTAAAACATAAAATAGAAGGGCCTTAAAGTGTCACTGTCGTTTGTAAAAAAATGTATGTCTTGTCATAAAGTCGAAAGTTTTCACACCCCGGCCGATAAAAGAGAGCGAGCTCTGTGTCACATGATCAGTCGGGCTCCGTCTGATTGTCTATATAAGTCTATCGAGCCCAACTGATATCATGTGACAGGAAGCCGGGAAACAACCGCACCTAGCGCGGTCTTCTCCCAGCTCGTTCTTTACGGGTCTGAACGCTTAGATTCGGACCAATCTAAACTTTTGTCGTCCTTATGACATGTTAAAAGTTCTTACAAATGACAGTAACACTTTAAAAGGGTTCTCCAGCAAAAAATATTTTATTTCAAATCAACTGGTGCCAGAAAGTTCCAGAGATTTGTCATTTACTTCTATTAAACATTGTCCAGTACTTATAAGCTGCTGTATGTCCTGCAGAAGGTGGTGTATTCTCTCCAGTCGGACACAGTGCTCTCTGCTGCCACCTCTGTCCATGTCAGGAACTGTCCAGAGCAGTAGCAAATTCGCATAGAATACCTCTCCAGACTGGAAAGAATACACCACTTCCTGCAGGACATACAGCAGCTGATAAGTACTGGACGACTTGCTGCAGTACTCCTTTTTTAAAATTTCTTTAAGGGTAAATTCACGGGGGCATGTCGCAAAAGAAATCCGCAGCTAATCCGCAGCTAATCCGCAATACACATATTATTCTTATTATTATTAATACGTGTGCTGCGGATTAGCTGCGGATTTCTTATGCGAGACGCCTGTGTGAATTTACCCTAATAAAGTTATATAACTTTGTAATATAACTTTATTATGAATAATTTACACAATTTTGCATTGAGACATAGCTCCTCTGCTGCTATCAATGGCTGTCTTAGGAACTACAGGGCCGCTTAAGCCCGGGTCTCAGTACATTTACATATACTGAGCCACCTGATGTCTATATAATGCATATTAGAATTAGACTAGGCAATTAGACTTGGGGAAGCTGTCTGTGTCTGTAGTGCTGCAGCAGAGTGAGTGGGGTTAACTGTCAAGCTACAGAGTGATGCAGCTACTGACACAGAAAGCTTTCCCAAGTGTCACTCTATTCTAATACTGACATGCATTATACAGACATCAGGGAAGTATTAAGGCCCTATTCCACGGAACGATTATTGGTCGTATTTGGCCGATTTAGTCCATTAATCGTCGTTCATGTCGGCTGATCGTTGCTGTCGTTTGTCCTTCAACCATGTTGAAAAACAAACGGCTGTGATAGCAGCGATCTGCTGCCGTCGCTCCGTGGAATCTGAGCAGTAGCAGTAGACTGCCACTATCCTCTATGGGTTGCCCGGACAATCTAGCGATCACCCGGGCAGCTCCCCGCAGCTCCCTGCGGCCCTCCCGCACTCACCCGCTCACTGCCGCTGTGTGTAATAGCGGTGGCAGCGAGGGGGGAACGAGGAGCACTCGTTTGCTCCTCACAGTCAGCCTGTGGAGAGGGCCATTAGTATGTGTAACTGTGCTGATACCAGGGCTTGAGTAGCCCTGCAGTTCCCAACACAGCCATTGGTCTCAGGAGAGAGGCCATGTCATCTTTAACACCTGCTCCTCAATATAAAATTATATATTTTCTTTAATAAAATTATGTTACAAAGTAATTTAACTTTATTAAAAAATATATTTTTTTTCTCCAATGGAATACCCTTTTAACTCTAAACAGATTTGTGGACCACCTATTCAGAGGTGGATTACAGACCCTATTATAGTACCTGGAAGATAAAATATAAACCAATCGGTTGGTGTTGGTCCCAGTAATCAGACCCTTACTGACCACACATGTACAGATTGTCCTATTATTATGCAGTGACGCACTGGTAACTGACTGACTACAATGCATAGGGGGGTCTTATCCCAATCACAATGACCTAGTATTGAGGGTAGGAGGATGTGTCAGAAGTAGGGATGGTTCGAACCTGCTGAGGTTCGGGTTCGTACGAACCTGAACTCTCGGCAATGATTCCTGCTGTCTTCCACCTCCGTGGAGAGGGTGGATACAGCCGGAGGACCGCCTGGAAAACTGGACTATAGAAAACTATGGCTATGGCTGTATCCCAGTTTTCCAGGCGGTCCTCCGGCTGTATCCACCTGCTGCATGGAGCGGGCAGACAGCGGGAATCATTGCCGAGAGTTCAGGTTCGTAAAAACCCGAACCTCGGCAGGTTCGGACCATCCCTAGTCCGAAGGCTTCAGATACTGCAGACATCGCTCCATAGATGAAATCCTTTACAGAAACATGGAGAACATGGCTGGACACTACAGGGTGGTCTGGACCGTGGATGTATTCTCAGTTCTATAACTCCCCAAGGGGGAAAGCCATGCCCCACAGACCACTTTGGTAGACCACTTTGTTTCTCAATGCCACATGCCCCCCCCTTATGTCTTCACTCTCATACCGCCCCCTTATGTCTTCACTCCCATACCACCCCTTATGTTTTCACTCTCATACCTCCTCCCTTATGTCTTCACTCTTATACCCCCTTATGCTTTCACTCTCATACCTCCCCCCTTATGTCTTTACTCTTATACCCCCCTTATGTCTTCACTTTCATACCCCCCCTTATGTCTTCACTCTCATACCCCCCTTATGTCTTTACTCTCATACCGCCCCCCTTATGTCTTCAATCTTATACCCCCCTTATGTTTTCATTCTCATACCACCCCCCTTATGTCTTTACTCTCATACACCCCCTTATGTCTTCACTCTCATACCCCCCTTATGTCTTCACTCTCATACCCCCCCTTGTTTTCACTCTCATACCCCCCTTATGTCTTCACTCTCATACCCCCCCGTCTTCACTCTCATACCGCCCCCCTTATGTCTTCACTCTTATACCCCATCCTATGTTTTCACTCTCATACCGCCCCCCTTATGTCTTCACTCTCATACCACCCCCTTATGTCTTCACTCTCATATCGCGCCCCCCTTATGTCTTCACTCTTATACCCCCCTTATGTCTTCACCCTCATACCCCATCCTATGTTTTCACTCTCATACCCCCTTATGTCTTCACTCTCATACCTTATCCTATGTCTTCACTCTCATACCCCCCCTTATGTCTTCACTCTCATACCCCCCCTTATGTCTTCACTCTCATACCCCCCTTATGTCTTCACTCTCATACCCCATCCTATGTCTTCACTCTCATACCCCCCTTATGTCTTCACTCTCATACCCCATCCTATGTCTTCACTCTCATACCCCTCTTATGTCTTCACTCTCATACCCCCCTTATGTCTTCACTCTCATACCCCCCCTTATGTCTTCACTCTCATACCCCCCTTATGTCTTCACTCTCATACCCACCCCCCATAAGTGTTTTGCTCTTTGCATGTTTTTAGCAATGTCCTACTGTGGTGCTATGTGCGTTTCAGATTACAACTGATTCCAATGTGCCTGACCCCTCCAGCCTTGTCTTGCCCTCTTATGACCTTTGACCTAGGATTGCTGGCCTGGTGATCCTGTAGATAGTCCAGAAGACAAGAAGCATGGAGACTGTATGATCAGTCACATTACATGGGTCTGCACTGGTTTTTCTCCTGACAATAAGATGCTTACAGATCATCCCAATGCTGGATCCCCAGTGATCGGTTTTAATCTGTCGCTGTGTAATAATTGGCGAAACTATGTAAAGTGCCGCGGAATCTGTGTGTGCTATACAAATAAAAGCATTATTATTATAATTATTATTACACAGATGTCGCTGAACTCATATACTAAGTGCTCCAGAGTAAGATACACTTTTTGTGAGGTCCCACACTCATCACTTTCTTGCCCGCCATCTCTGCAGTCATGTGACCTCTTAAAGAAAGGAACATCTGCTCTCCCAGAGAGAACGCCTCCAGCTGCTGCTCCGCGTCTCAGAAAGGTCACGGCTCTGTTGGCATTGCCATCTGGACCCAGATCTCTTCTCGGAGTGACAATGTCATATCAGACGCCAATCAGGTTATATACCTAAACTCAGGCTCATCTATGCGGTAGAATTCCTCACTGTCAACTTTCTGTTCACAGTCAGCGCACATAGTAGAGTGACCAGTGCATGATGGGTCACTCACATTCCCTAACTCCCCTCCCCCCTTTAGATTTCAAGCTCCTGTGAACAGTATTTAGGGCCTGGACAAGGTATTTTGTCACCCTAGGCAGACATGACTAATACCTGCTTAGTGACCAAATCAGTATACCATTATTAATACTACCATTATACCAAGGATAAAAAATACCGCCACACCATGACCACTACCATAACCACCGCACTTTTACTAAAGACCAGAAATAGCAGCATCCAGTGACTCCCGAGGGCGTCTTCTCTGATTGAAGGCTTTCTATTCCTTTTCTAGTGCCTTCAATGTTAATAATGCAGCTCTTGGTGTGGAGACTCCTCCAAGTTGGCTTTTATCCCTAGTAGATAGATAGGGGTCACTCAGTAAGCGATTCCCAGTGGGTAGATAAATGCCCCCAGTCAGTAGTTGCCCGACCCAAAGGTAGATAGGTGCTCTCCAGTACGCACATAGTTGTCCCCCACAGTACAGTACAGAAGATAGGTGCCCCCCAAACAGATAGGTTCCTCTAATAGGTAAATAATTTGGCCCCCACAGTAGGTAATAGCCCCAAGTAGGTGTCCTAAGTATAGGTAGCAGTGATGTACTTACCATGAAGGCAGACCATGCAACTGCTATGGGGCCCATGCGAGAGGGGACCCGGGCTCCCTGCCTTGCCTGTCTCTCTTGTGGCAGGAGGCAACACTGCATTTCCAGACACACAGCCACAAGACCCCCCCCTGGTGAACATACTCACATGACCTGGTGGAGTACCTTGGCATTCGTTCTCCCAGCTCCCATTGATGTCACTCGTGCGCCAGGGATCTGGGAGGACTGAACATCATTGGACTGCTCCGGATCATGTGAATATGGGGGGGGGGGGAGCATAAACTTTTTTGAAAGTAGGTGGATAAGTGCCCTAGTAGGTACTTGCCCCCTGTAAGTAGATTTGTGCTCACCATAGGTAGTTGCCCTACAGCAGGCAAGTAGGTGCTCCCCAGTGGGCACATAGTTACCCCACTGTACAGCCCTCCAGGAAGTAGATAAGTGCCCAAAATAGGTAGTTGCCCCCAAGAAGGTAGATAGGTGTACACCAGCAGGATGATAAATGGCCCCTGGGTAGTTTCCCCCAAGTAGGTAAATATGCTCCCTAATAGATAGGCGCCCCCAGTAGGTAGTTACCCCAAAGTAGATAGAGAGGAAGATTATACCCCTTTAGATAGTTGCCCCTAAGTAGCTAGATAAGTGTTCTTATAGGGAAATGTTAGGAGGAGTCAACGGCAGGTTGCAACGATAGACTACAGGTTCAAGGCAGCACGTCCAAAGGAAGTTGCTGGGCTCCCAGCAGCACAGAGAGTTTGAGTGATATGAGTTAAATACTTTTAATTATGTTTTTGATACTATTTATACTGCCCCCTACCTTTTTCTGGACTGATGCCAATGATATTGCAGAGAGATAAATCCAAGAGATCATCTCACCTCCTACAAGTCCCCACATAGAGCACCGGTGACAGATGAGGTGAACAGGGGCCGATCGCTCACTCAGCACCGCTGACACCATGACGGTATTATGAAAGATTGCCGAGTGACGTGTCATCAGGAAGACTATGTAGTAATACACGGGTGGTGAGCACAATATTACAATGTGCGCCAAATCTCTCACTTCTCTAAAAGCTTTAGGGGACGTTCACACTTACCGGATCCGCAGCGTATTTTCTGCTGATCCGCAGCAGATTTCATTTAAATAACTGAACACAGCATCAAATCTGCACCATCAAATCTGCTGCGGATCTGCTGCGGATCCTGTAGGTGTGAACGCACCCTAAGGCTATGTTCACAGTGCGTATGAATCCGTCCGTAGTGCAAACCGCGAATATACGCACGTAGTTTTGAGGTTGATGCGCTCGCTTGAAAGTATACGATATACGGCCGCACAATGCACGCTACGTATGAGCTTTCGGCCGGATCCTATAAGGCGCTGAAATGAACAAGACCTACTTTTAAGGACGGAAATGTTGAAAGTCACGGCGGTGGATTTCCATGCGGTTCCGTACGAAGTACTTATTTCAGCCAAATTGAACTTGATTTTTCGATCCAAAAGGTTCTGTGTGGTTTACGGGGCTGGGCGAAGATTTCCAAGTAAATGACCTGCCTCAGATCGCTTCGAAACAAGCTAGGGAAGCATAACTCTACTACGAGCGTATGTTCGCGGTGCGTACGCATCCAGCGCATGTCGATTTTTCGCATGCCCATAGTTTCAGCCGGACATGTACGGCAGCGTAAGACCTGCATACGGATTCGTACGCAGTGTGAACATAGCCGGAGTCCAAGATCATTTACTCTAGTCACATCCAAAGCTACTGTAAACTTCAACATTTCAATTTCAGTTTTTCCAACCATGTAGTATCCCTGAAGATTAGCAGCTACACATCTCCCTCCATTACTGCACGGTACAATAGCACAGCGTGCACCAAACCATAAGAACCACAGCCAAGGGTATAGAAACATTCTGCTGGTTTCAGGAGGAAATGAATTTTTGCGGTCAAGAGGTCACATGACTGCAACTTAAAGAGGTACTCCGGAGAAAGAATATTGGGGGAAATTTATCAAAGGCTTTGCACCTATTTTTAGGTAAATAATTAGATTTTTTTTACCCATTTTTTGGTCTAAGTTCTATTCCATGAACCAGTACTCGACAAGTGAATATTTTTTTGGTGCAACTTTTTTTTTTTTTTTTAAATCTGCCTGTTTTGAGTATTCACCCAAAAATTCGCATTATTCCAGGATTTGTGCCCAATTTATCATTTGCAACTTTTTAAAAAAGTCACAAACACTGGTTCAGGCTTATGTCTGGTCAGTACCAGGTGAATCTGTTTGTGACTTTTTATTGCAACTTTTTACTTAGACGCATTTACTATGACAGTGCGACTTTTCCATAAATCACACACAATATATTGGAACAAAATCAACACCAACCCACATTAGAATGGTCACACACATAAGACTCCTTAGTAAATGGCCCCCATTGTTTTTAAATCAACTGGTGTCAGAAAGTTATACAGATTTGTAAATGTTTCCTTTAAAAAAAATCTCTAGTCTTCCAGTACTTATCAGCCACTGTATGTCCTGCAGGAAATGGTGTACTCTTTCCAGTATGACACAGTGCTCTCTGCTGCCGCCTCTGTCCATGTCAGGAACTGTCCAGAACAGTAGCAAATCCTCATAGGAAACCTGCCCTGCTCTGGACAGTTCCTGACATGGACAGAGGAGGCAGCAGAGAGCACTTGTGTATGCTATGTGCTTACCTGTATTAGCAGTAGCGCATACCACGCAATTGTGTGGGGCCCCCGACATCCAGGGGGGCCCCGCTCTGGTGCCCAAGACCGCTGTGGCTAACTATGTGCGCTCGTAACGAGCGCACATAGTTACAGGCAGCAGCGGCACTGACAGGGCAGGAGCCATTGGCTCCCTCCCTGTCAGTTACTCTTGTGGCCGCAGGAAGTGTTTTCCCTGCGGTCACAAGAGGCTGCTCTGTGTCTCTGGTGCCGGCGCTCGAGGCGTCACTGGAGCGCCGCTGCCATGACAACGGGAGAGCGGCCTTATGTGACCGCAAGGGAAACACTTCCCGCGGCCACAAGAGGGAAGAGACGAGAAGAGGAGACGCCGGACCCAGGTGAGTAAAAATGTTTTTTTTGTTTTTTTTTGTGTGTTATATATAGGGGGCCTATATAAAACGGGAGGAGCGCACAGGGGGGCTATATAAACGGGGGGAGCGCACAGGGGGCTATATAAACGGGGGGAGCGCACAGGGGGGCTATATAAACGGGGGGAGCGCACAGGGGGCTATATAAACGGGGGAGCGCACAGGGGGGCTATGTAAACGGGGGGAGCGCACAGGGGGGCTATATAAACGGGGGGAGCGCACAGGGGGCTATATAAACGGGGGAGCGCACAGGGGGGCTATATAAATGGGGAGAGCGCACAGGGGGGCTATATAAACGGGGGGAGCACAGAGGGGGCTATATAAACGGGGGAGCGCACAGGGGGGCTATATAAACGGGGGGAGCACACAGTGGGGGTCTATATAAACAGGGGAGCGCACAGGGGGGCTATATAAACAGGAGAGCACACAGGGGGGCTCTATATAAGTGGGGGAGTGCACGGGGGGCTATATAAACGGGGGGAGCGCACAGGGGGGCTATATATACGGGAGCACACAGGGGGCTATATACAAGTGGGGGAGCTCACAGGGGCTATATACAAGTGGGGGAGCTCACAGGGGGCTATATACAAGTGGGGGAGCTCACAGGGGGGCTATATAAGGGGGAGCACACAGGGGGGCTATATACAAGTGGGGGAGCTCACAGGGAGGCTATATACAAGTGGGGGAGCACACAGGGGGTATATAAAACTGGGGGCAGCACACGGGGTATATACAACTGGGGGCAGCACACGGGGGGTATATACTACTGGGGGCAGCACACAAGTGGTATTTACTACTGTCGGCAGCGCACAAGGGGTCTATATAACTGGGGGCAGCACACAGCGGTCTTAATTACATTGGGACTGCACAGAAGTGCCTATATGCCTCACTACTATACTGGGGCACAGAACATACCTAATTATTAAGTGGGGGCACAGGGACACCTTTAATCTGTGGGGGCACAGAGGGGCGTAACTACTATATAGACATAGGGGGGACCTAACTACTGGATGTGTTGGAGCCTAAAATATTTCTCTGACAGATTCTGGAGGGAAGATTCACAGCCAGGAGAAGACTTCAAGGTGGCTCAGGCTGGATGGAGAGAGAAAGAAAAAAAAGTAAAAGACGCTGATCAGAGAAGACGCCTCCTGTAAGTCACTGGATGTAACTGCACTCTGTTATAGGGTCTGTAGTGATAGGGGTCATGGTGTGGCAGTATTATGTTATGGCATCATTGGTAATATCTTCCTGTTTTGTTCAGAGCAGTTTTGAGGTGATATGTAATCTCTGTATGGTGGTAGGAGGGTTATAAGAGGACTACTGGGGGGGGGGCAGCGCATGTCGAGGAGGGGGGGCATGGGGGGGCCCCAGACATGACTTTGCTTGGGGCCCCAGAAATGCCAAGACCGCCCCTGTGTATTAGGCATGGGGTTTCAGCCATGTTGGTTTATACTGCAACTCCAAAATGATTTTCTAACGCTGCCTACATATCCCATGAAGCCTCTGGCTTCACAGAGAGAAGGGGCGAAGTCTCAGCTAATAACATCATATGGTAATTTGAGGATCTGGACTCCATCAGCCAATCAGGTAAGACTTGTACTTGGGTTGGTGTCAGTTCACACTATATGCAGTTTTGATGTGTCTTCCTATTTAAAGTGCGATTTTAGAGGCATAAGAAGAGAGGTTGTTTTTCTTAATGAAGATTTGTGTCATTACAGAATATCCTGAGCCCTTGGAGAGTAAGGGGCCTATTCCGTGGAGCGATAATCGGCTGAATCATGATTACACTAGTCAACAGCCAAAAAGGTTCCGACATGAAAACAGTTGAACTTAACTAATTTTGGGGTGCTGAGATCGAAAATGATGTTCAAATTTTGAAATTGGCTCTAATTGTCAAGATATAGACGTACCTTCTATACTTCTCACAGCCTGTAATACAATACTAGGAAAAGTTTGCATCATCAGTATTGCATCATCAACTGGTATATTGCATCATCTTAGAGTGACCAATAGTTATGGTACAAGGCTAGATTCACACTGCATTTTTGCTATCAATGTTTTTCATCCGTTTTTTTGCAAAAAACAGGTGAAAAAAACAGATGCATTTGTGTGCATCCTTTTTGATCTGCTTTTTCATTGACTTCCATTATAAAAAAAACAACGGATCCGGGTTTTTTTAACAGACACAAAAGTAGTGTCAACACGGGGTAAATGGAACCCATCAATGCTTGCAGATTACTGTTGGACAGTTATCAGAGACAATCCCATGTATGAATACAAAAGACATGTGTAAATGCACCGAGTAGCCATTGAATAAGGACCTGAATTCCAGAGTTCAATAAACATAATTAATTTGTAAAAATTCTTGGATATGCCTGTAAATTGTAATTGATTTCAGACAGAACTAAGTTTCCTATGAATATATTTCAAAAATTTATGAACAGTAAACTTGCTTCCTTATGATTGCAGAAGTAATAAATATATCGGCTATTATACTGTATTCTATACAATTCACAAAACAGTAACATGAGAACTCTTCCATATCATAGAAACTAGAGCCAATTCACATTTTTCCTTGTGATATTTGAATTCAGCACATAAAAATCATTAAGAAATGGATAATTTTATTTCTGAACCAAACAACTTTTGAAAATTTGTTGACCAGTGTTATCGCTCCGTAGAATAGAGAGAACGATCAGCCGATGATCGTGTCATCGGCTGATCGTTCATTTAGGTTCAAACCTAAAATCATCGGTCACCACCCGCGCATCGCTACGTGGAATAGCGGGCACGGAGGGCGACCGATGATTTCACAAACATCATACATTACCTGTCCAGGCACAGGTCTTCTCCTTCTCCCGGTCCCGCGCGGCAGCATCAGCTTTGGAGCGGCCTGTCTGAGCTGAGCGCCACGGCCAGTGATTGACTGAGCGTTCTGTCAATTTAGACCGCCCACTCCGAAGCTGATGCTCCCGCGCGGGACCAGGAGAAGACCTGCGCCTGGACAGGTAATGTATGAAACAAGGGTAACGATGTCCCTGCAGCCCTCACTAACGATTGTCGGGACGTGGAATAGGCCCAGTAAACGAGCGCAGATCTAGCAGATCGGCGCTCGTTTACATCGTTGATCGGGCCCTATGTGGAATAGGACCCTAAGAGGAGAGGTCTGTGAACTGCCAGGAGGGACTGGGTAGTTGATGATGCTGTAGTTCACAGGAAGTCAGCTGACCCAGGACTGGCCACTTCTCCTGATACATTAAACACTGTGATTTTCTGTGGGTCAGGTTGGGGATCACATGACCCAGTTACACTAATAAACCACATGGATGCAGCTGTGCTAGAATGAAAGAGATGGCACTGTAGGAAAAGTGATCATGCATTTGTACATTTTGTGTAAGTTTACATTTATATGGTGTTTCATCAAATAAATAAAAAAATACTTCAAAGTCCTTCTAGTTACTGGTGAAGATCAGCAAAAGCGGCACCTGTACCTGCAGTCCTATGTAACGCCATAGACAACAATATGAAATCATAATGAAAAACTACAATACAAATAGAAAAGTCAGCCCTGCTAATCCATAGAGGTCGAGGGAAGAGACACCTGAACTATCAGTGAACTGTGATGAGTGACAATATTCTAGAAGATGACTGATGATTGATAGAAGATCTGTGGATTAGTGAGACAATAAGAAGGGAAGATACATGGAACCATTTACCGTGAGACCTAATGGATCTATAAGTGAGTTTATAAGAGACGGCTGCCTGCGGCCAATTCAATTGTTGTGTCGTGAGACTGAAGAGAAAAAAATGACAGGATGCACCTGTAGGAAATCTATGATGAGTGAGAATTCTCAACAGAGTTACCAAGTGTTATAGAAAGTCATATATACATTGTATGAAGGCCGATGTATATATCACAGAGGGGTCAGAGGTATAGTTATACAATATAAAAGGCACATACACACATAGAGATAAATTAATTGTGCGCTTCATAGACACAGTCAGCACTGTCATTGTAGAGAGAATAAATATTACCGTAAAGTATATGTAGACACTGTAGGCACCAAGTAAAATAAATCACACTGTCATACTGTACAGATAAGTAATGCCACCTTGCTGTAGACATAAATAATGCTGCCATACTAAAAAATGTCACCATACTGTATTCCTTAATAATGCTGCCATATTGTCCAAATAAATAATGTGATCATACAGTACTCATAATGTTGCCATATTGTCCAAATAAATAATACCACCATACAGCACTTAAATAATGATGCCATATTGTGCAAATTAATAATGTCACCATACAGTACTCATAAATAATGCTGCCATATTGTGCAAATAAATGATGTCACCATACAGTACTCATAAATAATGCTGCCATATTGTCCAAATAAATAATGACACCATACAGTACCAATAAATAATGCTGCCATATTGTGCAAATAAATAATGTCACCATACAGTACTCATAAATAATGCTGCCATATTGTGTAAATAAATAATGACACCATACAGTACTCATAAACAATGTTGCCATATTGTTCAAAAAAATAATGTCACCATACAGTACTCATAAATAATGCAGGCATACTGTACAAATATATAATGCTCCGATATTGTACACACACACATAAAGTTCAAATACCTAATGCCTAATACGTACGACCTAACCAGGTGAGTGTGCATCTGTGTGAATTTACACATACACATCTCACAGGGTTAATCCGCCTGCACATGCAGCGCCACTGTGTTTCCTTTTTTTCTTTTTATGTACAACACACATAAAGTTGCCATACTGAGCACATAATGATTGCCACCATACAGAACATATAAAGTAGATATAAAAGATATTTCCATACTGTTAAAATAAATGTCAACATAAATAATGACACCATACAGTACACATAAAAAATGTTGCCATAACGTCCAAATAAAAAAGACTCATCAATCAGTAAAGCATATTAATTATACTGCCATATTTCATATATATATATATATATATATATATATATATATATATATATATAAAACTAATATTACAATAAAATATTACATATAAATATTGCTGCCAAGCTGTGAAAGAAAATAATGCTGCAATATAGCAACCATTCATAATGCTACCATACTGCCCGTATAGAAAATGCAAGCAGAACCAGCCCTTCATAATGGCTCCAGCATTAAAAGAAATCCCCATAAAGACATCTGGTAGAGGAGTGGAATCACAACTCCACTCAGCTATGATTGGCAGCTCTTGTTGCCTTCTAATTGGACACCACAGCTGTCATTCATTCGTAAAGGGAGGGGCCAGAGGAGAAGTCCTGGCACTGAAGAAGAGCCCACCTCTTTATAACTTGCTGACACATGCATGATTGAGACCTGAGATATGATCCCACTTCTCTCGCCCATTGACAGTTTCCCTTTAACCATCACAGGACTGAAAGTAGTAAGATGAGAACGCTCACATGCTTCACATGCCTCTGGCAGTATTAACCTTGTGATTAGGAAAGCTAGAGGCGTCCAGAATGAGTACGGGTTCTCGATTTGCTGCTTTCCTCGTTCCTGTGGATTCAAATGTTTGAACAATAAAGACTGGCCATTTCCTTTATACCAAGTGTTATCCAAATACTGTACACATAACTAATGCTACTATACAGTAGACATAAATAGTGCTGCAATACTGTACCAAGAAAAAAGGACTCATACAGTGCATATTATAATACCGCTATACTACTCACATAACTAAATGCCACCAAACAGTACAGTATTGCAAATACATATTAATAATGCCACTATACAGTACAATATTGCACAATACAAATAAATCATGCCACCATACAGTACTCATACATAATGTCGCAATACTGTACACATAAAGCCTATACCACTGTACATATGATTGAAGACAACATATAGTATATTTTCCTTTTGACCAATACTGTGTATATTGCTAATGCCACCATACTATACACATAAATAATGCAGTCATACCATACAAATGCCAGAATAAAGTGCAGATAGCTAATGCTTTTATACCGTAGAACTAAATAATGATGTTCTACTGTACAGATAGATACTGTAATTCCTCTGTACAGTCCACATAAATGACACTACCATATTGTACACATAAATAATTCCCCAATATATTAAATGTGCTCCATCTACACAATGATGATGACAGAGAGTACTGGCATAGTCTATGGTGATAAAGCAGTTTGAAAAAAATAGTAAGCACACTGTACATATTATAAAAGCTTGTATACTACACACATAACTAATGCCATCATATAGTGCACATAAATGTAGCTGTAAATAAAAAATGACTAATGTAAATTAAAAAAATAAATAAAACTATTGCCACCAAACAGTACATATTACTATTGTGCCATACTGTATGTATAACTAATACTATACACATAATGGTACCATACAGTGCACAATGATAATGCTGCAATATAGTACACATAAATAACTCTGCTATAATACACTATACAGTATGTAACTTTTCATGGCATCCTTTACACAAAACTAATGCTACCATATAATAGACATAAAAATGATGCTGTACTGAATAAATAAATCATTCCCCTATCCACTGTACATAAATAAAACTGCCACACTGTACACCTAATTAGGTCTTCAATATATATCACACATAATGTCTATACGTGCCGTCATCAGGGCCGCTTTAACCAGAGGGCAGATGGTGCAAGTGCACCGGGCCCACTGGTTAAAGGGGCCCCCCCTGAGCAGGCCGGCCGTTGCTATGTGCGACCAATGCCGCCGCACAGGGCTCCGGCCACCAGCCTGTCAGGGGGGAGCACCATGGATGGGTAATCTACTTACCCCTCCATGGCGCCCCCTGCAGGGCCCCCCCCCCGTCCGCCGCAGCAGCAGCGATACTGACAGAGAGAGAGCCATTGGCTCCCTCCCTGTCAGTCACTCTTGTGGCCGCACTTCCTGCGGTCACAAAAGGCTGCACTCTCCCTCTAGCGCCCGATGTCACTGGAGCGTCGGCGCGAGGGTAAGGGGAGTGCAGCCTCTTGTAACTGCAGGAAGTGCGGCCACAAGAGGGAAGAGAAGAGGAACGCGTGGACCTAGGTGAGTAACAGTGTTTGTTTTTTTCAATGTTATATAGCAGCTATATACTATTGGGGAGCACAGGGGGCTATATACTATGGGGGAGAACAGGGGGCTATATACTATTGGGGAGCACAGGGGAGCTATATACTATTGGGGAGCACAGGGGGCTATATACTATGGGGGAGCACAGGGGAGCTATATACTATGGGGGAGCACAGGGGAGCTATATACTATGGGGGAGCTATATACTATGGGGGAGCTATATACTATGGGGGAGCACAGGGGAGCTATATACTATGGGGAGCACAGGGGGCTATATACTATGGGGGAGCACAAGGGGCTATATACTATGGGGGAGCTATATACTATGGGGGAGCACCGGGGGCTATATACAATGGGGGAGCACAGGGGAGCTATATACTATGGGGGAGCACAGGGGAGCTATATACTATGGGGGAGCACAGGGGAGCTATATACTATGGGGGAGCACAGGGGAGCTATATACTATGGGGAGCACAGGGGAGCTATATACTATGGGGGAGCACAGGGGAGCTATATACTATGGGGAGCACAGGGGAGCTATATACTATGGGGGAGCACAGGGGGCTATATACTATGGGGGAGCACAGGGGGCTATATACTATGGGGGAGCACAGGGGGCTATAAACTATGGGGGAGCACAGGGGAGCTATATACTATGGGGGAGCACAGGGGAGCTATATACTATGGGGGAGCACTGGGGAGCTATATACTATG
Source organism: Dendropsophus ebraccatus (assembly GCF_027789765.1). Taxonomy (NCBI): domain Eukaryota; kingdom Metazoa; phylum Chordata; class Amphibia; order Anura; family Hylidae; genus Dendropsophus; species Dendropsophus ebraccatus. The sequence goes on from NC_091459.1 coordinate 120,481,566, forward strand.
GGGGAGCACAGGGGGCTATATGCTACTGGGGAGCACAGGGGGCTATATACTATGGGGGAGCACAGGGGAGCTATATACTATGGGGGAGCACAGGGGAGCTATATACTATGGGGGAGCACAGGGGGCTATATACTATGGGGGAGAACAGGGGGCTATATACTATGGGGGAGCACAGGGGGCTATATACTATGGGGGAGCACAGGGGGCTATATACTATGGGGGAGCACAGGGGAGCTATATACTATGGGGGAGCACAGGGGAGCTATATACTACTGGGGAGCACAGGGGAGCTATATACTACTGGGGAGCACAGGGGGCTATATACTATGGGGGAGCACAGGGGGCTATATACTATGGGGGAGCACAGGGGGCTATATACTATGGGGAGCACAGGGGAGCTATATACTACTGGGGAGCACAGGGGGCTATATACTACTGGGGAGCACAGGGGGCTATATACTATGGGGGAGCACAGGGGGCTATATACTATGGGGGAGCACAGGGAGCTATATACTATGGGGGAGCACAGGGGGTTATATACTATTGGGGAGCACAGGGGGTTATATACTATTGGGGAGCACAGGTGAGCTATATACTATTGGGGAGCACAGGGGGCTATATACTATTGGGGAGCACAGGGGAGCTATATACTATTGGGGAGCACAGGGGTCTATATACTATGGGGGAGAGCACAGGGGGCTATATATTATGGAGAGCACAGGGGGGCTATTTACTATTGGGGAGAGCACAGGGGGGCTATATACTATTGAGGGGGAGCACAGGGGGGCTATATACTATTGTGGGAGAGCACAGGGGGGCTATATACTCATGGGGGAGAGCACAGGGGGGCTATATACTATTGGGGAGAGCACAGGGGGGCTATATACTATTGAGGGGGAGCACAGGGGGGGCTATATACTATTGAAGGAGAGCACAGGGGGGCTATATACTATTGTGTGGGAGCACAGGGGGGCTATATACTATTGGGGGAGAGCACAGGGGGGCTATATACTATTGTGGGAGAGCACAGGGGGGCTATATACTATTGTGGGAGAGCATAGGGGGGCTATATACTATTGGAGAGCACAGGGGGGCTATATACTATTGTGGGAGAGCACAGGGGGGCTATATACTATTGTGGGAGAGCACAGGGGGGCTATATACTACTGGGGAGAGTGCACAGGGGGGCTATATACTAATGGGGGAGCGCACAGGAGGGCTGTATATAACTGGAGGAGCACATGAGGGTCTATATACTACAGGGACACCTTAAAACTATGGAGGCACAGAGGGGTGTAACTATGTAGGAGTACAGAGGGGTGTAACTACTGTATAGGGGTACAAGGGACCTAACTACTGTATGTGTTGGAGCCTAAAATATTTGTCTGGCAGATTCTGGAGAGAAGATTCACAGCCAGGAGAAGACTTCAAGGTGGCCCAGGCTGGATGGAGAGAAAAAGAAAAGGTGACAGACTCTAATCGGAGAAGACGCCCCCGGTGAGTCACTGGATGTAACTGCACTCTGTTATAGAGTTGTAGTGTTAGGGGTCATGATGTGGCGGTATTATGTAATGGTATCATTGGTGATATCTTTCTGTTTTGTTCAGTGCAGTTTTTATGTAATAAGTAATCACTGTATGGTGGAAATAGTGTTATAAGGTAACTACTGTATGTATTGGGGCTCTTGATACAGTGTGGGGGCAAATTCAGTACATTATACAATGTGCCGAAAGGTAAGGGGGGGCCCACTCTTGAGGGCTGTGCACTGGGCCCACCAATGTATTAAAACGGCCCTGGCCGTCATTATAGTGCATTAGTAGTGCCCCCTCTACATAATGTTGGCAGCAGAGGGTGGCGGTATTATCTACTGTATAGTGGTCTAGGCTGGGCAGTAGATATAAAGGTTGTGTGGGATTTAGGGTGCGTTCACACCTACAGGATCCGCAGCAGATCCGCAGCAGATTTGATGCTGTGTTCAGTTATTTAAATGAAATCTGCTGCGCATCCGCTGCAGAAAATCAGCTGCGGATCCGGTAAGTGTGAAGTACCCTGAAGGTGCTAATAAATTAATACCGTTCCTCCCATGAGATGATGAGAGTGATAGTTACCTGGGATGAGCCACAGGAAAAACTCATCAATAATGGATGGTGGAGTTACGGGGCCCTCTCTAGGAGGGGACATGAAGGTGGTTCTCCGCACGGGCCCCCGGGGGTATCGCTAACATATACAAGGCTCCGCCGTGACTCGACAGGATCTGATGAATGGCTCCTGAAGTCACGGTGAATTTTTTAACAGCGCCATCTCTTATTTATGACACGTTTTATGTATATTTTATCGTCATTATGAGAGGAGCTGACGCCGGGCGCCGCTTGATATTTTATGCGCGTTCGGGTTCATGCAGAGTTCAGCTCCGTGGCACGGTCGTGTGGTTGAACATTTCATTTAAAGGAACAGGACAATCATGTTATACTCTCATATCGTTCTACAAGGCCTATAAACTATATTCAACCCCCCCAAACAGTACATGTAGTCCTAGCGGTGTCACGGATGTGTCAGTGTGTAGCGGTACTAAACTAAATGAGAGTGGAGTTCCAGAAACACCTGTCCATGGGCTTTGTCTGGTATTGCAGCCTAGTTCTACTGAAGTAAATGGGGATGAGATGTGGAAAAATGTTCTTTCAGGGTGCGTTCACACCTACAGGATCTGCAGCAGATTTGATGCTGTGTTCAGTTATTTAAATGAAATCTTCTGCAGAAAATCAGCTGCAGATCCTGTAGGTGTGAACGCACCATCAAGGGGGAATTTATCAAACATGGTGTAAAGTGAAACCGGCTCAGTTGCCCCTAGCAACCAATCAGGTGGAATCTGATTGGTTGCTAGGGGCAACTGAGCCTGTTTCACTTTACACCATGTTTATTAAATCTCCCGCCTTGTGCTTATGTATCTAAGTGTGATACTCTGCTTAGTCAGTGTAGCTAAGCTTAGCAGGCACACTTATAAGGGGTTTCCTTACAATCTGCTTCCCCTGTCGGGGGAGCTACTTACATACAGATGTATGTAACCATACTGCACATATGTAGTGCTGCCCCTAGTGGTGGCCGGTGGAGAATTGTTTATTGCATTTGCTCCACTTTTATAGCATAGAAAAAAGTCTTAAATGCTTTTTTCTTTCAAATCAGCTTGTTTCAGAAAGTTATATAGACTTGGAATTTACTTCTATTTAAAAATCTCAAGTCTTCCAATACTTATCAGCTGCTGTTTGTCTTGCAGGAAGTGATGTTTTTTTTAGTCTGACACAGTGCTCTCTGCTGCCACCTCTGTCCATGTCAGGAACTGTCCAGAGCAGTAGCAAATCTTCATATTAAACCTGTAATGTTCTGGACAGTTCCTGACAAGGACAGAGGTGGCAGCAGAGAGCACTGTGTCAGACTGAAAAGAACACACCACTTCATGCAGAACATACAGCAGCTGATAAGTACTGGAAGACTGGAGATTTTCAAATAGAAGTAAATTATGGTGCGTTTACACAGGCAGATTTATCTGACAGATTTTTGAAGCCAAAGCCAGGAACAGACCATAAACAGGGAACGGGTCATAAAGGAAAGACTGAGATTTCTCATTTTTTCAAATCCATTCCTGGTTTTGGCTTCCAAAATCTGTCAGATAAATCTGCCTGTGTAAACGCACCATTAGAAATCTATATACCTATTAAATCTATTCTGAAACTAGTTGATTTGAATGAGGTATGGCAGGTGATGGTTGCCCTCCAGACAGGCAGGGTCAGCAGCTGATAGATAGAGGAGTAATTGAAGGGTCAGTCTGGGGGAGGGCAGGGGGTCAGGCAGGACACACAACTGGTTTTAGCCTGGAATTCTATCAATAGGATCCTAAGAGAGTTGATGTAAAGAAATGTACCTGACTGGGCAGATGCCTGTATAACACTTACCGGACCCTGGCCAGCACCATATTACCCCCCAGCAGTAATATTTTGACAAAACACCAGACCCCATTAAATAAATTGTGCAATTTGTCACACAACTTTATTACTGTTGGGATTTCACTGTAAAAAAAAAAAAGTTAAGTCCTTCGGGGATTCCCCTGTGGCATCTTATACTCCAGAGCTGCACTCACTATTCTGCTGGTGGAGTCACTGTGTACATACATTACATTCCTTATCCTGTACTGATCCTGAATTACATCCTGTAATTCTTTTTATTAGAAAAATATAAAACTTAACAAGTATAACAACATAAACATAAACGCGGCTCCATCGGCCAGAACAAAAACAAATACAAAGCTTTCTGCTTATAACAAAAACAACATATTCTGAAATAATAATCATATTTTCTATAAGGAAATCCTCCCTCACACCTGCCTCACCCGGCCAGTCCAGCTTCATAATAAAACACTACCCCCCCAACTTACCCTTACTACTACTATTACTACCACCACCACCACTACTACCTACCCCACACTCACACCTCACAGCACACAGAAATAATATAGTAAAGACACTCTGTCTAGACCAAACCAAGAATCTATAACATGCTCTGAGCCATTCTCGGCTCTAACTCAACATAGTCCCAGTCTGGACTTTTTTTTTTTTTTCTTTTTTTTTTTCCTTTTAAAACACGCACACACACACACACACACCTTACCCTGCAAACCCAACACAAAAAGCCCCCCCCCCCACACACACACACACCAGCATAATTCACCCAACAAGCCCCCCCCTTCCAGATACTTAACTCTCATCCAACCACCACACACACTATACAACTTTAACAGAAAAGAAAATATCCCAATACCAACTTAATAATATGAGGTCCGGCTGCCTTATAGGACACAAATAAAAAAAAAAAAAAATAAAAAAAATAAAAAATTAATAATAATAATAATAATAGTAATAATAAAATAATAATACAAATCATAAAAGTACATCAACCATATGACACATGAACCTAACTATAAGCCCCACTTCCCACACCCCAAATCTGGACATGAGTCTGGGTCCATCAGTTCAGTTCTTGTCCCTCAGTGACCCATGCCAGAACTCCAAGTATCCATCCAGGGAAAAACAACCCCCCCCTCCCCATCACCCCACCCAACCTATCCTATACCCCAGAACTTAAACAATAACTATAATTGTCCATAAGGCTTATCCAGCCCTCAACTTACCAATGTTCCTAAAAATAAAGTATACACCATAACAATATCCCATAACACCAACACATTATGACATAACAGCAAGGCTCAAGTTCGGTAGCCTGTAAGCCCTTTACTGTTTATTACTTGGTAGAAAACAAAAAGCTAAAGTGTCATGCATAGCCCCCCACCGGGATCGGAGGATGGCAGACCGGGTACCATAATATTTTATAACCTATCCCTGACTATTCACCCTACCCTCTCCCTACTACTATCCCTAAATATTAATCTAACCCTCACACTCTCCCTACCTCTGTCCCTACCTACTCTGTCCCTAACCAGAATGGTCCCTCACCCAGTGGGCTCAGTACCTAGGGCACAGCGAAGGAAAAACCTCTCCACAGGAGAGAAGCCCTACTTGTACCCAGCCTGCCATACTCCAAAGACCTGATCTTCCCAAGGTCACCAGTGATGTTCCTACAGACCTCCACCTCGGAGAGGACTCTACGCTGTGTAGATACTAGACACCGTGCGTTCCACGTGTGGTACCTAACCACTAAGCTGACTAAGAATAACGTGCAGCGATCTCGGCCACCCAGGTTCCTGAATACTCCATAAGCCCACTCCGGATAGGTGAGACTGACTAACTGATTCCAACCTATGGAGGCGCCCACCCTGGTGTAAACCCCTATATTGAAGGGACAATGAAGCAGGAAATGATCCATGCTTTCCAGCGTATTACCACACTCCTCACGGGGACACCCCCGATCATCGGAGCTCCTGCACTTCAAGTTGTCCCTTACATATAGCTTCCCCTGGAAGCAGCGCCAGGCCAAGTCCCAAAACTTCTGGGGGATCCTCTTTGAGTTCAATAGACTTAACCCAACCCTCAGATCCCGACCTGGGCAATCCCTGAGCGCCAGGGGCTTCTGGAAATGGGTCAACAGAACCCTTTGGTCAAGGAATTTCCTTGACTGAGTCCTGATCTCCCACATTCCCAGACCCCACCGACGTATCATCTTCAGAGTCGGGGTAGCGTAAGCCGGAAGATATCCATGGGGTGTACGAAGGTCCTTCACTCGCCCTCCTGTCTCCCATTCCTGGAAGAAAGGCCGAAACCATTCCCTGCAGGAGAGTACCCACGGAGGAGCCCTCTCTTTCCAGAGGTTTGCGATGTTAGCTTTCAAGAAGGTGTTCACTAAGAACACCACAGGGTTCACCATAGACAAACCCCCAAGTCTCCTCGTGCGGTACGTAACCTCTCTCTTGACCAGGTTCAGCCTATTCCCCCATAACAGCTGGAAGAACAGGCTGTAGATCCTAGTATAGGAAGCCTCTGGCAAGATACATACACTGCCCAGGTAGATAAACAAAGGGAGCAGGTATGATTTGATCAGGTGTACCCTTTCCCTGAGGGTCAAAGACCAACCCTTCCACTGGTCCACCTTCTGAGTGGCATTCTGGAGCCTACCATCCCAGTTTTTAGTGGGGTAATCACCCTGGCCGAATGTAATGCCTAGGATTTTTGCAGAGTCTTGGGGCTCTGGAAGGGTGTCCGGGAGATCAAACTCGGGATCTCCCCCTCCCAGCCAGAGACTTTCGCACTTATCCTGGTTGATGCTGGACCCAGATGCCTCTGAGTAGCGGTCCACCTCTGACATCACCATATCGACCTCCTCTCTCGAGGATACGAAGACAGTGACATCATCAGCGTACGCTACCACTCTCAGGGTGGCTTCTGGCTCCTCCAGGCTCATCCCGACCCCTGCCAACGGTCCACAACCAACCCTCCTAAGGAAAGGGTCGATCGCGAACACATACAACAGTGGGCTCAAAGGACAGCCCTGGCGAACACCAGACCCAACCTCAAAAGAGCGGCCAGACCAACCGTTCACCAGCGGGAAACTCTCTGCCCCTGCATACAAGATCTTAAGCCAATTGACAAAAGTATCTGGTAGGCCATATCTCAGAAGGACGGACCAGAGGTACTCATGGTTCACCCGATCAAATGCTTTGGCCTGATCCAGGGACAGCAAGTACCCCTTCCAAAGACCCGCACTACTCCGCTCCACTGCCTCCCTGACACTAAGGACAGCACTTAAGGTGCTTCGGCCTGGAACAGAGCAGTGCTGAGCCCCCGAAAGGAGCCGGGGTGCAAACTTCACCAGCCGATTAAACAGTATCTTGGCCAGAATCTTCCTGTCCGCATTGAGAAGAGCTATGGGCCTCCAATTCTCGATACGGCTCGAATCTTTACCTTTTGACAGAAGAATCAGGGCTGACCTCCTCATTGACCTCGGCAGAGTGCCCGAGGAGAGACACTCATTGAAGACCTCGGCCAAGAGGGGAACTAAGAGGTCCCTGAAGGTCTTATACAACTCAGATGTTAAGCCATCTGGACCTGGCGACTTCTTCAGGGCAAGCCCTTCAATCGCCAGTCTAACTTCCTCTTCCCTGATCTCTTCTGCCAAAACATCAAGAGAGCGGTCTACCCCTGGCTCAGGAATGGTTTCAGCCAGGAAACCCGACATCACATCCCGATCTAGATCCTTCCTCCCCAAGAGGTGTGAGTAAAAGGATCTGACGACCTCCAGGATCCCTGATCTGGACCGGTTCAGAGATCCCGTACTATCAACCAGTCCAGTCACGATCTTACTACTCACTGACATCTTACAGTTTCTGTAGGGGTCGGGCGAGCGGTACCTCCCGAAGTCCCTCTCAAAAACTAAAGATGCGTGTCTATCATACTGACACCTCATGAGCAAGGCTTTCACTCTGGAGATCTCCTCTCTACTACCTCCAGTCGAGACGAGATGCTCGAGTTTCCTCCTCAGGCCCTGATACACACGATACCTATTCAGGGACCTGAGGCTCGAGAGCTGGCGGAAGAACCTCGCAACCCGCTTCTTGAATATCTCCCACCACTCTGACTTACTACTACATAGGCCCAGTAGAGGTACCTGACTCTGAAGAAAATCCTCAAAGGATTGTCTTACCTCTGCTTCTTCCAGGAGGGACGAATTCAGCCTCCAGTAGCCTCTACCCATCCGGGGGGTCTCTGAAACATTCAGGGAAAACAAAATTAGACAGTGATCGGAGAACTCCACCTCAACCACGGACACTGCGGAAGAGACGGCTTCCTCCTTTAAATAAAACCTGTCTAATCTAGACCTGCAGCTACCTCGATGATAGGTGAAACCCGCGTGGCCCGAGGGGGTCCGGATGTGGGCATCCTCCAGGCGAGCTTCCCTAACTATACTAATCAGTGCCATGCTATCATAAGCCAGCTTGTCTTTGGCGCCTCTCCTGTCCTGAGACCTCGTGATAGTATTGAAGTCACCACCAAAGATCACCTGCCGACTCGTAAAAAGAAAGGGCTTAATCCTCATAAAAAGGCTTTTACGGTCCCACTTAGTTTGTGGGGCATAGATGTTAATGAGCCTGAGCTCTTGCCCCTTCATGAGGACATCCAAGATCAGGCACCTCCCCATTTCTAACTCAATAACACGTCTGCATTCTACAGGAGCGGTAAAAAGGACCGCCACCCCACTATACGGCTCAGCCGCAAGAGACCAGTGTGAAGGCCCATGCCTCCACTCTCGCTTGGCTTTTACTAGCAAGGCTTGGTCTGTCAACCTGGTCTCCTGCAAAAACAAAATGTCGGCGTTAATACGACCGAGAAAATGAAAGGCTGCAAATCTAGCCGTATCAGACTTAATGCTGGCACAGTTAATGGATGCCAGAGTCAATGGGGTGAGTGCCGCCATCATGGGTGATTGAGTTAGACGGCCTTACTTATTTACTTTTTCCCTTCTTCTTACCCCCCTCCCCATCAGAGGATGACCCTTTAGACTTTTCTTTAATCCTTTTTAAGGATGTAGACAAATCCATCCCTGGATCCTCATCTCCAGACCCTGGGGCCACCTGACCTCCCGAGGAAACTGCCTCTGGAGGAGCAGGCTCGGCGCCCCCTGGAAGCTCCTCCACCTCCAAACCCCCTTCTCCAAGGGTCTGGTACCTATTGGATAGAACGATCAGAGGGGGGTTAGTCGGGTCTTCCTTAGACACATGGCCCGTAACACCAGAGGAGGATTTAGAGGAAGCACATGACTTTCCTTGACCCTGCCTCCTTTTGCCACACTTAGGTCTTTCATCTTGCCCTTTCCCACCATCCTCATCCAAACTTTCATATTGGGAGGAACTTGAGGAAATGGCCCTCTTGGCTTCTTCCTTACGAAGTCTCCTCATCTCTTCGCCTAACTCGGTATCCCCCAGAGCCTCAGCTGTTCTCTCTGAGCCAGCGCCAGGAGCAGGACCACTGACTACCCCTGTCACCAGGGAACTTCCAAGGTCCCTGCTCCTTCTGCGCTTCTCCTCTCGCCTGAGCTTAGAGGGGCTCTTGTTTTTCACCTTCTTCACTGGCCCTGGTGCCCCTTCTCCTCTGCTGGTTCCCTCCCCAGGTGAGGCAATCTCAAGGCTCTCCCCATCCTGGGCAGCCACAGCATTGGAAAATGAGCGGGGACACCGGCTAAACGGGTGACCAAGGTCACCACACAGGTTACAGCGAATCCGGCCACAGCTGGCAGCCAGATGACCCTCCGCACCGCACAATGCACAAATCAGTTTAGTACAATTTGCACTAAAGTGGGTGGGATCACCACACTTGTGGCACAGCTTCGGCTGCCCCTGGTAAAAGACTTGGATTCTGTCACGACCCAAGAAAGCAGCCGATGGTATGTGTGTGACAGTGTTCCCTGAACGTCGGAGACGGACGGAAAACGTCCAGGCCCCAGACCATATGCCATGCTCATCCAGATTTTTCTTGGGGACATCCGTCACTTCCCCAAACCTGCCTAGCCAGGTCATGATGTCATAGCAAGAAAGTGACTCGTTACGCGTCAGAACGGTCACTTTCTTGACAGAACTCTGACGGGATACCGCCTTTACAGCGAAATCCCGCCACATGGGCTCATCCTTCACCAGCTCGTGATTGGACCAGAAGAGCTCAAGTCCCTCTGGCTTCACAAAGCTGATGTCGAATTCAGAGGTACCGTAGGGGTGGATCAGGGCAAAGATGTCATTCGCCCTGAATCTCATCTGGAAGAGAAGCTCCACCACCTTTGCCCTGGATGGGCACGCATCACTGCCTCTCCATACCAGACGGACCACATTCCTACGGCCCACCTCCTGCCCATTTGTAGGGAGGGACCAGGTTACCTCCCCATTTTGCTTTCGGAAAGCCCCAAGCCCATGTCTTTCTATATAGAAGGACAGGTCGACCTCCCGCCCCTCTACTTGGAGCGTTCTATCCCCTTTACGCAAAGCCTCCAGGAGGCGTCGTTGTAAGTTACCTTCCCCAGGGTTTAGAGATGAGGATCCCCTAGGACCCCCAGCAGTGACATTTGCATAGCTCCTGGAAGGAGCGGCCACTGCTGGGGGGGCAGCCGGACCACTCCCACCCCCCACAGAAACATTAGCAGAAATAATATTTACATTTACAGAATCAGAACCAACAGGAGACACAACACTAGAAGAAATCTCCTCCTGCCTAGCTATAGTGGACTGACCCGGGTGTAATCTGGCTGGCTTTAGTATATTTCTGCTGCTGCTGGCTGTCACGCTGGCATCCCTGGCATCCTTGGACTCATGGGACTTTGCAGCAGTCCTCCCTTTGGGAATGTGGGAGGAAGCTACTTTGTCACCGTGTTTGCCCTCAGCCTCAGCCAATACCCCTGCTTCAATTTCTTTAACAGCCAGCAGCATTGCTAGGTTGGTATCATCCGCACTCTTATGTCCATGCTCCTGCTGTACCAGTCCGGTAGCTGCCGAGGCGTTTTCTTGCGAAATGCCACCAGTTTTTACTTTGTCTTTAGCTCCGCCCCCAACAGCCCCACCGCAGCGCTGCAACTGAGCAGGGACAGGCACCGCGGATGAAACTGCTGAGAGCGTTGCACCAGACGCCTGGACACTCCCCCCTCCGCCTGCAGAGGAGCATCTCTCAGCGCCAGACCCGCTATGGGAGCCGCCCGCTCCTTTGTCTCCACTGCTGCCCGGCCGCCCGAGCTCCACACCAGCCCTTGGTGCCTGGGCACTCCCCCCCTTGCCTGCAGAGGAGTGCGGTACACCACCAAAGCCCCCTGGTTGGAGGCATGCCACCTTGTCCGCAACCTTGTCCGGCCCCTCGGCCGCCCCTGCACTTGCACCAGCCTCGCTACCTTGACAAGTGGGGCTGGCGCTCTCCGCCATCTTTACTGTGTTCTTCCCAGTGTTCTGGCCCTGCTCCACATTTGTAGAAGCAGGGACGGGCAGATCACCGGGGGCTGCTCCCTGAACTGACTTTGCAGTCGGCTCAGAGGGCACAAAAGGAACATAAACAAGATTTACTTGCTGTGATGGTTTTTTTGGTCTATTCTTCTTAGTAACTTTATCTTCACCCAAGTCGTCTCCAAAACTGAAATTATCCAAGTGCACCGGGGACTCCATGCTGACAATTTGGGCCATCAGCGCACCTCCGCCATCCTCCTCCTCACCAGCACTTTCATCGGATAATGGTAGCGCCACCTGTGCTGCAGGAATGCTGGCTTGGGACGTGTTCACACTCTGTACAGGCTGTGATTCAGCTTCCACAGCTTCCCCACTTGCTGCCACAGAGACCTCAGCTGATTCAGCTTCCATGTCTTGCTCATCATCATCATCATCATCATCACCACCACTGCTCTCTTCATCTGCTGAGCAATCACTTTCATCCTCTTCTCTCTTTGGGGACTTCATTTTGGCAAATCTGTCCTCATTCAGCAACTTCTCCCTGAAGACATCGCTGCCCTCCAGGATGGTCATCCTCTGCAGCTCAACATCTGTGATCTCCTGCTGCAGAGACTTCACTTTTGCTGTGAGTCCAGGTTTCTGCTTTTTGGGGGCTGAGCTGGCTCTGTGTTTTGTAAACTTCAGGTCGTCTCTTAAACCCTTCAGTCTCTTTCCCAGCTGCTCATACTCTGCAAGCTTTGCAGCTATCCTAGAGCCATAGGTGGCTGCAGACTCCCTGGGCCCCCTGAGACCCCACTGCTCCACCACCTGACTCTCCTGGGAGCCCCTCCGTGCAGCTGCACCTGCACCCCGTCTTCCGCTCACCTTGCTTGCAGGCTTTCCTTGCATACTTGGAGCCTTGCAGCTCCCACCCGTCGCTGGAAGGGCTGGGTCCACATTGCTGCGAACCCTACTAGATCTTCTTACCCCTCCAGCCGGAGCGCTGGCCGGTAGCTTACTCTCTACACCCCCCGCCGGCCTTGACCGGGAGGTGGAGGTCAGGGGATCCATGCTGAAAACTCTCCCAGGAAGCTGCCACCTTCCTGGGGAAGCAGGTGGTAAATCAGCCTCTCTCCTCCTGGAAGTCTGGAAGTGTGGAGCTCAGGAGCAAACGCAGGCACACCCAGTAACCACACCCTCCAGAGCTGCACTCAGTATTCTGCTGGTGAGGTCACTGTGTACATACATTTTATTACTTATCCTGTACTGATCCTGAGTTCCATCCTGTATTATACTCCAGAGCTGCACTCACTGTTCTGCTGGTGGGGTCTTTGTATACATACTTTACTTATCCTGTACTGATCCTGAGTTACATCCTGTATTATACTCCAGAGCTGCACTCACTATTCTGCAGGCTTTCTAGCTGAAACTTCTCAGCATTCCCTGCTTGTTCAGTACCTACACAAAGCTTTCTCTAGTGGTTTGCACTCTAGAATACACAGCCTGTACACTGGGTATATAGGGTTATGGACTCTCCACACTGGCACTTAAACATTTCATGTGATTGAAACATTCTTCAGAGCGCAGGAAACCACAGGAGCCGCACTAAAAATATAATCTGCCATCCACTTCAGCAAACATAATCCGCAAGCTTCGTGTGCACTACAGGCATCTTAAATATCAAAAAGTAAGAGGAACCACAATGTTTTCCAAGTTTTTTTTCACAATGGGAAGTGGTACCAGTTACTTTCAAGACAGCATTCTTCTTAAAGGGCAAGCACATGTCTGCATCAGTAAATAAACAACCCGCAAAGGAAATGACATTGCAAAGTAATGTCACGATTCCAGCTAGGTAGAATATACATACTGATGTAGATGATGGCTAAATGTTCAATAGGTCTCCATGACATCACCCCACCTGATAGGAATTAGAAGAGGATTGATGATGTCATCAGATGTCATCAGTAGTGCAGCCCCAAGCTTTGGGCATGTAAATAAAATAAAAAATAAAATTGGTTATACTCACCTACCTGGGTCCCCTGCAGTTCTCACATATTCTGGTTCCCCGCTTGCTGATCTGCTTCCTGAGACTGACTCATATCAGCAGTATCAGCCTGCTTAGCCAATCAGTGACTGATACAGCCCACTGCCATTGCCATTCATTGGCTGAATGAGCCATCTTTGCCACGGCAAATCAGTTTCAGAAGTAGGAGGCAGAGTGGTGATAGGCGGACAGGATGATATCATCACGAGAGTTGTAGAGGACCCAGGTAGGTAAGTATAAATTATAAAAAATAATTGATGTACCCGGAATACCCTTTAAGCTTCTTTTAGGAATTTATAAGTGGACTGATGATGTAAACATATTCTCTCAGTAGTGCAGCCTTACGCTTTTGTCACTGTAACTCAAAGTGATCATAGTACAGGCTAGGAGTAAGGAAAAATTAACAAAAGATTTTTTACATTTTTTAGGGGTATTTTGGACTCACAAAAAAATTATATGTTGCAGGAGTCACTCTAAAAATTTAAAAAATATTATACTCACCTACCTGGGTCCCATGCAGCTCTAACTATAACATGATCTGGTCCCCTGCTTGATATGAGACTGATTCATATCAGCAGTAACACCCTGCTTAGCCAATCACTAGCCAATCACTGACCACTGATTGGCTGAACAAGCCAGAGTGGTGAGTGGCAGACTGGATGATGTCATAGGGAGAGCTGCTGCAGGGGACCCAGGTAGGTGAGTATAAAGTGGCCTTAGCAACTTATGAAAAGATTTATGTACCCAGAATGTTTATCATGGGGACCCTCGATATTTATATCATATTTGAAAGGCAACTGTCCTCCATGCTTGCATGTTTGTTGTTAAGGAGACAGATGCCTCATGTTCTCCTAATACTCCTGGATGTTCCCGTTAGCTGAGATCTTGGAAGGAATTGAACCATATACTATGTTAAAAAGCTGTGAAGCTTCTCATTATACAACGATCAGGCTTTAACATGCTTAAATCCTAACAAGAATCAATGGAGGAATTAAAAGGATCGTATGAAGGAACAAAAATGAGCGGTGTCGGGTATCCCGGGTACAATGGAGGAAGATTCCTCTCCGGAGTAAATCACTGCCGCAAGGAATTACGTTTCGCTAAATGAATAGAGTCTGAGGGAAAACATTTGTTTGTTTTCTATGAACCAGATTTAGATTTCCTGAGATTTTTTTTGCTTTCCCTTCTGCTGTGTGAATTTATCATCACACGAAGTGCCGCACTTAAAGGGATAGTACACCTACTTAAATAATTGTAATATTAAAACTTATTATAATATCAAATATTTAAAAAAGCAATTCCTCCACCATTTCCTAGATCCTCCGCCAATCCCTATGCTTCAGCCAGTCATCAGTCATGACAACTCAAGGGATACTAGTTCCCCATAAGGAGAGTCCGTCATAAAGATGTGTGGAGATTTAAAGGCCATTCTTACTCCACTGGGAATTCTGGGAAGAAAGGATATGCAAATAGCTCTCACACCACTTAGACAAAGTGGTATCCCTTCAAGTAAATGGACAGTCATTCCTTTTGGAGTGTTTTTTGGCTTGGCATATATCCCCAGTCAATGTTCTAAGACTCGGAGTGAAACACTGACTTGAAGTTATACCACTTTGCCTAAGTGGTGTGAGAGCTATTTGCATATCCTTCCTTCCAACAAGAAACTTCTGGACCCTAAAGCAAAATCTGTAACCCCCAACTACCATGTTCTTTTTATAATACTGTCATCCTGTCATATGTTAAATACAGCCCTAGGGACCCCCCCCACCAGGGGCCAGGTTTAGGTGCTACCTCTGCTCCCGACCCCCCGCTAGAGCACCTTATACTTACCTGATTGCGCCGGGTCTAAGGTGCTCTAGCGGGGGGTCAGGAGCCTGTCACCTCGGCACGGGGGGTGACAAGTCCTCTTTCATTTTCCCTGTAGTGGCCGCTGTTGGTGAAACGTACGCAACAGACCGTGGCAATCAACTGGTCACTGTCTGGATTTACTATTGGTCATACCACTCATTCCTAGAAGAAGTGTTTTACTAAAGTTTAGGTGGTTACAAAGTTTCTAGAATGACCGAAAAACACACAATAGTCTACAGCCTAGATTCTTAGGGGTAACATTCTACAAAGCTAGAGTAAATGCAATGACAAAGGAGGACTGACCCTCAAGAACTCAAGAAGAAAGGTCTTCTACAGAACTCTCTCAGTCCCTCACCCTAGCAGAGATCCAATTGGTAGATAGGGGATATTTACACAGTCATAGATTGTATGAAAATTGGTTGAAAGTGCTTTTCGAGGAGTAGGTGCGACCAGGGCTGGCCTTTGGGGTGTGCGACCTGTTGGCAAATAAATTAATCACTGAAATTGGAAATCAAACCAAAGTGACCTTTTGAAGTGTCAAAGATACATGAGGGAAGAACATATGTGGAACCACCAATGGTATACAAGGACAACCTATATCATCTGTGAGCCATCACTGGTTACTTTTGGCAAATATTCTTGGGAAGTCCGACCATAAAGGGGCAATTTAAAGTTAAAGGGGTTATCCTGTGCTACAAAAACACGGCCACGTTTGCCCCACTATTGTCTCCGAATCAGGTGCGGTTTGCAATTAAGTTCCATTTATTTCAAACCCCACCCAATCTGGAGACAAGAGTGATGCAAAAGTGGCCATGTTTTTGTAGCACCGGATAACCCCTTTAAGGTTACAAAATCCCTAAGACTCCTCCCTCCAGTTCAGCCCCATCCAAGTGTAAGGGCAATATATATACAGCCCTTGCTGCTTGATAGTCGAGCTGTGTAATAGACTGTGAACCAGTGCCGATCTAACTTTTACAAGACCAAATTAATCAATAGATGATTCATTAGGTTCAGGTTTGGTGAACTTTACTATAGATTCACTTAAAGGGATACTCCATCTAAAACTTTTCTCTTTCAAATCAAGCAAATGCCAGCGATTTGTAATTTACTTCTGTTTAAAAAATCTCCAGCCTTCCAGTACTTAGCAGCTGTATGTCCTGCAGGAAGTGATGTATTCTTTACAGTCTGGAGAGCAAAGGAGGTTTTCTATGAAAAATTGCTACTGCTCTAGACAGTAGGTGGCATCAGTGAGCACTGTGTCAGACTGGAAAGAATACACCACTTCCTGCAGGACATAAAGCAGCTGATAAGTACAGGAAGACTGGAAATTTTAAAATATAAGTAACTTACAAACCATTTTTTTTTTAAATAGTTTTAAGAGTTTTCATTTTAACTCTACTCCCGAGGAATACCTCCTATAGGAGGTTACCACGAATACCACTGTGCAGAATATACCTAGAAGACACACCTTGGGGAAGCTCTGCTGATAGTAACAGTCTATGCTTGGTAACTGTCGGTATATATACAGTTACATTAGCTGAGCTTTCTGGGGAATTTGGGCCGTATATCTCTGTACTGAGCCGTCCTCCCTCCTCTGAGCCTCCTGCAGAGCAGAGGTACAGATAAAAGCCTCCTGACACACATAGGTTGGGTATGTGGCATTATAGTTTGGTTTCGGCTCTATACAGTAGTGGAACTTCTTAAGACTATAGAGAACTTGGGCATCCAAATATTCTATATAAGTCTGGAATCAGGCCAGTTCAGAGCATAGTCATTGCATGGTGCAGACCTTGACCCCATTGGTGAAGTCCAACAACATGGATGTCCTTCTTCAGACTCCATGAACAGGTTGCCTTTTTTACCTTTGACTCTTAGGCTAGAGTGCACGTGTCAGTCCCTCACATTCATGTTATGACTGACCGTATCATCCGGCCCATCTCTCTTCAAGCCGTTGTTTTGTGGTTTCAGCCTCAAGACTCGGAAGTTGAATGATTCACTCTGTGGTGCAAGCATCAGGAAGAAATAGTCTTGTGAAATAACCTAAAAAATTCTCAAACAATGATCAGATCATGAACGTGACAAACATCACACAAACAAACTCTCCGGGAAATCCATGGAACTAAAAGGGGCTCACGGCAGCCATTGCGTTGGGGGTCCTTTCCTGGTCCACACCGATATACACCTACAGAGATCAGGGCTTTTCTTGGGACCATTGGGCCAGTCCTTCCCTTGTTTTTTCTAACACTTTAGATAAGTGTGGCCCTGGTAAAGACTATTCTACCCATAGTGCCTTCTGGCACCAGGATGCACTATAGGAAGAGGACAAGATGGCGGCTCAGAGTGATGGGAAACGTTCTGCTGGAGACCTGGTCTCCTGGCATCATGTGGACGTTACTGTAACACGTACCACCTACCTAACCATTGTACACACCAAATCCAGCCATTATGGCACAGGATATATAATATGTATATAGTATGTATTGTGCACAGTATATAGTATAGGATGATCTGCCCCCAGTGTAACCATTTTGATGAATTTTAATTTGACGCCGTAAGCAGAGAAACATCTGATGTATTAGTAAAACAGATTGCCCTCTGAGGTTAATATTTAGCCAGAACAGTTTACACCAAATTACTGAACCGGCTGTGACAGAAGCGTCGTAGAAGAACATCGGCACATGGTTTCACCCTAAACTTTGAAGAGGAATAGAAAATCCTTTACTATTAAATGGGTCTGTTAGACAATCATATAATCACATGATGCCCTAATGATGTGATCATCAGCAATCGGCAATGATCAGTGGAAGAACCCGGAGAGCAAGTGCTCAAGTTTCCTGCAGAGCCCCCACAGGAGAAACGAAGTATTACATGGTGTCTACTGAAATCAAACATACCAAGTGCCATGTTCCACAACCCTGCCTGTTCCTACTACTGAACGTGTACATAGGGTGTACACATGTACATGTGACAGACAGACCCTCTACCTGGGCATATCAGGGCCAAAATCTCCCCATTTCTCCTGACCAATCCTTTGTTGAGTTACGTTGGCCCCCTCTCCACCAATGGGAGCCCTCTCCCTGTAGCATAAAAGGGTTGTTGCTCAGAAGCTTATTGTTTCCAGCCTGCCAGCTAAGATGTTTCTGTATATGTGAGCCCAGATGTATCCACAAACACAGTGTCATCTTCCAGAAGCCTGGCCACTGGACAGTGCCTACGCCTGTGCTACTGTAATGTCCTGTCCAGTTTCTACATTCCTGCCCGCTTAGCATGGATTAATAAGTCACCAGAGGTGCAACTACCACCAGAGGGATCAAGTCTGTCCATGTGGAGGGGGACATTTATCTTCAGTCAAGTCCTGAGATCTACAGTTTTTCTAGTCAAGTTATGGGTTGGAGAAGTTGCATCCTGTCGAAGTTCCCCTCTTGCTTTGGCCGAGTCCTCTTGGCTACTGTTGAAAGTTGGCTCTTAACAATGATTTCCTGGTACCGCGTACTCCTATCAGTCTTAAGGTCCTTGCAAGCAGGACCTTCTCCAGCAGAGTACCATACACATTGGATAGTGGACATCTATAGTCATGGCCAAAAGTTTTGAGAATGATACAAATATTAATTTTTACAAAGTCTACTGCTTCAGTTTTTAAAATGGCAATTTGCATATACTCCAGAATGTTATAAAGAGTGATCAGCTTAACAGGAATTACTTGCAAAGTCAATATTTGCCTAGAAAATGAACTTTATCCCCAAAACACATTTCAACATTATTGCAGCCCTGCCTTAAAAGGACCAGCTAACATCGACTCAGTGATTGCTCCATTAACACAGGTGTGGATGTTGATGAGGACAGGGCTGGAGATCAATCTGTCATGATTAAGTAAGAATGACACCACTGGACACTTTAAAAGGAGGCTGGTGCTTGGCATCATTGTTTCTCTTCTGTTAACCATGGTTATCTCTAAAGAAACACTCGCAGTCATCATTGCACTGCATAAAAATGGCCTAACAGGGAAGACTATCGCAGCTAGAAAGATTGCACCTCAGTCAACAATCTATCGCATCATCAAGAACTTCAAGGAGAGAGGTTCCATTGTTGCCAAAAAGGCTCCAGGGCGCCCAAGTAAGACCAGCAAGCGCCAGGACCGTCTCTTAAAAGTGTTTCAGCTGCGGGATGGGGCTACCAGCAGTGCAGAGCTTGCTCAGGAATGGCAGCAGGCAGGTGTGAGTGCATCTGCACGCATTGTGAGGCGGAGACTCTTGGAGCAAGGCCTGGTCTCAAGGAGGGCAGCAAAGAAGCCACTTCTCTCCAGAAAAAACATCAGGGACAGACTGATATTCTGCAAAAGGTACAGGGAGTGGACTGCTGAGGACTGGGGTAAAGTCATTTTCTCTGATGAATCCCCTTTCCGATTGTTTGGGACATCTGGAAAACTGCTTATTCGGAGAAGACGAGGTGAGCGCTACCACCAGTCTTGTCTCATGCCAACTGTAAAGCATCCTGAAACCATTCATGTGTGGGGTTGCTTCTCAGCCAAGGAAATCAGCTCTCTCACAGTCTTGCCTAAAAACACAGCCATGAATAAAGAATGGTACCAGAATGTCCTCCAAGAGCAACTTCTTCTAACCGTCCAAGAGCAGTTTGGCCATCAACAATGCCTTTTCCAGCATGATGGAGTACCTTGCCATAAAGCAAAGGTGATAACTAAATGGCTCAGGGAACAAAACATAGAGATTTTGGGTCCATGGCCTGGAAACTCCCCAGATCTTAATCCCATTGAGAACTTGTGGTCAATCATCAAGAGACGGGTGGACAAACAAAAACAAACAAATTCTGACAAAATGCAAGCATTGATTGTGCAAGAATGGACTGCTATCAGTGAGGATTTGGTCCAGAAGTTGATGGAGAGCAGCCAGGGAGAATTGCAGAGGTCCTAAAGAAGAAGGGTCAACACTGCAAATATTGACTTGCTGCATTACCTCATTCTAACTGTCAATATAAGCTTTTGTTACTCATAATATGATTGCAATTATATTTCTGTATGTGATAAAAACATCTGACAAACACACATAAAAACCAGAGGGCAGCAGATCTTGTGAAAATATAACACTTGTGTCGTTCTCAAAACTTTTGGCCATGACTGTAGGTAGTCCGCCTTGTCACTACTCCCTAAACTTTCTTCTCAGTTATTAAAGACAAAGCTCACGTCCCTGTCTATTTTAAAGTCAAACTAATGTAAAGTCTTTGTCAATTTGCTACAGCAGAAGTGTTGTCTCTTAAAGGGGAACTACTCACCTATTACCAAACTAACCACCCTTGCGAGTAAGTACCTGTATAATTTTGTATTGCACCTTCCAAGAACTTTGCAAGTAAAGTTTATTGTTCTGCAGTTACTTCTGAACTCACTGTAATTGTCTCCTACACCAACATACCGTAGAAAGGAGTACTAGGAACACTTCATATAGTGTGTATCGGTACCTAGGAAGAGCCAACTACCACTCAGGCCCCATGACAAGTGCCGCAGCTATACCAAGACACCTCTACCTCCTGCATTACATCATCTTTTAACCCCTGGTTTACCACACAGGCCTTTACAAAGTGCAACATAGCTGCCCTCGCACATTCACAGCCCACCATATTCTGAACTGTAGTGCATGAATATTAATTGTGCTGATACAATGTAACAAACCATTAGATTAGATCATTAGAGAGATGCTGATCTATTCATATACAGTATATAATGGGACAATCCATCTAGCAGGCATAATGTTATTTTAGTTCAGCCCACCCAAGGACATCATGCATTTAACCCTAACAAGTTCAGCATTGATGCAGTTAGATCGATCTGGTCTGACCAGTTGACCTAGGAAAGTATCCAGAATGATCTTAGTAAGCGCTTGTGGTCAGAGTATATCTGCCTGCAGTGATGATATACACTATTATAATAACATCACTGTGAAATGGCTTACTGTGCATAACTATACAAGATGAGTGAGAGAAGGAAAGGTAAAAACCGCACTAAGCAATTTTCTTTCTTAACCCTTTAACCAGTGTCATAACAAAATAAGCTAAGAATGTTTTGTATACCAAACAACTATGACCATACATTGCCTAATAGAAAGTTATACAACTACTATAAATTTGCCCCCTTAGTACAAGAATATAACTACTATAATACTGCCCCCTATATACAAGAATATAACTACTATAATACTGCTCCTATATAAAAGAATATAACTACTATAATACTGCTTCTATATACAAGAATATAACTACTATAATACTGCTCCTATATACAAGACTATAACTACTATAATACTGGTCCTATATACAAGAATATAACTATTATAATACTGCTCCCTATATTCAATAATATAATTACTATAATACTGCCTCCTATATACAAGAATATGCAAAAGAAACAGATTGCTGAACTCAGGGAGAACAGCCAAATGACAACACTGCCGGCTGCTAATGAAAGCGCTCAATGCAGTAAAGTGCTAGGTGCATTGCCCCCTGGGAAACATGAGTATGCAAAAGAGGAGTCTGTGGAGCCTCATCGAAGAGTCTCAAAACACAGGACCAGCCAGATATCCCTCCGGGAAGGACCCAGCCAAGTGGCAGCTCCTGTTAGGAAACCACCAAATCCACCATATCAAGTGGCCCTATAAGTCAGTATAATGACAAGGGATAAACCAAGGCTAGGTAACCATCCACAGACAGCTGTTTCGGGGTGTTGCCCCTCATCAGTGTGGAGCAGGATTCTGGCTAGGTGGGAGCAACTCCTAGTAGAGCCATAAGAGAAGCAGATTGCTGAACTCAGGGAGAACAGCCAAATGACAACACTGCCGGCTGCTAATGAAAGCGCTCAATGCAGTAAAGTGCTAGGTGCATTGCCCCCTGGGAAACATGAGTATGCAAAAGAGGAGTCCGTGGAGCCTCATTGAAGAGTCTCAAAACACAGGACCAGCCAGATATCCCTCCGGGAAGGACCCAGCCAAGTGGCAGCTCCTGTTAGGAAACCACCAAATCCACCATATCAAGTGGCCCTATAAGTCAGTGTAATGACAAGGGATAAACCAAGGCTAGGTAACCATCCACAGACAGCTGCCTTGGGGTGTTGCCCCTCATCAGTGTGGAGCAGGATTCTGGCTAGGTGGGAGCAATGCCTAGTAGAGCCATAAGAGAAACAGATGGCTGAACTCAGGGAGAACAGCCAAATGACAACACTGCCGGCTGCTAATGAAAGCGCTCAATGCAGTGAAGTCCTAGGTGCAATGCCCCCTGGGAAACATGAGTATGCAAAAGAGGAGCCCGTGGAGCCTCATTGAAGAGTCTCAAAACACAGGACCAGCCAGATATCCCTCCGGGAAGGACCCAGCCAAGTGGCAGCTCCTGATAGGAAACCACCAAATCCACCATATCAAGTGGCCCTAAAAGTCAGTGTAATGACAAGGGATAATCCTATATACAAGAATATTACTACTATAATACTGCTCCTATATACAATAATATAACTACTATAATACTGCTCATATATACCAGAATATAACTACTATAATACTACCCCTATATACAAGAATATAACTACTATAATACTGCCTCCTATGTACAAGAATATAACTACTATAATACTGCCCCCTATATACAAGAATATAACTACTATAATACTGCTCCTATATACAGGAATATAGCTACTATAATACTGCTCCTATATACAAGAATATAACTACTATAATACTGCTCCTATGTACAAGAATATAACTACTATAATACTGCCCCTATATACAAGAATATAACTACTTTAATACTGCCCCTATATACAAGAATATAACTACTATAATACTGCCCCTATATACAAGAATATAACTACTATAATACTGCCCCTGTATACAAGAATATAACTACTATAATACTTCTCCTAAATACAACATAAATAAGGATTTCCATACCCCACATAAAAGGTTGTAGGTTTTGTGATATTGTAAGGTGACTACAGGTCATCAGATGGTGTTTGTGGAGGGAACTGTCGGTGATATTTAGGATTAGTCCAGGGACAGTACAGTTGACTGTGTCTGATGATATGTTACAGCTCAGGGAATAGGTAAAGTTAAAGATTAGGGACAGCTAGATATGACCACTCCTTGAATGTGTATGTGTTCCTTACCACCATCACCATTGTTCTTTCTATCCATTATCTCTGGTTCCTGTAGTATATTGAAGAGTTGCTCTTCTTGCTCTTCTTACATTATAGTAGTTACCTTGGTATGGCGGTATATAAGTACTGGGAAAAACAGTAAGGACCCAGGAAAGGCAAATGCCATAGGCGATGCTCAGTGCTGCTATCTATTGATCAACCACTGTTATCACAATGTGTATCCCCATCAACTCCAGCAACAAAAGTTTTTGGCACTTCCTAACAGGTCTATAGACATTTCACCCACCGCCATATGACGCACAGTATTCTACAATTAAAACCATAGACTGTACCCAGGGCCGGCGTCAGCACCCGGCATACTCGGGCAAGTGCCAGGGCCCACGGCCGCCCAAGGGGCCCCCGACACTTGCCTGAGCAGTGAGCCAGGCGCCCGCCACATCACCGACCCCCGGGGGGGCGGGTGCTGCCGGCCCCAAGTCCGGGGGAGGGCTGGATGGGCTGGGGAAGGACCTGCTGTGTTTGCTGCACTGGGGAAGGACCTGCGGTGACGTCATAAGGGGGCGGGGCTGAGAACGGGAGAGGATGCAGGTGGATGAAGGACCTGTGATCATTGTCATGTGTCAGGAGGAGGCGGGGCTCACTTATACCTTCTTTCTGTGAGTTTTAGTCCTACTCTTATATCTCCTTTTGTAATATCCTCTGATCTCCCATAATAACAGGCTGTCCATGATGGGAGTTGTAGTCCTCTTATATCTCCTTCTGTAATGTCCTCTGATCTCCCATAATAACAGGCTGTCCATGCTGGGAGTTGTAGTACTCCTCTTATATCTCCTCCTGTGATGTCCTCTGATCTCTCATAATAACAGGCTGTCCATGATGGGAGTTGTAGTCCTCTTATATCTCCTTCTGTAATATCCTCTGATCTCCCATAATAACAGGCTGTCCATGATGGGAGTTGTAGTCCTCTTATATCTCCTTCTGTAATATCCTCTGATCTTCCATAATAACAGGCTGTCCATGATGGGAGTTGTAGTCCTATTATATCTCCTCCTGTGATGTCCTCTGATCTCCCATAATAACAGGCTGTCCATGATGGGAGTTGTAGTACTCCTCTTAAATCTCCTCCTGTGATGTCCTCTGATCTCCCATAATAACAGGCTGTCCATGATGGGAGTTGTAGTACTCCTCTTATATCTCCTCCTGTGATGTCCTCTGATCTCCCATAATAACAGGCTGGATATGCTGGGAGTTGTAGTACTCCTCTTAAATCTCCTCCTGTAATGTCCTCTGATCTCCCATAACAGGCTGGACACGCTGGGAGTTGTAGTTCCCCCTTGTATACCTCATGCAATGCCTCCTGATTGTAACTCCATTCTAGCCTGCTCTATGATGAACAAGCTAGAATACAGACTCCAGGGGGACAACCTCCTTCTAGCACCTCCATTCTAGTCTCTGCGTGGATCCGATCTCACCAGCAGGCACACAGCGATGACGTCATCACGCCTGCTGGTGGATCCACAAGGCGCACACAAGGGAGAAGATCCCCGCCCGGATTAGTGAGTATGATTTTATTTTTTTATTTTCTTGTGCTGAGGGAGATCAGGGGGCATTTCTATGGGGACAGAGCAGGGGGCATTTCTATGGGGGCAGGGGACATTCCCCGAGGTGTGCTACGTGTGCCCCGAGGTGTGCTATACAAAGGGGCCCGCTGAGGCTTTCTCGCCCAAGGGCCCACAAAAACCTGGAGCCGGCCCTGACTGTACCACCAGCCTATTTACTGTAAACCCCTATGATCAGTAAGTGATCATCTATTCTAGCAGCATTCAGTGATGGGAAAACGTTGCGACTAAAACGTCTGTCTGTCCCTTATATAACAAATGTAGATGGAAAAATAAAAAAGTTAGATTTGTAATTTACTTCTATTTGAAAATCTCATCTCTTCCCATACTTATCAGCTACTGTATGTCCTGCAGGAAATGTAGTTTTCTTTTCAGTCTGACACAGTGCTCTCTGCTGCCACCTCTGTCTGAGACAGGAACTGTTCAGAGCTGTAGCGATCCCCATAGAAAACCTGGACAGTTCCTGTCTCGGACAGAGGTGGCAGCAGAGAACACTGTGTCAGACTGCAAAGAAAACATTTCTTGAAGGACATACAGCAGCTGATAAGTACTGGAAGACTGGAGATTTTTAAATAGAAGTAAATTACAAATCTATATAACTTTCGGAAACCAGTTGATTTGAAAGAAAAAAAATCTTCGCTGCATAACCCCCGTTAAGGGGTTAAATTCCTTCCCACGGGGTGGCGGGTGGGTTCTGCATCACACGCTGTAGCATTGTCAGCGTGTCACCTGCCAGCTCCTGTTTGCACAGTGAACATTCCTTCCCTGTGTAGCTGCAGCACAATGTGACACGGTGCATACACATCCATTCACTGCGAGCAGCACAGTTAATCCCTCGAAGCCTTTGATGGCATTCATTGGCTGGAGAACGGCCTGCCACACTGTGGCCGTTGCGTCAGCAGCAGCAGGATCAGCAGCTGATGTGAGGCGTGAGTCAGCCCCGGGACTTCCTGACTGTGCCTGATGACGAACACAGTAATGGGATTGCGACCACCCCCACCCCCCTCACATGCAGCACGTTCCTCACATAGCTGCTGCGGGGATTCCTGACATCCTCTGTGCCTGCCTGCCACCTCCAAACTGCAGGTCACCAGTGTAAAGATCTCTGCTTGCTGTCAGTGAACATCCTCTTTACTTCTGAAACTTCTCACAGCAGAGGGTTTGTTACCATTGTATCCAGTCTAGATAATAATTAGCGAACAGCTCCAGACTAATCCTCTCCTTCTGCCCTGATACATTGTAGAAAACACCAGAAGCATCAGGAATAAAGAATTATGGGGGAGATTTATCAAACATGGTGTAAAGTGAAACTGGCCCAGTTGCCCCTAGCAACCAATCAGATTCCACCTTTCATTTTCCAAAGAGTCTGTGAGGAATGAAAGGTGAAATCTGATTGGTTGCTAGGGGCAACTGAGCCAGTCTCACTTTACACCATGTTTGATAAATCTCCCCCTATATGTATATATAATCAATTGTTTTTAATCTTTGTATTATACTTTCTGTCTTAAAGGGAAACTCCTGCAAACATTTTCTTCTTACAGATCAACTGGTTTCATAAAGTTATATAGATTTTTATTTTAATTCTATTTAAAAAAAAAAAAATCCATTACTTACCATCAACTGCTGTTTGTCCTGCAGGAAGTGGTGTATTCTTGTGCTCTCTGCTGCCACCTCTGTCCATGTCAGGAACCGTTCAGAGCAGGAGAGGTTTTCTATAGAGATTTGTTACTGCTCTGGACAGTTCCTGACATGGACAGTGGTGGCAGCAGAGAGCCCTGTGTCAGACTGGAAAGTATACACCATGTATACATCAGGCAGTGGGTACCCTCCTCCTGAAATACTCTGTGCTGCTGTGGACCATGTCCTTTTTACTATGTAGGTTTCAGGATGTGGACCCTCTTTTCTTGAAAAACTCTGTGCTGCTGTGGGCCATTTTTCTTTCACTATGTATATCTCACTGTGATCTTTAACCAGATGAGCACACTTTCTTCTCCTGAAATACACTGTGCTGCTGTTGTGCTATTCCCTGACACTTAAAAAAGCTATGGCCGTCATTAATCTGTCCCGTTCGGCCCCCGTTCTCCCCATGCACAGGAAGGTGTGGCAAGGCTTCCTTTGTCCTCTATGTGAAGGGGAGGGTAAGCGTTCTCACTGTGGCTTATCTCCCCTAGAACAAAAGGGTCAGTTTGTGATTTTTCCATCACCACTGACCCCTGTCTCCACGGACATAATCTGTCTGTTAACAGTCAGGAGGGCACCATACACTGACCATACACTGACATTTAGTCTCAAACAAGATCAGCACACTCCTGAAGTGTCTCTGTGCTGCTGTGGGATCTTTTTCTCCCACTTGTGTAGCCAATATCTTTGCTTCTAGACACCGACATACATATGCCCGCTCAGGCAAGCATGTACGTGTTCTGAACGGGGAGATGGCAGTACATAGAACCTCTGACTAATATTCCCTGGAAAAAAAAGGATTGGGCACACTGATTACAGCCTGATCCTTTTCTTATCTGACATCCGGGGGAGAGTCAGGAGACCCCCATACATATAAGATGGTCGGAGTTATCTAGGATTAGAAAAACACAGCTGCTGTCTTCCAGAAACAGCGCCACTCTTGTCCTCAGTTTGGGTGTGGTAGTGCAGCTCAGTTCCATTGAGGTGTATGGAGAAGAGGAGTAATATCACACACCCCCTGAGGATAGGCAATTTTTTAAATTTTTTTATTTTTAATTCAATGTTTTTCTAATCCTGGACAACCCCTTTCATCTGATGTATTAGCTTCCATTTTCCTGAAATACTTTGTTCTGCTGTGAAGCCATGTGCTATACGTGTGCCGCCGCTGGGATATCTGCAGTCTCGGCGTTGGCCTCTCCTCTGCTAGATTATGTAATCTGCGAGCTGTGGGGAAACGCATGGCAAGCTGTTGTCTGTGGCGTTCCAGAAATAGCACGTCCTTGGGCCGAGCCAACCAGAGGCGTGCGGAAAGTTAGCAGCTCTGCAAGAACTTGTGCACTAGCTCTGCTGGCTGTGGGCTCCCTCCACATACAAGGGGCCGGCCCCTGACCATAGGCATGTTCCCAGCCCAGCCAAGGCAAACAATCCCTGCACCCCTCCCCTTGGCTTTAAATATCAAACTGGTTAAGACTAGATTGTTCAGGCCGGGGCTCTTGGCAGCCACTTCCTAAGCCCTGTGCTGTCTGTGTGCGATCCCCAGCCTCTCGTCTATTGCTAGCAGACACAGGAGAAGCCAAAATCCCTGAGTCTTAGCCCCCCCGCCCCATTCTCTTTAAGGCCATTACGCAGCGGGAAAACAACAAGAACGTCAAAATCCAGAACTAACATTTACTGGAAGCTTCTAGTGTCAAATGACCCCCAGAGCCCACGAATATGAGTGTGATCATGGTCAGATGCATGCTGGGAGTTAAGTAATGAAAAGTTATGGGACGTTTTAGCTTTGTCTTCGGGATTTCTGCTTGCTGTCAGTGAATGGGAACATTTGTTTACAAAAAGGAAGAACGATAAGCGAAATATTTACTGATATAAATCACAGAATTCCGGAAAATGGTGCTGATGTGTTTAGCTCACGGAGGATTTTCTAGAATGGAGATACGCAACCCTAAGGTGTGAGAAGTAGCTTCTCTTTAGCCCCATGTGTTTGTTCTCTTCAATTTAGCTGTAAAGGTACGTGCACACTACGGAATCCTGACCGAAAACCCGTTCCGGATTCCGCAGAAGCGGGTGCCAGCTGCAGAATATGTGACAGGTTTTCCATCGGGATTCCGTAGTGTGCATGTACCCTTAGGGTATGTCCACATCATGGAATCGGCGAGGATTCTTTGGGCAGATGGCGGATTGCGCTTGAGATGTGACAGGCAGAATTTGAAGCAAAGTCCACAGCTCTCATCGATTCCGTAGTGTAAATGTACCCTTAGGGTCCTATTCCACGGGCCGATGGGGGCACAATCAATAATGTAAACAAGCGCCGATCTTGCAGATTGGGCCTATTACACGGCCCGATAATCGTTTAGCGAGGGCTGCAGGGGCATAGTTACCAATGTCCTTGCAGCTCTTGTTTAAACACAGTACTTTACCTAAGCATGTTGCAGGGCTTCTCCTGTGCTCCTTCTTTCTCCCGGTTCCACGCGCAGTAACAGCTTCGCTCCTTGCCAGTGATTGGCTGAGCATTCTGTCAGCTCAGACAGGCTGCACCGAAGCTGCTGCTGCGCACGAGACCACGAGACAGAAGGAGCACAGGAGAAGCCCTGCAACATGTTTAGGTAAAGTATGGTGCATGTTAAATCTTCGGTCGCCTGCCGCGCATCGCTATTCCACGCAGCGATGCGCGGTCGGTGCCCGATGATTTTAGGTTTGAACATAAATAAACGATCAGCTGATGACACGATCATCGACTGATCGTTGTCTCTATTCCACGGAGTGATAATTGGGCGAATCTGGCCGTTTCGCCGATTATCGCTCCGTGGAATATGCCCCTTAGTGCAGATTTCTGTTTGCAAATCCCATTTCTCTTAAGCCCCCATCACATGTCTGTGAAATTTAAATCAGGTTCAAATTTCCAGATCTATAAGGTTCTATGGGGCACGGATCCTCTTCAGCATTAGCTCAGTAAAAAATAGCCCCCAAAAATATAGGACTCATCCTATATTTGTCTGGTATTCAGGCACTGATAGATTCATTCAGAATTCCGGACAGCTCTGGAGGTACATCTGTAATCTGTCCGGAATTCTGGATGCATTACATGGCAGCCTTAGCAAGTGCTGACAGGTGCAGACGTTGGCCCTTTGGCTCCTGACCCTGTCAATCACTTGGCATTATACCTCCAGCCACAAGAGGCCGCCACCTCCCCCCAACGCTGGGGTGCACAAGTGACGTAACTCATGCGTACACAGCGCCAGAAGACTGAAGGAGAAGCTGGAGAAGAGCACCGCTGCAGCAGGTGAGTATGATTTTTTTTAAACTCCTCCGTTTTTACAACAATGAGTGTTTCCTGATTATTAAAATGCCCACGGATGTGTGAAGGGGGCCTTACAGATCTGTTACAGACATTGACTCCAGTTTCCTTGTTGCGAGTTTTCTATCCTACTTCTAGCCTCTTATTTTATACTTGGCCAACTGGGAACAACCAACATTTTAACACTTTTTATTGAATTTCCATCTTGTAGGAGATAAATCATCGTTTACATTGATAAAATAGATTTCAGATCATTTGCATCCTTGACATGATGGATTATGAAAAATTCTGATTTATGAAATATTTAAAACAAACATCCATATACACCTATATACATGCAATAACAGACATCCTGATTCGAGGTCTTATGATTGCTCTGTAGGCTCCTGGCCCTGCTTGCATTAAGTAAGTGGAAACACTCTTCCAGACCTAGTTCAGCATACGTGGCTGAAAGTTTGTTACAATGTATCAGTGAATGTAGCCCCCTGTAAGCTAAACACAGCCACTGTTCTGATCTCCAGGCACATAGAGCTTTCCTATGTTTATACATTAATATGCAAGTGAAGAGCTGTTTCAGGGTGTTGCCCCTCATCAGTGTGGAGCAGGATTCTGGCTAGGTGGGAGCAATGCCTAGTAGAGCCATAAGAGAAAC
The DNA here is from genome assembly GCF_027789765.1 of Dendropsophus ebraccatus. Taxonomy (NCBI): domain Eukaryota; kingdom Metazoa; phylum Chordata; class Amphibia; order Anura; family Hylidae; genus Dendropsophus; species Dendropsophus ebraccatus. Next base: position 120,512,242 of record NC_091459.1, read on the forward strand.
AGATGACTGATCTCAGGGAGACCAGCCAAACTACAACACTGCCAGCTACTAGTTAAAGCGCTCAATGCTGTAAAATCTTAGGTGCATTGCTCCCTGGAAAACATAAATATGCAAAAAAGAGCCTGTGCCAGGCTCACAGGACACAGGACTAGCCAGATATCGCTCTGGGAAGGACCCAGCCAAGTGGCTCCTGTAGGGAAACCACCAAAACCACCATGTTAAATGTCCCTATAAGTCAATGTAATGACAAGGGAACACCAAGGCAGGTATCCATCCACAGACAGCTGTTTCGGGGTGTTGCCCCTCATCAGTGTGGAGCAGGATTCTGGCTAGGTGGGAGCAATGCCTAGTAAAGCTATAAGGGAAACTGATTTATACATTGTAAGAACCTGCATTTGTGAGTAGGACCAGGTCTGAATAGTAGATTTAGACCAGAGCTACGCGATGATGTCGACCATCACTGGGGTCCGATGTGTTGTTACTATTGAGGCTAAGGTAAGTAAATAGGGGTGTACCAGAACCCGAAAATGGCAGCAAACACAACCTGGCAGTGACAAGAAATCCATCCAAGATTGAGTACTCGAAACTGAGAGGTTGTGGTCACAGACACATATGGGTGACAACGCAACCCCATTCATCTAACATAGGTGCGAAGAAGAGGAATCACTAAAGTGCAACATGATTTTAGGCTGTGTAATGCCAATTATACCTATATAATATTACCAGCATATTAATACCCATATAATACTACCAGTCATATTAATTCCTATGTAGTACTGTAAGCCATATTAGCGCCTATATAACACTACTATTCATATTATTACCCATATAATATTACCAACGATATAGGTAACTATATAATACTACCACTCATATTAGTATCTATGTAATAGTACCAGTCATATTAGCACCCATATAGTACTGCCAGCCATATTAGTGCCTGTAAAATACTATCAGCCATATTGGTTCCTATATAACCACACCAGTCATATTAGTATCTATAAAATGCTACCAGTCATATTAGTATCTATATAATACTACCAGTCATATTAATATCTATATAATACTACCATTCCTATTAGTATCTATATAATACTACCATTCCTATTAGTACTAATATAAAACTATCATTTATATTAGTTCCCATATATCATTATAAGTCATATTAGTATCTATATAATCCACCATATTGCTACCAATATAACGCTACCATATTAGTGCCCGTATAATACCGCCAGCCATATTCGTACCTGCATAAGACTGGGATCACACTGAGTTTTTTTTCCGTTTTGTATTTGTGTGCACCCATTTTCATTAATTTTTCCATTGACTTCCATGATTAAAAAAAAAAAAATTTAAAAATGGATCAAAACGCATCAAAGTTTTTTCTTTTGCATACACAAAATGTGGTTGACCAACCTGGCAGGCCAAGGAAATCCATCCACATCCACGTTTTTTGTACGCTAAAAAAAACCAAATGCCTTTTGATCCATTTTTTTATCATGGAAGTCAATGGAAATGTTTTTTTTTAATTAAACAGATCCATTAAACAGACAGACAGCAAAAATGCAGTGTGAACCCAGCCTAACACTACAATGCATATACCCATATAATATTACCAACTATATAGGTACCTATATAATACCACCAGCCATATTAGCACCCATGTAGTACTGCTGGTCATATTAGTGCCTATATAATATCACCAGCCATATTAGTGGCTATATATTATCACCAGCCATATTAGTGCCCATATATTATCACCAGTCATATTAGTGCCTATATAATATCACCAGCCATATTAGTGCCTATATATTATCACCAGCCATATTAGTGCCCATATATTATCACCAGCCATATTAATGCCCATATAGCACTACCCGCCATATATATGAAAGCCTTCTACAATCCTACCCGGGCACTGCTGTATCTATGGCTGTGGTCTCTGGGGTTCCTGAACAGCTGTGTGATGCAGCAGCCTCAGTCTCTGTAACCTGGGAAATCCCAGACAGTCACGTCATGTGGCAGTGAGTGGCGGTGACAGATGCGGCCGGAGATCTGCATTACCTGCAGAGAAGACAGAAATAGGCTGACCAGCTCCTGTAATGTGAGCGGGGCATGCACAGCCTGTAAGGGGGGCTCCCCATCACACCTAATAGCTGACTTTACTTCTCTTCACAAGGGAGGCACAAATGCTTAGTGGTTGCAGAATCCTATTATAGATGCAGTTACATAAACATACTTGGTGGCACAATATACTGGATGGTTGCAGAATAGGTTTCCCTTGACTGGGGATAGGATGTATGGGCTGTATCACATAGATCTGCCCAGTCCGTCAGCTATGCCACAAAGTTTCACAAAATTGACTCTAAACTATCTATGACTATGATTGTGCAAATGTGCGCATTACCCAAGACTGCACAAAGAGACTGCAATCCCATAGCCACAGTGTAGGCCTACATTATTACATTATCCTGGAGTGCATGTAATGGGGGGAGGGGGGGTCCTATACATTACAATGCGGTCAGGTCTAGTCAGCAAAGCAATCACTCATAGGATAGAGAATAGTCATTTATGTCAATTAGGCCAATCGCTAAAGTGAATCACAAACCAGAAGTCATGGAGGGTCATCATATGTTACATTGTACACAGATTATCCCCGGGAGCTTCCAATCTAATCTCCATATTCTGCACACAATGGAGATAATTCCATAAGTAGCCTAATAACCCTTATTATGTATCGGGAGTGTGGGAGCAAAGCAGCAAACCCAGAGAAGCCCCCACACTGCATAGAGGTCCTCTACAAATCCTCCCATTATCCCGAAAGAATATGTTCACCACCATAAGATTATTGTATAGACTCCGCATTATAGGTTACATCACTTCCTAAATATGAAAAAATACTAATCCTATAAAGATCCTGAGTTACATCCTGTATTATACACCAGAGCTGCACTCACTATTCTGCTGGTGGGGTCACTGTGTACATACATTACATTACTTATCCTGTACTGATCCTAAGTTACATCTTGTATTATACTCCAGAGCTGCAATCACTATTCTGCTGGTGGGGTCTGTGTACATATATTACATCACTTATTTGAGTTACATCTTGTATTATACTCCAGAGCTGCACTCACTATTCTGCTGGTGGGGTCACCATGTACATACATTACATTACTTATCCTGTACTGATCCTGAGTTACAGCCTGTATTATACTCCAGAACCGCACTCTTCTGCATACAGCATTCCCTGCTTGTTCAGTGCTTGTATTCTTAAGGCGGCCAACAGTTATCTCTTCTGCGCTCCCCATACATACAAACATTCAGAATGGCCAAGCGTTCCTGTGTTATCTAAGTTAAGCCTCTCAACTGCTCTGGCTGCACCTTCTCTCACAGAGAACAAAGGGGTTGTGCAGTGTTTTTCCATCACGTCCAACCCCTATCTCTCTCAACATCATCAGTGATGGTCGGTAGATCCCCAAAAAAAGAATATGGAGACCTTCCGAAGTGTTTTGACCATTATAATATAATGGAAAGATTTTCAACCCACTCCTGGTTTTGGGTGAAAAAATACTGACCAAAAGACTGATGAAAATACTATGGGGGAGATTTATCAAACATGGTGTAAAGTGAAACTGGCTCAGTTGCCCCTAGCAACCAATCAGATTCCACCTTTCATTCCTCACAGACATTTGGAAAATAAAAGGTGGAATCTGATTGGTTGCTAGGGGCAACTGAGCCAGTTTCACTTTACACCATGTTTGATAAATCTCCCCCTATGTGTGAACATGGCCTATATTATCATTGTCCTATTGCACCATGGAGAGAAAGCAGCGCGGTCTCTTTAAAAGACATGTAATCGCGGTTATTCATTCTTTACATTGCATAGCTCCTGGATTAGGAGAAGCATGCGATATTCCTGGCGCCGTGGATATAAAACGTTATTTACATACTGGAGCTATCAAATGTTACAGCGTATCCCGGACAATCCGGCTCTGTACATTTCTGCAGAAAACCACATGGCATTCAGGGATAATTGTAGGCAGAAGAGAAGGGGAAGCCTGGCGCGAGTCCACATACATCACCCCCCAAAAATATGGGGAGAGATAGACGCAAAACCCCACCCACCATCTGCCATTACAGGCGGCTCATATGGCAAATGTCACCGGAAAGCCCTTGTCCTATGGGAAAGAGAAAAAGTTTCATTGTTTCATAAAGTTGTGCAACTTTGTTTCAATTCTTTTTTCAAAATCTCTTGGGCCAATACTTACCTGCACCCAGAGGCCAAAAAGTTCTACATACTTAAAGGGAAACTCCATAGAAAAACATGCAAATGAGCTGATGTCAGAAAGTTATAGAGATTTGTACCTTTCTTCTAAGGGCCTTATTACATGGAACGATAATCGGCCGATAATAGCGACAACAATCAGCCGATGAAACGATTATCGGCTAATCATTGGTTTAGGTTCGGATCTAAAATCGGCGGCCACCGACCGCCCATCGCTACGTGTAATAGCAATGTGCGGCCAACGGCTGAACACGGCAAACACCTGATCCCTTACCTCTCCTCGCTCCCGGTCTTCAGTGCTCCGCAGCTTCCCAGTTCCGGTAGCTGCAGCGTCTGAGTGGCCCGTCAGCTGAAAGGCCGCTGAGACGCTGCTGCTATTGATGGGACCGGGAAGCTGCGGAGCAGGGAGAAGTAAGCCAGGCGCGGGAAGAGGTAAGGTATCAGGTGTTTGGCCAAGGGCTTAAACACCTGTCCAACGATGTCCATGCGGCCCTTATTGCCTAATTATCGGGCCGTCTAATAGGTCTAGTCTTAGAGATTGGCTCTTGTTTATTATAATGATTGGGCCATAGCCAGCCCATGTAATAGTACCTGGACAGGGTGAAACAAACATACAATACAAGGTATCTCTATGTCACCTATGCCTAAGAAGTTATAGGTGGGGAGCCATAAAAGTCTGATCGGTAGGGGCCCCTACTCCATTTATTGAGTTTACAGGGGCTCATGACATCCAAGGGGCTGATGGAGAAGTAGAAATAAATGAAGAAAGCTAAGAACTGTCAATTTTGTCAATGGAAAGCTTTATAACATCCAACAAGGAGTGCGGCAGGAGATGTTGGTTGTTCCCAGTCGGCTGTGTGCACAATACAGAGCAAGTAAGAAGAATATGCAAAGGTTATTTGAGAACATTAGAGCAAAGAAGACATCAAAGCATCAACATTACCATCTAAACCAAGGATAGGGAACCTGTGGCCCCCAGCTGTTAAAAAAAAATACAGTTCCCATCATGCACAGACAGCAAAATCCAAAGCTTTTAAAAGAACTTCTGCCTGGAGTCGTTCTAATAAAACAAGTCTGCATGTAAGGTTAAGGAACAGGCGAGATGGCGACCATTGATGCTGATCTGAAGCTGAGCTTCAGACATCATGGGGGATATATTGTGCTGCTGGATCAGTATATAGTGCTGCTGGATCAGTATAGTGCTGCCGGACCAGTATATAGTTCTGTTGGATTAGTATATAGTGCTGCTGGATGAGTATATAGTGCTGCTGGATGAGTATATAGTGCTGCTGGATCAGTATATAGTGCTGCCGGACCAGTATATAGTTCTGTTGGATTAGTATATAGTGCTGCTGGATCAGTATATAGCGCTGCTGGATCATTGTATAGTGCTGCTGGATCAGTATATAGTGCTGCTGGATCAGTACATAGTGCTGCGGGATCAGTACATAGTGCTGCTGGATCAGTATCTGCTATAGGGTGAAATGTAAACCAGTGAAGACCACAAGAGATATCGATACAACTGGTGATAGGCTACAGTAGACATGATGGTCGGGGGTTCACATACTTTCAGCCATATATATACTGTATTACTAGACATAAGTGGTTAAAGATATTACTGGACGTGAAGTAGATGAATGGTATCAGTTTTCTCCTATTTCTTTGACTGCTTCCATCTGAGGGTGCACTTACTTTTGCACACAGGGGATTCTGGGTGTTACCGCTCAATGAGACAGATCTGCAATAACCAGTGGGATATGGAAGGGGGTTAATACTTTTTCACAGCACTGTGTTAGAACATCGCGGTCCAGACAGATGAGCCAGTGACCAAATATCAGTCACCAAATATTTGCCGAGAAGGTCACACAGGAGACAATGCGTTATTAACCCTTGTTTATACAAAGTCAACATATCCCACAAGGCCATTTGCCCAAAGTATTCACCCCCCTCCCCAGGTCCCTGATGGATCCGGTCCTGGCCTCATGCACACTGGTAGAGTCAGTGTGCTGGAAACCTATAAGTGGGGGAGGCAAACTGTGAGCACAATGAACCATCCCCACAGGAACTTTTAAGGGGGGTGGGGGGTGGGTAGCTTTTATTTTTAACATTATTTGGGGGGGGGGGGGGTGACAGCTGTACTCAGGTCCTTATGGTTGGGTAATGGAGCCTACTGGCTACCTTATAAACAATGTGACCGACACTGGCACTGTTATGGGGTTACCTTGGCTCTTTGTGGTATAGGGGCACTGTGGTTGGCACTGTTGCATGGTGGCTGGCACTGTATTTGGGAGGCACTTTTACGTGGTGACTGTGATGGCTTTCTCTGGGGAACCTCTATGGCATTGGTGATAATACTGGACTTGGCTTTGGTTGTTGAGACGACATGTGACCATCAGTTGTATCCATCAGTAGTGTCCCCCAGTAGTGTCCATGACTAGTGTCCCCCAGTAGTGCCCATCAGATGTATCCATCAGTAGTGCCCATCAGTAAGTGTCCCCAATAGTGCCCATCAGTTTTATTCCCCCAGTAGTGCCCATCAGTTTTATTCCCCCAGTAGTGCCCATCAGTAGTATCCATCAGTTGTGCCCATCAGTTGTATTCCCCCAGTAGTGCCCATCAGTAGTGTCCCCCAGTAGTGCCCATCAGTGGTATCCCTCAGTAGTGTCCCCCAGTAGTGCCCATCAGTAGTGTCCCCCAGTAGTGCCCATCAGTAGTGTCCCCCAGTAGTGCCCATCAGTGGTATCCCTCAGTAGTGTCCCCCAGTAGTGCCCATCAGTAGTGTCTCCCAGTAGTGCCCATCAGTAGTATCCCCCAGTAGTGTCCATGAGTATTGTCCCCCAGTAGTGCCCATCAGTTGTGTCCCTTAGTAGTGCCCATCAGTGGTATCCCTCAGTAGTGTCCCCCAGTAGTGCCCATCAGTAGTGTCCCCCAGTAGTGCCCATCAGTAGTATCCCCCAGTAGTGTCCATGAGTATTGTCCCCCAGTAGTGCCCATCAGTTGTGTCCCTTAGTAGTGCCCATCAGTGGTATCCCTCAGTAGTGTCCCCCAGTAGTGCCCATCAGTTGTATCCATCAGTAGTCTCCCCCAGTAGTGCCCGTCAGTACTGTGCCAGCTATGGGGGTTTATTAGCTGGTTTCTAAGCTTCTGTGAGTTGCTTTTCAGCAGGACTAGTGCTGGGGGAGGGAGCGGTGACTGCACAGAACTGGCTGGGCGGCTAATGGTGTGCGGTGCCCAGTGCAAGAATGTCACACAACTGGAGTCACCGCACAGCGCCCTCCCCATACACCTCTCCTCATCTGCTGCAGCTGGAGAGTTTGTTGCATTTTCTTTCAGACCTAGTAGCTCTCAGGATAGGCGGGCGCACTATGGCTGTCACTGCTATGGGGGCAATGTGGCTATCACTATCATGGGGGCACTTTGACTGCCACTTTCTAGGGTATCCTTTCTATTCTGACACCATGCTCTCTGCTGCCACCTCTGTCCATGTCAGGAACTGACCAGAGCAGTAGCAAATCCCCATAGAAAACCTCTCCTGCTCTGGACAGTTCCTGACATGGACAGAGGTGGCAGCAGAGAGCACTGTGTCAGACTGAAAAAAATACACCACTTCCTGCAGGACATCCAGCAGCTGATAAGTATGGGAAGACTTGAGATTTTTTTTAAATAGAAGTAAATTACAAATCTATATCCCTTTCTGAAACCAGTTGATTGGAAAGAAAAAGATTTTTGCCAGAGTACCCTTTTATTATAAAGGCCAATGTGTCTGCCGGAATTTAAAGCAGTGTTCTCCACCCCCTGGCAAAAGTATTACCCCCACCCTACCTTACTGCCTTTGGGTCATTGGGGAATGGTCACTGCCATGAGGGGCACTGTATCTTCCAGTTTATAGTGGAACCTATTGTAAAACTACAACTCCCATCCTGCCTTGGGACATTGCAGTTACTTTTATGAAGGTCACTGTGTCTGTCAAGGTTCATAGCCCTGTTGCAAAACTGCAACTCCCATCATGCCCCGATAGCCTTCGGCTATCGGGGCATGATGGGAGTTTCAGTTTTGCAACCGCTGCAGCCTGTTGCATGGCTAGGTGCATTCTTATGGGGCCTCACTCCTCACTGACTGCAGCTATTACCCGACAGTTTTCGCACATGCGACCGTTAGAGAATTCTTAATCAGGGAGAACGTTCTATTTACATTGTTTGTTTACATTTGAAGTTGCACTTCCGGTGAGATTCCTGAGCCGGCATGGCTGGGGGGCACAGTGCAGCTCCACACGTGGACGTCTGCACGTAGACAGCAGGAGCCGGTACATACCGGCTTATAACCCCCCACCCCTCCCACTCCCTACAGCTGCAGGCAGGCAGTGGCAGCACCCGGCTGTCAGTCAGTCACCCCCTGCCACCTCGCACTGTGGTGGTCCCGGCCCTGGCATCGCCCTCAGCCTGGCACCAGCAGCAGAGGGGCTTTTTTTTTTGTTTCCATAACAAATCCACGAGGTTCCTGCCCTCCCACCCACTCCCGGCTTCTGCGCATGCGCTGCCTATGTGTCCAAGAAGATGGGGGCGCAACAGGGGCCGAGAGGAGAAGGGGGGGGGGGGGCTGCAGAACACAAACAGATTCCAGGCCAGGAGACCCTCCCTCCTCTGTGCGCCCACACACGTGCAGTCAGAGCTGCAGAGCATCGCAGCCATCTTACATGGGGAGCAGCCAAGAGGTTCTGCAGCAGCTTGGCTTGCCTGGTGAAGAGAATCTGCAGTGGGTTGTGATAGTGGAAGCCTATGTGCTGCTGCAGAACCTCTTGTCAGGCTGAGCTGTCAATCACGTGGATGGCTTCAACCTGTTGCCAAACTACTACTCTTAGCATGCTGGGAGTTGTAGTTCAGCAGCAGCCGAAGATCACTGATATATAGGGACCTGTGCTGCTGCAGAACATCTTGTCAGGCTGTGGTCTGTATCATGGCTGCCATTGATTAGCAGTCTGAGTCTGATACCATATTAGGTATGTAGTGCTGCTGCAGAACATCTTGTCAGGCTGCTGTCCATCAATGTGTTGCCTTTGACTGTCAGCCTGTTGGAGCAGCTGTCATTTACTCATCAGTGCAGGCATTATAGGGATATATGTGCTGCTGCTGCACAACATCTTGTCAGGCTAAGCTGTCCATCATGGGGTTAAATAGCTCCTGCAGCAGCTGTGTTAGTGCAACTGTCAGTGCAATGTGTGGCTGTAACAATTAAAGAGATTCTGCAGCAGCTGTCTTTGTGCAAGAAATAGACATGGGATATAAAGGGAGCCTGGCTGCTGCAGAACATCTTGTCAGGCTGTGACTGACAGATGAAAAGATTCTGCAGCAACTGTGTTAGCAATAGGTGTACGATATATGCGGTGCTCTGCTGCTGCAGAACCTCTTGTCAGGCTGTGACTGGCAGATGAAGAGATCCTGCAGCAACTCTGTATAATATATAGGGAACATTGCTGCTGCAGAACCTCTTGTCAGGCTGTGACTGGTAGATGAAGAGATCCTGCAGCAACTCTGTATAATATATAGGGAACATTGCTGCTGCAGAACATCTTGTCAGGCTGTGACTGGCAGATGAAGAGGTTCTGCAGAAACTGTGTTAGCAATAGATGTATAATATATAGGGAGCCTGGCTGCTGCAGAACCTCTTTGTTACCTATAGGTGTATGATGGACATTGCACTGGCTCAGGCTCTGCAGCAGCAGCTCCCCAGAGAGACGTCACTCCCCTGATGATCAGCTATTTGTCACCCACGACCCCCTTTATAGCTGCTGCAGAACATCTTTTGATTGGCAGATTAGGCATTCTGCAGTTAGCAATAGATGTGCGATATATAGGGAGCTCAGCTGCTGCAGAACATCTTGTCAGGCTGTGACTGGCAGATGAAGAGATCCTGCAGCAACTCTGTATAATATATGGGGAACATTGCTGCTGCAGAACATCTTGTCCAGGCTGTGACTGGCAGATGAAGAGATCCTGCAGCAGCTCAGTTAGCAATAGATGTACGATATATAGGGAGCTCAGCTGCTGCAGAACATCTTTTCAGGCTGTGACATGCATTTGAAGGGATCCTGCAGCAGCTGAGTTAGCAATTATAGGTGTATAATGTATAGGGAGGCTGGCTACTGCAGAACCTCTTGTGGCAGTGATGGATATAGTGATGGCTGTAGTGATGGATATAGTTATGGCTGTAGTGATGGATATAGTTATGGCTGTAGTGATGGATATAGTTATGGCTGTAGTGATGGATATAGTGATGGATATAGTGATGGCTGTAGTGATGGATATAGTTATGGCTGTAGTGATGGATATAGTGATGGATATAGTTATGGCTGTAGTGATGGATATAGTTATGGCTGTAGTGATGGATATAGTGATGGCTGTAGTGATGGATATAGTGATGGATATAGTGATGGATATAGTGATGGATATAGTGATGGCTGTAGTGATGGATATAGTGATGGATATAGTGATGGCTGTAGTGATGGATATAGTGATGGATATAGTGATGGATATAGTGATGGCTGTAGTGATGGATATAGTGATGGATATAGTGATGGATATAGTGATGGCTATAGTGATGGCTGTAGTGATGGCTGTAGTGATGGATATAGTGATGGATATAGTGATGGATATAGTGATGGCTGTAGTGATGGATATAGTAATGGATATAGTTATGGCTGTAGAGATGGATATAGTGATGGATATAGTGATGGCTGTAGTGATGGATATAGTGATGGATATAGTGATGGATATAGTTATGGCTGTAGAGATGGATATAGTGATGGATATAGTGATGGCTGTAGTGATGGATATAGTGATGGATATAGTTATGGCTGTAGAGATGGATATAGTGATGGCTGTAGTGATGGATATAGTGATGGATATAGTGATGAATATAGTGATGGATATAGTGATGGATATAGTGATGAATATAGTTATGGCTGTAGAGATGGATATAGTGATGGATATAGTGATGGCTGTAGTGATGGATATAGTGATGGATATAGTGATGGCTGTAGTGATGGATATAGTGATAGCTGTAGTGATGGATATAGTGATGGCTATAGTGATGGATATAGTGATGGCTGTAGTGATGGATATAGTGATGGATATAGTGATGGATATAGTGATGGCTGTAGTGATGGATATAGTGATGGCTGTAGTGATGGATATAGTGATGGCTGTAGTGATGGTTATAGTGATGGATATAGTGATGGATATAGTGATGGATATAGTGATGGATATAGTGATGGCTGTAGTGATGGATATAGTGATGGATATAGTAATGGATATAGTTATGGCTGTAGAGATGGATATAGTGATGGCTGTAGAGATGGATATAGTGATGCATATAGTGATGGCTGTAGTGATGGATATAGTGATGGCTGTAGTGATGGATATAGTAATGGATATAGTTATGGCTGTAGAGATGGATATAGTGATGGATATAGTGATGGCTGTAGTGATGGATATAGTGATGGATATAGTGATGGATATAGTGATGGCTGTAGTGATGGATATAGTTATGGCTGTAGAGATGGATATAGTGATGGCTGTAGTGATGGATATAGTGATGGATATAGTTATGGCTGTAGAGATGGATATAGTGATGGATATAGTGATGGCTGTAGTGATGGATATAGTGATGGATATAGTGATGAATATAGTGATGGATATAGTGATGGATATAGTGATGAATATAGTTATGGCTGTAGAGATGGATATAGTGATGGCTGTAGTGATGGCTATAGTGATGGATATAGTGATGGCTGTAGTGATGGATATAGTGATGGATATAGTGATGGCTGTAGTGATGGATATAGTGATGGATATAGTGATGGCTGTAGTGATGGATATAGTGATGGCTGTAGTGATGGATACAGTGATGGATATAGTGATGGCTGTAGTGATGGTTATAGTGATGGATATAGTGATGGATATAGTGATGGATATAGTGATGGCTGTAGTGATGGATATAGTGATGGATATAGTGATGGATATAGTAATGGATATAGTTATGGCTGTAGAGATGGATATAGTGATGGCTGTAGTGATGGCTGTAGTGATGGATATAGTGATGGATATAGTGATGAATATAGTGATGGATATAGTGATGGATATAGTTATAGTGATGGATATAGTGATGGCTGTAGTGATGGATATAGTTATGGCTGTAGTGATGCATATAGTGATGGCTGTAGTGATGGATATAGTGATGGATATAGTGATGGCTGTAGTGATGGATATAGTTATGGCTGTAGTGATGGATATAGTGATGGATATAGTTATGGCTGTAGAGATGGATATAGTTATGGCTGTAGTGATGCATATAGTGATGGATATAGTGATGGATATAGTAATGGATATAGTTATGGCTGTAGAGATGGATATAGTGATGGCTGTAGTTATGGCTGTAGTGATGGATATAGTGATGGCTGTAGTGATGGATATAGTGATGGATATAGTGATGGATATAGTGATGGATATAGTGATGGATATAGTGATGGATATAGTGATAGCTGTAGTGATGGATATAGTGATGGATATAGTGATAGCTGTAGTGATGGATATAGTGATGGATATAGTGATAGCTGTAGTGATGGATATAGTTATGGCTGTAGTGATGGATATAGTGATGGATATAGTTATGGCTGTAGAGATGCAGCAGCCTCGGCTCTTCCCCGTGCAGCGGGGCTGGCGGGGGCTTCTCACACGTAGTGCTCGCTGTTTATTTTCCGCCTGCGCTGGGTGGGCGTGTGAGTCCGGGCCCGAGCAGCCGCCAATGGCAGGCGGAGGGCTGAGCATGTGGGGAGCTTGTTTACAACTCGGCTGTAACCCGGCCGGCAGCAGCAGCGGCAGCGGGAGGAGGGGCGCGGGCTGACAGGGAGAAAACCCGGCGCGGCTGCAGCTCAGGAGGCGCCACAGCGGCTAACGGGGAGCACGGAGCCAGCCCCGCCGCCGGCACACCGCACACCTGCCCGCCGCCCGAGGAGCCGACCCGCAGCCGCAGCTCCGCAGCCGCAGCCCCGAGCGCAGCCAGGCCCCGAATCCAGCGCGGGTTTATGCTCCGTCCATAGCAGAGCTGGAATAGAGAGGAGGAGGGAGAGCGGCGGCGGCGGTGAGAGGCGCACAGGGGACACCGCGCAGGACGACCATTCCCGAGCAAGCCCCGGGAGTGTTTACAGCCAGCCGAGGAGGAGGTGAGAGCCGCACCGTTTGCACGGGGGCATGCACAGCACACGGGGGCATGCACGGGCTGGGGGTGCAGATGGCTGCAGGGGGGGCCCGTTATCCACCCCCGGGGGAGGCCGGCACGGTGGGGGGCTCAGCAGCTCTTATGCACTTGGATGGATTGGAGGATTTTTGTGTTATTTTCCCGTTTGCAGCGCAGGCTCCGTGTCCCCTCCCCCCGAGCTCACACCCCCCTCCCGGGCTGCCAACTGCGGCCGCCGGCACACCCACTCCTCAGCCCGGGGCCTCCACAGCAGCGGTACCGCGTGCACGGCAGGGGGTGGGCGGCTATATGGTGGCTGTGCATGCCCAGGGATGGGGGGACTGGACCCTCTATGGGGTGACATGGCTGGGGGGGGACTGGACCCTCTATGGGGTGACATGGCTGGGGGGGGACTGGACCCTCTATGGGGTGACATGGCTGGGGGGGACTGGACCCTCTATGGGGGGACATGGCTGGGGGGGACTGGACCCTCTATGGGGTGACATGGCTGGGGGGGACTGGACCCTCTATGGGGTGACATGGCTGGGGGGGACTGGACCCTCTATGGGGGGACATGGCTGGGGGGGACTGGACCCTCTATGGGGGGACATGGCTGGGGGGGACTGGACCCTCTATGGGGGGACATGGCTGGGGGGGACTGGACCCTCTGTGGGAAGAAGGGGAACAGGCATCAACATGTACCACAAGCACTGAAGGGACACAGCTAAAGAGGAGGGACATATGGCCTCATAGAGGAAGGGGTACAGCCAAATGGGAGGGGCAAATGGTTCCATAGAGGAAGGGGTACAGCCAAAGGGGAGGGGCAAATGTTTCCATAGAGGAAGGGGTACAGCCAAAGGGGAGGGGCAAATGTTTCCATAGAGGAAGGGGTACAGCCAAAGGGGAGGGCCAAATGTTTCCATAGAGGAAGGGGCACAGCCAAAGAGGGGATGCAAATGGTTCCAGAGAAGAAGGGGCACAGCCAAAGAGCATGTGATGTCTCCCTCTTCTTTGGTTGCAGAGCTGCCGGGTGGCTGCACAGTGCGGGCATGGCTCTCCATGTTGACGTGTCTGCACCCCCACTTTGGCACGGCTCCCTCTGCCTTTCTGTTGGATGCATAATGTGGGGTTGGCTGTGCCCCAGCTTTACTGTTTTTGGGGGTTCCAGTTGTATTGGCAGTGTCCATATTTCCATGGGTTGGGGTGTTTGCCCCTTTGTTATGATGTCAGGTTTGGCAGCACCCCTTCATCGCCTGGGGGTTGCAATGGCGTTTACGTTTCTTCATTGGCCTACGGGCCTCCAGATTGGCTGTGCCCCCTTCTTTACGGGGTTATTTATGCCCGTTTGAGTATGGCTCCTGGTTTGGGCTGCACCATTTGCTATTGTAAGGGCCGGTCCATTGTTGGTTATAGAGGAGGAGTAGTGTGTGTAGGGCAGGGATCCATGCGATATATTGGGGCAGAATAAGTGTATGCCACCCTGTAGCGGCTGAGTTGTGTGTGCCAGGCCTGGTACATCTCGTCCCCTTGCTACCTGTGTGATCACAGTAGGCATACCTGCAGCATGGTAGTGCTGTCTGCCAGTCATCCATATACTGGTCACTATGACCAGCTTTGCTAGTAGGCTGGCAGAGTATAGTCCGGGGATGCCAGCTGTGTGGAGTATCAGTACATGGTGATGTCCCTGCTCGCTGTATTCCTCATCAGCCGGGGGAGGGGGGTGTGGCGTTCCCGTCGCGCTGTGACTGATTTAAAAAAACTTTCAGCTGCTTTCGAGGTACAGTGTTTCTCATGGACGGGCACAGGTGTGTGCCATACAGTGACGAGATAGCAGCCATGCCCCTCGGTGAGTGTCCAGGTACTGACTGTATCTAGGTGCTGACCTGGTAATGGGGGGGGGGGGGGGGGCTCTTCACTACTCTTTATACCAAAATGTATATAGTGAGAGCCGTGAAGGTTACAAGGGGTCTATATTATGGTGTTTATTATTATGTTTTTGTATCTTTGGTCTGTGACTATAGAACAGTGTTGTATAAATATTATATCTGTTCTCCAGCCGTGGCAGGACTACAACTCCCACCATGCAACAGCCGTCCATCATTGTAGTTGGCCTTATATCTATCACCGCTGGGGTTGCTACTTTTTTCCCACCGAAAACCACTCTTCAGGTTACTGCCAGCAAAAGGGGGTGTGGTTAGGGGCGTGGCTTCAGACAATTAATGACATGAATGAATTGGTGGCATCGGGATGTTGTTGTCGTCTGCGGCTGCACCCCGGACTGGAGGAACGTGCGGCAGCTGGAGGGGAGAGGATGTAAGGCCAGTCGGAGGGTTGGCATGTATACTGTATAATCTAACAATCATCATCACCACATAATAACCCTATAAAACTACAACCTAATAATCAACACCTAATACTAACACAGTGTTCTAGTAAACCTCCTGTGTTACTGTATGATGATATAACGCGGAGGGGACGGATTTCAGGGTAACACCAGAAGCCGTGATGCCTGTGAATTGTGGTCCGGGCTGCAGGTGACACCCATGGGATTTAGAAGCCTGATGACATCAGTGAGAAGGGAATCCCTCTAAGTAAGAGATGAGGATGAGAGGTCAGGTGACGAGCTGAAGCCAATGAGAGGGAAGATGTGGAGTTCCAGGCACTGAGCAGCCTGAATAGTCGCCGCGCCAGGAATTTAGTAGATTTCCCTTTTTAAGTTGTCACGTCTGTGATCTATTCAGACTCCTACTAGATAGGGTGGGGGTTCACATACCCAGGCTGTATATGTCTATGTAGCAGTGCTTCTCTCTCATTGTGTATATACCTGTGTGTTTGACTCAGTTCACACCAGTCTTGTGACTTCTAACAGAATGTCCATTGGATCTCGGAGGCGACTTATGATGGGGTCTACAGGGGGAATTCCCCCTTTTGGCACCTGACTAGACCATTTCTCGCTGTCTGATATGATGGCATTGCCCCAAATGGCGTCGCACCACTATAGTGTGGCATATAGATGACTATGGTGTGTTGCTGGGGACCACCATGACTGGTAGAAGGTGCAAGATGGTGGAAAACTGTGCAGATCAATGGGAGGACTGCAGGAGTGTATAGATGTTGCAAGAGGACCTATATGTGGTGCTATATTTTGCAGGCACTACTATACTATCTGTAATCTCCTCCTCCTTCGTGTATTGGGCGACATCTTCTGCTAGACCAGTATAGATACAGAACTGGTTTATAGGGGCATTCTGCTTTAGATACTAAGGTAGGGAACCAAGCTGCAAAGTGTAACTGCTGCAAAAGTCACTCTCTTAGGGGGAGATTTATCAAACATGGTGTAAAGTGAAACTGGCTCAGTTGCCTCTAGCAACCAATCAGATTCCACCTTTCATTCCTCACAGACTCTTTGGAAAATGAAAGGTGGAATCTGATTGGTTGCTAGGGGCAACTGAGCCAGTATCACTTTAGACCATGTTTGAGAACTCTCCCCCTTAGGGCTCGTTCCCACTGAGGAAAGGTAGCGGAATTCCGCGACGGAATTGTCCGCCGCGGAATGCCGTTAGCCTCCCGCTCATAATGGGAGTCTATGGGAGGCGCGCGCTCCTGCCCTGTCCGCGCTGAAGAATGAACATGTTCATTCTTCAGCGCGGACAGGGCTGGAGCGCGCGCCTCCCATAGACTCCCATTATGAGCGGGAGGCTAACGGCATTCCGCGGCGGACAATTCCGTCGCGGAATTCCGCTACCTTTCCTCAGTGGGAACGAGCCCTTACTGTGTTATTCATGGCAATGCAGCATCTCCCCTGTAGTGGTCAGCACTGGTTTTACCTGATAAGCTAAAGCAGGGGTAGGGAACCTTGGAACCTAGGCCTTCCAGCTGTTGCAAAACTACAATTCCCATCATGCCTGGACAGCCAAAGCTTTAGCTTTGGCTGTCCGGGCATTATGGGAATTGTAGTTTTGCAACAGCTGGAAGGCCGAAGGTTCCCCATCCCTGAGCTAAAACATTTGGGATAACTAAACAATTAAAGGGGGTGTCGCTATAGAAAAATTGTACATTGTGTTCCTATGTAGTTAATTAGCCATGCATAGGCTATTGATGTAGATGGTTACCCATGAACAGGCAGGATATGGCAGCACCTTGATACATTTAATGCCAAATGGACTATGGATAAATGTGCAGCTGTAGGTGGCGCCACAGGTTATGGTTTGGATATAGCAAACGTGGATCGGATTCCTTTAGCGTTCCAGGCTATGGTAAAGGGGCGGTAGCCTGCACTCTGTATATTATGTTATCTTTATATTACCCTTTCCCTTTGGATTTGTTGTTGTGAAATCTTGCAGACCTCTGACCTTATCTGTCAGCAGACCGCTCCTCACCACACCCAGCAGCGGCCTGCCGAACATGGCTGCCGCTGTATGGAAGACTAGTGCAGGGCTCTCCAGTTGTTGCAAAACTACAAGTCCCAGCATGCCCTGATATATATATATATATATATATATATATATATATACATACATACACACACACACTCTGTGCAACTGACGTGCAACAAGTTGACTTTTCTATGGCTGCAGCTGATCAGTTGATTCACAGCACTTTAACCCCTTAAAGGGCCAGTCCCTCCCCTCTGTGACACAGCCCTGGACACCTCATAGGTTACCGTTTTTGTTGGTTCTTCCTTTTCCTTCGTTCTCGCATTATGTATATATTTTCAGCTGTCACATGCTGTACTTGCACTTTCTAACAAATGCCTAGCCTGTCAGGGGTTGGCAGGAGGGGTGTGTGGCTGTCTGGGTTGAGCTGTCAGCAGGGGGCGGGGCCAGGACTCATGCCTAGTGTGGTTGTTCATCTCTGTAAAAGGATCCCCCCTGTTGCGACACCGGGGCAGAGTTTGCTTCACCTCCTCGCTGCTCCCTTAATGGAGAACTGTGACTGCTCTGCACGTCCGCACTTGCTGTGTTTTTGTCCAAATTTGTGTAAACTACTACTGATCACAGCTGAGGGTTTGGTACAGTGGAATCTAGTCTTGCGATATCTATGCATAGTATGGCTTCAAACTTTATACATTACGTGGTAAAACTACAAGGACTACTACTCCCAGCATGCAGCGAGCTGGTTTACCGTGACAGAGTCTCATACCTGCAACGTCCGCATAATGTGTACAGTGACGCGCTGTGTGCGGAACCTGTGCCGTCACAGATTACTGAGTAAATCCATCACGTGACCGGGGATTATGACTTCCACAGCTGAGGGTTTGTTACATCTTCATCCAGTCCAGATAATCCTTTGAAGTGAACACATCAGCTGCACAAATCTCTCCTGATCTTTTGCTACAGTGTATCAGTCTGGAATCCAGAGTCACATGACCTGGTCCAGATACACTTATAACAATGCTGGTGGAGCTGGATGATTATATTGTATATAGTGATAGAAAGCAGTGCCCCTGGTGGCCATTGTAGGGAAGTGCACTGTGGATTTATAGTTCTCACCTGTGTCTGTCCTTTCTGTTTTGCAGCTGACATGGCGAGTATACTTTCCAAACGTCTGGGCAAGAGGTCCCTCCTGGGGGCCAGGGTCTGCACGCCGAGTCTAGCTGCAGATGGCATGTCCATGGAAGGGCCCGGAGACCTCAGCGGAGGGGCCCATCTTGGAGCTTACGATGGCGGATGCCTGAAGGAGTGTCTGGAGGAAACTGCTTATCCTCCTGGAAATCTGCCTGCGAGTCGCTTCAAACTCTATCCAGGCCAGAAGGTAAGATGAGCGCCGGACCAGGTGTCCTCCTAATGTGGCGCCACATCGGTCCATAGGTCGTGTCTGGTATTGCAGCTCAGCTCTGTAGACGTCAATTGAACAGAGCTGCAATACTGCAGCCATCCTGCGTGCAGCTGTGGTGCTATTGCGCTTTCTTTTGCTTTTTTGTAATCCTGAGCAACCCCTTTAAAAAACAAAACAAAAAAAACCCCCTTCATTACCATTATCATGTTTTTAAGCTACCTAAAGGGATTATCTAAGATTAGAGAAAGCTACCTGCTTCCCCACCCCCACCCCGTCTTCAGGTTGTTTGTAGTATGGCTCCATTCACTTCAATAGAACTGAGCTGAAATTTTTAATTCCTTTTTCCATTGTTTTTCATATAAGTCTGCATTGAGTTTTAGATAACTTTGTGTCATTATTTTTTCGCAATTCTTTAGCAATGTGATGTTTTATTAATTGTGTTTGAGTTCTGCTCATTTCCTGTTACTAGAAAGCGGTGCATTGTGAGAGATCATGTGACTTAGTTGCTTTGTCACATGACTGGATAGGGGAGGAGCTAAATGACTGTTAAAACGTTTTCCTTTAATAGTTTAAAGTTTCTTAACTTTTTTTTGCACCAGAAAAAGCAACACACCTGTTTGTCTGGTATTGCATCTTGACGCCATTGTAGTGAATGGAGCCAAACTGTAATACCACAAAGAACCTGTGGACAGGGGTGGCGCTCTTTTTGGATAGAACTTTTTTTTAATCCTGTTTAGACATTTGTGTATCAGCCGGTTGGCGTGTTTCCTGTTTGGTGGGTCATGTGACTGCGGTCGCCTCTCCTCTTTTCCTCCTGACTTCATGTCATGAGTTGATTTTTATCTTTGTCACATGCTCAGTGGTGATAGTGATGATGATGACTGTGATATGGAGGAGCGGGATGGAGTAATGGTCGTTTTGTGTCTGCAGCTCCTATGCACACCTATGTGTGTAAGGTTAGACTAGTGACCAGTTTGCTGACTGTTTCCCGTAAAAACCTGCAGAATTGTGACTGTTATCCAATGCAAGTTGGCTCCAGTCTTTGAAGGTAATGAGGACTAGAAAATCAAAGCTGCTTTCTTCCAGAAACTGCGCCCCAATGTCCTCAGGTTGTGTGTGGTATTTCAGCTGGCTGGTAACATTGGCCCGCTGTGTTTGTTGTGGTTTTCCAGGCTCTGTGTGTTGCGTGCGGAGGAGCAGCGCACTTCAGGGATGAGCGATCCAAGAAGTCGTAGATTTCCCTGTTAATTGTTCTGGAGGAAATTCAGCGTCTGGGGATGAGATTTAACCCTTTCCTGGTGCGCAGCCCGTTCCATCACCTGGAGAGCTGCCCGCAGCAGGAATGTGCGCTCAGTGCCAGGCGGCGGCTTCCAGGATATTTGCCCACAGTTATATACGAGCCCCTGGAGATCACTATGGAAAAGACGACATTGTTAGAGGAGGACGAGACTTTCCTCTGACTTGTCTTGTGTTGCCTGGTGGTGAAGTTCTGGTTACTTCCCTGGAGTGTGTGTGTACGTGTGTGTGTGTACGTGTGTGTGTGTACGTGTGTGTGTGTACGTGTGTGTGTGTACGTGTGTGTGTGTACGTGTGTGTGTGTACGTGTGTGTGTGTACGTGTGTGTGTGTACGTGTGTGTGTGTACGTGTGTGTGTGTACGTGTGTGTGTGTACGTGTGTGTGTGTGTACGTGTGTGTGTGTACGTGTGTGTGTGTACGTGTGTGTGTGTACGTGTGTGTGTGTACGTGTGTGTGTGTGTGTACGTGTGTGTGTGTGTACGTGTGTGTGTGTGTGTACGTGTGTGTGTGTGTACGTGTGTGTGTGTGTACGTGTGTGTGTGTGTACGTGTGTGTGTGTGTGTGTACGTGTGTGTGTGTGTGTGTACGTGTGTGTGTGTGTGTGTGTTTGTGTGTGTGTATGTATGTACAGGATATCTATGTGTGTTTCCGGGAGAGGCCGCACATCTATTACATCATGGGGGAGATTTATCAAACATGGTGTAAAGTGAAACTGGCTCAGTTGCCCCTAGCAACCAATCAGATTCCACCTTTCATTTTCCAAAGCATCTATGAGGAATGAAAGGTGGAATCTGGTTGCCAGGGGCGACTGAGCCAGTTTCACTTTACAGCATGTTTGATAAATCTCCCCCAATGCGTTGTATACATTATGTAACTAATCCCGTACCATAATTACTTATCCCGTACTGTACACAATGACCCCACCAACAGAATAGTGAGTGCAGCTCTGGAGTATAATACAGGATGTAACTTAGGATCGGTACAGGATCAGTAATGTAATGTATGCACACAGTGACCCCACCAGCAGAATAGTGAGTGCAGCTCTGGAGTGTAATACAGGATGTTACTCAGGATCAGTGATGTATATACGCAGTGACTGCACTATATATATAATGTATACACGGGGTTGTACTGATCTCCTGTATAATGTGGCAGGTGTACGTTACACACAATGGGAAGGAGTGTGCCGGTTTGGTGGAGCAGCACAACCACGTGGATGATGAGGTGAAGGTCTTTGTGTTTGAGCTTGGCCTACACTTGTGCAGGAAGACAGAAGACGTGCGTCTTGCTGAGACCCCAAAGGCTATGAGCATCTCCATGGAGCAGGTGATGTCCAGCAGCCCCGCCGCCTCTAGCGCAGCACACAGAATGGTGTCCTGCAGCATCGACGTCCCAAAGAGGTAAGTGCGCGCCCACAGCGCCTTCTCATGGTTTCCTATTCCTTATAATTTCCTCAGTCAGTGAATAAGAACTGCTGAGGGTTTGTTACAGTGTATCAGTTTAGAGAATTGTATCAGACTGTCACTTTAAGGGAGAAGTTTGGGCCAATGATGTGTTCTGTTCATTGATAGCAAGCACAGATTTTCCATATTGATCGCTAGTTTGCTCTTGTTCCAGGCGCTCGGACGCGGTGGACATGGATGAGATGATGGCAGCCATGGTCCTCACCAGCCTGTCTTGCAGCCCCATCGTACAGAGCCCACCCTGCAGTGATAGCATCCCAGGTGAGAACAGCGCCCCCTGCTGTATTGTATTATTATTGCTTATCTCTAGATTGTTGGTACCAATCCGGTAATCCGGAGGATAGTCTCATTGGGTTAACTGTTCAAGTTTTTTATGATTATTTTGTTCAGATATTCACAATGCTACACTGTAACAACACTGCAGCTGTGGAGACTCTGCCTCATGTTCTTCCTCAGCACTTTAGAGCCTTGTGGCATCCGGATTATTGGAATTTTACTTAAATGTTCATTATAATAATCCTCACAATTACAACTTTGTTTCAAATTTTAATGTCAAGATCTCTGCTTACCGTAAGAGAATGAGAACATTTTTAAATTGTAATTTACTTCTATTTAAAAATCTCCAGTCTTCCAGTACTTATCAGCTGCTTTATGTCATGCAGGAAGTGGTGTATTTTTTCCAGTCTGGCACAGTGCTCTCTGCTGCCACCTCTGTCCAGGTCAGGAACTGTCCAGAGCAATAGAAGTTTTCTATGGGGATTTGTTACTGCTCTGGACAGTTCCTGACATGGACAGAGGTGGCAGCAGAGAGCACTGTGTCAGACAGGAAAGAATACACCACTTACCACTTACAGCAGCTGATAAGTTCTGGATGATGAGATTTTTTAATAGAAGTAATTTCTGGATCTATATAACTGACACCAAGTTGATTTGAAAGAGAAAACAATTCCCCTTTTTAAAGTTCATTCCCTCTGTCTTTAATCCTCAGCTCCGCAAGTCACATGTGACCTATGGAAGGAAAGCGGCGACGTGTCTGACAGTGGCAGCAGCACCACCAGCGGGCACTGGAGCGTGGAGTGTGGTGCCTCCACCCCCTCCCCCCCTCACACAGAGGCTAGCCCCAAGTATACAAGCGAGGCCTTCAGCGCCTCCCATGTGGATGAAGGGTTTGAGACAGACCCTGATCCTTTCCTCCTGGATGAGCCGGCCCCTCGGAAGAGAAAGGTAAATCACAGAGCACCCCCTCCCCCCAAAGCTTTTTTTTTTTTTTTTTTTACCTAGAGCGCCCTCCTGTGGCTCATATTCTCGATTGACTTGTATTGTATCTTCCAGAATTCGGTGAAGGTGATGTACAAGTGTCTGTGGCCAAACTGTGGGAAACTGCTGCGCTCCATCGTCGGCATCAAACGCCATGTGAAGACCCAGCACCTGGGGTACGTACAATGTCTGCAGCCTCCTGTGTTACCCAGACTCA
Organism: Dendropsophus ebraccatus; assembly: GCF_027789765.1. NCBI lineage: Eukaryota > Metazoa > Chordata > Amphibia > Anura > Hylidae > Dendropsophus > Dendropsophus ebraccatus. The sequence goes on from NC_091459.1 coordinate 120,535,776, forward strand.
TAGTATGGCCGCTCTAGGCACCGGTGTATTCTGTTCTTACATGGTGGCGTCATATTTAGGGTCTTCATTCAATAGTTATATAATACAGGCTGTATTATACTGCAAGGCGGTATTCACAGTGCTTCACAGCTGAAATCTCCCAGCATGTTTTGCTTATTGCAGTGACTTTAAATTCTGGGGCATGTCACCTTTATGGCAGATATTGTCCCTGTATATTAGGTGCTTAGTTGCTGCTAGGGACGTGTGATCAGTCTGCAGATGAGTGCAGCTCTGGAGAATTATACAGGATGTAACGGAAGGTCAGTAATGTGTTATGTATGTACACAGTGACCCCACCAACAGAATAGTGAGTGCAGCTCTGGAGTATAATACAGGATGTAACTCAGTATCAGTACAGGATAAGTAATGTTATGCATGTACACAGTGACCCCACCAGCAGAATAGTGAGTGCAGCTCTGGAGTATGGTACATCCTTCTATGTGCCCAGTTGCTGACCCTTTTGTTTCTCTGCAGAGACGGGATGGATTCTGATCAGCGTAAGAGAGAAGAGGATTTCTACTACACGGAGGTCCAGATGAAGGAGGAGCCTGAGGTGGAGACCACCCCACGGAGCCCCAGCACTGCTACCGCCCCCCTCCTTATCCAGCCTGTAACACCCAAGCCAGAGACCCAGGCGTTAGAGGTGCCCTCCATGGAGTCTCCATTGCCCAGTGCCCTCAGTCAGTCCGCTCCGGGCTCCTTCTGGCACATCCAGGCTGATCATGCCTACCAGGTAACTAAATCCACAACCAAAATTAGACCTTAATGTGTCATGTTTTCCCAGTTGTCTATTTTTCTGTGACCAACAGCAGAATTATGATTTCGGCTCTTCAGGAGCTGTTGGTTTTACAGAAATGCTTGTGTATGACTTCATCTACATTCTTCCTTTGTTTTTTCCCCACCAGGCGCTGCCTTCCATCCAGATCCCAGTGTCTCCTCACATCTTCACCAGTATAAGCTGGGCTGCCGCTCCCCCCACGCTCCCTGCCCTCTCTCCAGTAAGTATCCTGTATACTGTGTTGAGGCTTGCCTGCCTTGTTCTATATGGTTTTTGTGTTAGATCTTACTTGACAAAAGGGGTGTGGCTTAGAAATTAGAATTGACGGGACTTCCCAAGTGTGGCGACCTCTATTGGCGGTCGGAGGTATTGTCATAGGGGGCCAATGCCGTATATGTATAAAACTCAATAAGTTTCATCTTCCTTTCAGATCAGAAGCCGGTCGCTCAGTTTCAGTGAACAGCAGCAACAGACTCCATCCATAAAGTCGCAGCTGATCGTGGCCTCGCCACCCCGGGCATCTAATGGGAGCAGGTAGGTTACTCTGCAGACCGTGACACCTCTGTGTGTTCTGCTATAGGCTATCCCCAGTTTGAATAATTTTTCGTCATTTTTGCAAAAAATTCTTATGCTTGCCTAGTAGTGATAATACAGTGAAAGCTTTCAGTTTTACTTCAGGCTGTAAAGAGAGATGTTCTTGCAATGAAAGTTTTTCTGTGTTTCATGTCCTGACCACTAGATGTCAGTGTTATGGAAAACTACTGATTTGTAACTCTTAAAGGGTATTTCTAGATGGAGGGAAGACCTTTTCATAGTTTCATCATTTTTGTGTACAACATAAGGGATCTTACAGCACATATCTTAAAGGGATATTTTGTCCTTGGAGTAAAAATGAATATACTTACCTAACCCTGTTTTCCTACTGTACCTGATCCCCTCTGTCTGATCCCTGATCTTGTCTTTTTTTTCTTCTTTCTTCTGAGATGATCGCTTGGGAACAAGACCTGCCCCCTTACCTAATATGGCCGACTCTGCACCAGTGATTGGTTGAGTCAGCAAGTCCTGCCCCCAAGCACTCATCTTAGTATCAGGAAGAAGAGAAAAGATAGGGGAGTGGACAGGATTTTTAGGGAGCAGGGCTGGGTAGGAATGTGTGTTTTTTTTTTTTTTTTTTTTGTTTTGTTTATTTGTTTGTTTTATGTTTTCACTCTGTACCCCCAATCCCAACAACTGGAATACCTCTTTAAGCAGTTGTGTGTTTTTTTGTTTTTTTTTTTGTCTGAAAAAAGTAGTTTCGTGTTCCAAAAATCCGGAGCACTTGAAAATACGAACTACTTCTTTTAGATTGATGGCAGATGCTTGGATTACATCTGTATTGTGAGTTTTCTTGTCCCTTAATACTAAATTTGTTAAAAAAAAATTAAAAAAAAAAAGACAAAAAAGGGAATGTAGTTCCTTCCTCAATGCTGACGGTTCTGGTATTTGACTGGGTGCTAAATGTCTGAATAAGCAAAAAAGAGAAACTTTGTTATTCTCACTTTGTGACTTTTGCTCTCGGTCGTTGTTGTTGCTGAAGTTAAACTTTTCTTTGACATTATTACCTATGACCCGTCATGAAATCCTATTAACGGGAAAGGAATAAAAGTAAAATTCAAAGATGAGCTCAAGAAATTTTAGGGGAAGGGTTTACTGGGGCTCATTGAGAAGATCCAGCTGGCGTAAAGTTTTGTTTTGTTTAGATTTCAGTTGGCTAGTTTTCTATAAAAATAATTTTTTTTTATTTTAAAGGAAAGTTCGTGGTGAAGCAAAGAAATGCCGTAAGGTTTACGGCATTGAACACCGGGACCAGTGGTGCACCGCCTGCCGGTGGAAAAAGGCCTGTCAGAGGTTCCTCGACTGATCCCTCAACCCTGCAGAATCCGCTCTTTTCCCAAGGTGGTGGACGTATTTAGCGTCAACACTTCAAGGCTCCCAGAGTCCAACGTCAAAGCATCTCTGAAAAAGTGGTGATGACTAAAGACTATAAATTGTAAATGACACAACCCTGTACATCATTGTATGTCGGACAGATTTTTAATTTTTTCTTTTAATAGACTGTAGGGATTTTTATTTTCATTTTTAACTTTGCTAAACGGACGTGTAGGGACCAAAGTGTTCAAACTTTTTTTTTTTTTTACAAAAAAAAAAAAAAAAATCCCTCGTCGCTACAAGTTTCCAAAAGTTTTTCCGAAGTCTTGAGATACCCGTCCTTGTTGTACATAGCGTCGGCTTAACCTCATTGACCTGTAAATGTCCAACACCTCGACTATACTTGTTCTTATATTTTGTTACATGATTTTTATTGCAGAAAATTGTATGTACAGTAAAGATGCATTTTGACACCTGCAGTGTCAAGGGTCCATCATACAAGCTGTTTTGTTGGTAAAATATAAAAATTCCATAATTATTTTTTTATGCTTCCTGGTGTATAGGGAGTCTGAAGCCATGTCGCAAGTCTATTAGGGAGTTTTCGGTGTGATATTTCATGATGTGGTGCTCTGTATAAGTCCACCTGGTTACATCCATATGCAGATTGAGCAGCTAGCTTTCCTCTATTGGTAACTCATTGGCTACACGCACAGAACACCCCAAATTTGTGGGTTAAGCCAATTTTTTTAAACGAATTCCCTTTGGGCTTGGTAAACAGGACCTTGGCTTATAAGCCTAAAGTTCAAGACCCTTAGTGGATGCTTACCGAGAAAGCTGAGGGATCGTGGACCCTCTTTCTGGTATGGGATGAACAGGGATGGCTTAATGTCTCTCATGAAGAACATAGGGTCATGGGTGTGTGTCACTATCTGTTATTCCCAAGTAGATTCCCATCTTGGGGCCTTCCCAAAAAAAAACCTGTTTTACCCTCATTGGTTAAAAATAACAAATGGGTTTGGAGTAAGGGGTGAGAGGTCTTCCACAAGCCAAGGCATCTTGGGTTAATCTTGAGATGAATGAAAAAATTTCCCTTCGGCAGAAGGTGAATTCGAGCTTTACTCATGACTGAGTAGTTATAGTCCCCTTTTGTTTTCTGGGGGTGTCCAAAACTACAAAAACATGGCTGCTTTCTTGAATACCAGACAAAACCCATGGCAAAGTGTGGTGCTCAGTTTGGAAGAAAGCATCCATGTTTTTTTTTGTTTTTTTTTTCAAATTCTGGAAACCTCTGTAAAGGTAGTTGTTTGTTTTTTCTTTTTTTTGAACGATGGTTGGACCTACAAAATAACCCAGCTTGTGCTTTGTAGTGTAATGGTGCTACATAAGATATAAAGGCATTGAGCAGAGGTGGTCCTTAGAGGGTGTCTTGTAAATTGTCTAGAGGACTAGTCAGTTCTATGCTCTTTAGGATGTCCAGCAGGCCATGTCATTTTCTAAACTTTTACTCTAGTCGGATACCCTCCAATTGTGACACATTGAAGGTCCTTGAGGACTACTTTTAAGGGATACTGATGGACACTCTTTTATTGATGCACAGTCTACGCCCAAGATTCGGTCTTCCGACACAAATTTCTACTGAAGGTTGCTTTAGCCTAGTCTCCAGACAGAATTCTGTGGTCTTCCTGTTTTTGATTCTCCTCCATTTTGTGCAGGTTCTAAAGTCCTTGGCTCGGACCAATTTTGCAAGGTGCTGTCCCAAAAGTTAGTGTTCTGAATAGTTTATCAAGATACCCAAAAGCACTTATCGAGTTGTGGTGTTACGGGACAGTTTGGGGGGGGTTGGCTGTTTATTCTCGTTAACATGGTAGGGCAATGCCAAAAATAAAGGGCAGATCCCAGTAAATTGGCTTAAAGTATGTGACCCCCCCCCCAGCTCTTGGCAGGATTGGTCCTTAGAGTCTCAATGCACCTTTTTAAAATTAGTTTTTTGACTCCATTGTGTTTTTATCTTTCTTATTAATGTGAATGTATCTGTATAGTTAGGATTTTGCATTTCGTAGCCGAGCTTTTGCACAAATAGAAAAGTGCACAAAAAGTTGGAAGGATCAGAACTTGCTTTAATTTTGGGATATACAGTATAAAATGGAGAGTGACTGATAACCCTAAATAATCCAATATATAATGTGCTGCTGACTGCATGACGCTGTGTCTGGCCTAGACTGGAAAATGTATTTTATGTATACATGTAGCAATCCAAAAAAATTATTTTTTTTATATAGTTTGCTCTGAAGCTAGTGTAATGAAGCTATACAGCTAACCTATTATAATGCCTTTGTAGCATCGTCTTTATGATTCGATCTAACCACTCAAACCCAGAGGTCGGGTATCCCTGAAATAAGCTGTCCCTCGTAGAACCTCTATTTCCAGGATGTTGGACCTCAGATGTGATTGTTTCTGTACAGAATTTGTCAATGTTTATTTTTTTTTTCTATTTTAGCGTCTAAATATTTTTTTTATTACCCCCATAAAATGTGGGCCTGGCGCACTCCATTTTGGGGTTGCAGATAGATTAAGTATTTGTCATTTACACTCCCAGTTGCCCGTAACTTTTTTTTTTTTTTTTTTTTTTTTTTTTTTTTTATCATCAGATGTTCCATTTTTCTACTTTCAGGATCTGCAAGATGGGTTCTTATATAGCCATCGTTTTTGGAAGTTTTTGTACCTCCTGTATCTCCATTAATTGTGATGAGTGTGACTAGATGTATGCAGCCATCTGGGACAGACTCTTTTTGAGAAATGGTGGTGTTTCCAATTGAGTAGCACCCAACAATGTGAATATAAATAAATATTAATTAAAGCATACCTATCATTTAAACAAACCTCTGACATGTCCGAGGTTTGTATCGGTCGAGGTCAGGGTGGCAGGTGCTGAGACCCCCGCCGATCATTAGAATGAATGGGCAGACACGCACAGCAGTGCATGCTCTGCCTCTTCATCTCTGTCTAAATGTAGCAGGGGACGAAATTACAACGGAACCCTATGCAACTTCCGATAACCACTGTACCAGAAGATCCATAGGACTCCATTATAATTTAGCAGTGCGATGGAGATGAAGAGGCAGAGCATGCACTGCTGAGCATGTGTGCCCCTTCATTCTCACGATCGGCAGGGTTCTCAGCACCCGGACCCCGACTGCTATGACATGTCAAAGGTTTGTTGAAATAATAGTTTCCCTCTAATGTTTTTTGATGCTTTCATAGGATGAAAATTGACTGGTGATATGGCAGCTTAAAAAAATAGTGTCCATTTGTCGGCTACATTTTTTTTCCCCCCCCTTTCTTTTTGTTTCTGGGTTGTATTTGAGCTCCCTCTGTATACAGCAGGACTGCAGCCATTTCAGATGACTTTCCATAGGAGACTGGAGCAGATAAATTTAGAAGCTCCCTTTTTACATTACGTTATCTGGTTACTTTTAATTCAGTGCAAATTTATTCCAAATTAGATTTTTCTGGCAGCTGATGTTTCATTGATGAGAAACTTTTGGGATGTAAAAAAAAAGTTAAATATTTAGTTTTTTGAAGCATATTTCCGAATGAGTGATTAAACTTTAAGGTTTAGGCGGCTTTGAGCCCGGTCCATGTCGATCCCATTTGAGATTAGAGTTAACTTGTGTCAAGTGTCTATTCTCATCTGTGGTTAGAAGTTGGCATTTTATAGGCCCATTTTTTTAGTTGACGTTCCTGAGGTTTTTATAAAAGTTTTTGTTCAGGATTACAGTTGGCTTGACGGTTTAATTTAAAAGAATTAAAATTTTACATTTTTACTAGTTTCTTAGGCTTGGTTCACACTAGGTTTTTGCAATCAGTTTTTTTTTTATTTTTTTTATTTCATCTGGTTTTGGAAAAACCTGATGATAAAACGGATGTGCGCACCCATTTTTTCCATTTAAAACGCTTTTTTTTTTTTTATTTTTTTTTATTTTTTTATACACGTACACAAAAATGTGGTCGATCACATTTTTGTGCATGTTTAAAAAAAAAAAAAAAAAAAAAAAAGAATGCGTTTTGATTAGAGATGAGTCAACCTCGAGCATGCTCGAGTCCATCCAAACCTGATTGTTCGGCATTTGATTAGCGGTGGCTGCTGAAGTTGGATAAAGCCCTAAGGTTATGTGGAAAACATGGATATAGTCATTGGCTGTATCCATGTTTTCCAGACAACCTTAGAGCTTTATCCAAGTTCAGCAGCCAATCAAATGCAGAACGATCGGGTTTGGATGGACTCAAGCATGCTTGAGGTTCGCTCATCTCTAGTTTTGATCCCTTTTTTTTTTTTTTTTTATGGAAAAACGGAACAAAAGCAAATTCATCCACTTTTCCAACCTGATTGCAAAATAGTCTTATGGTGCGTTTACACAGAGAGATTTATCTGACAGATTTTTGAAGCCAAAGCCAGGAACAGACTATAAACAGGGTGCAGGTCATAAAGGAAAGACTGAGATTCCCTGTCTTTTCAATTCCATTCCTGACTTTGGCTTCCAAAATTGGTCAGATAAATCTGCCTGTGTAAACGCACCATTAGGGTGCGTTCACACCTACAGGATCTGCAGCAGATCTGCAGCAGATTTGATGCTGTGTTCAGTTATTTAAATGAAATCTGCTGCAGAAAATCAGCTGCAGATCCTGTAGGTGTGAACGCACCATTAGTCTGAATGTGTAAAATTAAATTTACGCCACCTGACTTTAAATATGTCAATGGGAGGATGACTAAAAAGTCTAGTTCTCAGACTGGACAGCCTAAGGCTAGGTTCACACGCAGTAAAATAGAGGCTAAATGGGATTGTAATTTTGAGTGAAATTAAAACAAAGTGTGAACAGATGAAGAAAAAATTCAGGCCATGAATAAGAAGCATATTCATTATTTACATTGTCACAAAAAATTACGGCCGTTTTTCTATACTGTGTGTGCACTGCTGGGAACTGTCCAATTGTCTTAAATGGAGCGCATCGACGATTTTAAAAGGCATTTCTTGTTTTCATGGTCACAAAATCTGGCCTGATGACAGGTCTTATAACTCCAATGGACAGTTGTACGTTTGGTCTTTGAGACCTAAAACAGTGTCACATCTCTCTATAGGTTGTATGTGGTATTGCAGTTCTATCACCTTCGTTTAAATTTGGTTGAGTGGCCATATTTCACATGATGCATGGTGCGCCTTTGACACTGTTTTTCTAATCTAGTACAACCCCTTTTAACCAATTTTCAGCTTTGCGACACTGCATGTCTTTGTGTTCCACTGTCTGCAATGTATATTGCAGACATTGCCCTTCCAGGAGTCATATATCGCGCCTCAAGAAGGGTGGATGGTGCTTTCTTTTAATTTTTTTTTGTCAAATTTAAACGCACAAATTATATTTGGGGACAGTTGGACACAATTCTGTAAATTTCTGACAAAATGAAAAATCTGATCATAAACCTGAAGTTAAACTGCATCTTTAAAAATGTTTGAATTTTTTCTTTTTATATATGTATATACACATACATCACAATTTCATACAAACACTAACCATCGACTTTACGCCATTTTTAAACTGGGGTCTTTTTTAATTCAAGAGATTAAATTGTTACTTTGTACAATGATTATGTTGTATATGTGCATGTTGTAACCTCAATTTTAACTTTTTTGTTAAAAAAAAGAAAAAAAAAACCTTATCCCATGTTTTTTTATTTTGTTTTTTTTGTTACCCCCCGCTGGAGCTTTTTTTTTTTTTTTTTTTTTAGCCGTCTTCCAAGTATTATTTCTATTGTAATACAAGAAAAAAAAATGTGAACTTGTATGTTTATACAGCGGCGATATGAAATATATTTTCTAAATAATATGTCTAGTGTCTTTTTATTGGCTCGAACTGTGGTTTCCCTAAGTGTGCGCTCCGTTGGTGAGGAGTCCCAGCGATGAGTGTCATCATGGGCTCCTCTATAGGCCACCATGTATAGTCGGATGACTGCATACATGGTCGGGCACTAAATGGGAGCAGGGATGCGTCACTAAAGGGGGGGGTGGGTGGAGAAGGCTCCCCTGTATTAGTGATCTCATATATACACTACTGCAGTGCTTTTAGAAAAAAATATTTTTACAAGGGGTTATCCAGGATTCAATCTCAGTGGGGCAATCCCCCCTTCCTGCTGGGCCTTAGCGCCGCAATGACTCTAATCCTGTTTCCGAAATCGTTTACTATGGGCTACAGCAGCCCATAGTAATTGAGCTTTGATCTCATGGATCAGTGCAGTACATATGAAGTCTAGGGGGGCTTCAAGTTAATGAAAAACTTTTATTAAATATAAAAAAATCTCATACTAAAAGTTTTTAAATTGCGCCCCCCCCTCTTTTCCCATTTCATAAATGATATCAAATGTGTTTATCGCCACATGCGCAATCAGCCGAACTATTAAGTTATCACACTCCTGATCTTGCATGTAAATGACGTAACAGCAAAATTGCTCATTTCAAATCTGGAAAAATTTTAATAAGTGATCCAAAAAGTTGCCCATACGCAAGCTAGCTATCGATAGAAAGTACACATCATGGTGCAAAAAATGACACCCCACACAGCCCCATAGACCAAAAAATAAAGGCGTAATAAAGATGGTAATAGAGCAATTTTAAGCACATTTAGTTTCATAATTTTTTAAAAGCGGTCAAATAAAATAAATTGTATAAGTTGCCGGTCGTAATCGTACTGACTTGAGAAACATACGTAGCTTGTCAGTTTTACCATAGCGTGAACATGAAGCTCTCCAAAATAAGAAAAATCCCATGTTTTTTTTTTTTTCTTTCAATTTCACTGCGCAAATGTATTTTCCAGTTTTGCAGCATATTTTATGAAAAATTTGTGCTGTCATAGCTAATTATAATTGGTATCGTGAAATATAAGGGCTCATGTGGGTCTGTAGGCAGGGCCGCACTACCAGCTGCTGCCGCCCTAGGCACTGAACCTGCAGACTTCCCATCTTGACTTATCAATTAGTGTCAGGATTTTCTAGTTTCTGAACATCATATTGATATCTGATCAGTCTTAGGCCGTGTTCCCACATTTACTGTACGTCACCACATGCAGCTGATACCAGACCCTCATGCGGTAACCAATAGGGGTATGGCCACCAATCCTGGAAACAGCACATGATTACTGAGGAAGAATTTCTCTACATTGTGTGAATTGCCTTTTTCATGTTTTTTAACTGCTAAAAACGTCACATTTAACACCGCCACGCCAGACCCACATCTGACGTTACAGCAAAAAAATGCAGATCCCATAGACTTTTAATAGCTAATGTGGCCCATATTGGGGCTTGTCCTTTTATTTTTTTTTTGCAGAATGGATTGTGGATCCATAAATTTACAGACAGTGTAAATAGCCCAATAGAAATCAATGGGCCCTAAAATTGTAATTGCAGATCCGCCATTACGGACAAATTTACGGAAGGTGTGAAAAAGGTTTTAGGCTCATGGTAAACATATCCATTGACTCCAACCACCTGATGAAGGCTACAAAAGTAGGTGGTAATTATGTTGTTTTCTCCTGCTGGATGTAATTTACCTTCGAGCATTGTTGTATCCATGTTTTCCAGGATTCTCCCCCCTGCTGCATCCAACTCCTTCATCCACCGGTAATAAAGTGCAGATGAACCTGCACATGCTGGAAGTTTTCTTATCTTTAGCGCAGACCAGTGGCGGATTAAATGTACCCTGAGCCCCGGGCTATCCACCCAACCTGGCATCCCCCCGGTCAATTCACCCACCCTGGCATCCCCCCCCCCCCCCCCCCGGTCAATCCACCCACATTATAACCCGCTACTGCCCCCCCCCCCCCTGCTGTCCCCAATAAACACTGCCTGCCTCCCCTCCCTGCTGGCCCCAATAAACATAATGTTTGGTCCCTTGCTGCTACCCCCAATAAGCATTGTCCACCCCACCTCCGCTGCCCCCAATAAACATATTGCCACTTGTTCACTCGCTGTTGCCCCCAATAAACATATTGCCACCTGGTTTCCTGCTGTTGCCCCCCCCCCTAAGGTCACAGCTGCACAGAGGTTGTCAGGAGAGGAGGGGGCTGATCTTATAGGGGAGGTCACAGGGTCACAGCAGCACAGAGGATGTCAGGAGAGGAGGGTGCTGATCTTATAGGGGAGGTCACAGCAGCACAGTAGATGTCAGGAGAATAGGGTGATAATCCTATAGGAGAGGTCCCAGCAGCACAGAGGATGTCAGGAGAGGAGGGTGCTGATCTTATAGGGGAGGTCACAGCAGCACAGAGGATCTCAGGAGAGGAGAGTGCTAAACCCACACCTACACCCTGTGCATTACCTATGACTGAGGTTCACCAGTCTATAGATCTTTCTACTACTCACTGTTCATCCTTATCCTGCATAGTCCCACCTAATCAGCTCCTGAAACCGATTCCCCAAGAATTGCTAGATGTTTTCCCCCAGGGGTCCCACTTCCCCCCCTTTCTTCCCTCTGGGCGTTTTGAAGAAGAGGAACTCATCCTCGAAGACTCCCTACTCACTATACATCCTACAGCTATGTCTCCTGTCATACTAGATACTGAACCTGTTTTCTACACTCCATTAAGTGGGTCCAAAATACATGAACCTGACCAGCATACCATTCATGATACGCATCTAACATTTCTTGATAATGTATCTTTTTTAGGCCTTCCTCACCTGGCCCCACCCCCACCTCCACCATCAGTCTCTCAGTTAACACAGACCCTAGAGGTTGTACATCGAGCTCCGCCACTAAGCGGAAAAAGAAAAGAAAGAGAGGATCTAGAGGAGGAGTACCCAAAAGATTTAAGAGACAAAAGAAACAAACAAGAAATGTAAAACCATCTACAACACCAAACCCAATAGAGAAAGTAAAAATATTTAATCTCTCTATAATTTAAATTCCATCGAATTGAGTGTACTTGAGAGGGGACTTAATTTTTGCCCCACTTCTAGGAGCAATGACTTTGACCTATTTCTTGATCTTAATGCATATGTGAGGAAATTAACCCTCAAAAGGCATTTTAAATTAAGAGAATCCAACAGTAAATACACATCATCCACTGATACATCTCCATCATTACTTGATCCACCGGCTCTAGACAGTGGTTTAAAGCCTAAATCAGTGTTTTATCCCCTTCAAAGTCGAGGAAATTATTTAGAAACCTTCTCTACATTGGTTATGGCTGATTTTGAAGCTTTGACTTCTCTCCCCAATAATGTCCGCCAAAACCTCTCCCCTGCAGAAAAACAAGCTCGCCGCACACTGTCGAACAACACTGCGTTAGTTTTTAAAGCGGCTGACAAGGGGGGAGGGATTGTCATCTTGGAACGTGAAGATTACCTTGCTGAAGCCAATAGATTACTATTGGATTCCCAATTTTATACTCTCCTTAGAAATAATCCTCTATCCGATTACGCCAAGGAGTATACCGAATTTATTGTAAAGGGTCGCACTACAGGAGTTATTACAAAATCAGAATTTGATTTCCTTAATATTACAGAACCAGCTATAGCCACCTTTTACTATCTCCCGAAGGTACACAAAAATACAACTAAACCCCCTGGGAGACCCATCATCTCGGGGATTAATTCTTTGACATCGAACCTATCTCGTTATGTGGATTCATTCCTTCAGAAATATGTCCAAAATCTGAGATCCTATACACGAGACTCGTCACATTTTATTGAACAGATCACTATTCACCCTTGGCAAGAGAATTATTTATTATTAACCATGGATATTTCATCACTTTATACAGTTATAGACCACTACTTGGGAGGAAAAGCAGTAAGTGAGTTTCTTAACAGTGACTCTAATATGCCAGAGGCTCAAAAGAACTTCATCCTTGATGCAATCCAATTCATCCTGCAACATAACATCTTTCAGTTCAATCATAAAATTTATAAACAAAATAAAGGTACAGCAATGGGTAGCACCTTTGCACCCAGCTTTGCTAACCTTTTTGTGGGGTCCTTTGAAAATAAGGTAATTTTTCAACATCCGTTTTTTTATAAGTGTGTACACTATTGTCGCTATATAGATGACATTTTTATTATATGGGAAGGTACGGAGGCCGAATTAACATCATTCATTAATGATATTAATATGAATACATGGGGGTTGGATTTTACTCATAATGTCTTTTTTAATCATGCAGAATTTTTAGACATCATTATATTCCATGAAAATAATCAAATATTAACCAAAACCTTCTTCAAAAGCGTAGATAGTAATAGCTACCTCCATTTTAACAGTGGCCATTATCAAAAATGGCTGGAAAACATACCTTTTGGACAATTCCGCAGAATTCGCAGAAATTGCACCAGAAGTAGCGACTACCAGACGCAAAGTCGAGTCCTTGCAAGGCGCTTCGCGGCTAAGAAATACCCCGCCTCCCTCATACGGAACTCACGGGAAAAGGCTAGCCGTTTGAGTCAAATCCAATGCCTTCAACCTGGAGTGAAGAAACAGATACAAGAGAATCCAAACAGTGAACAAAAAGATTTTAACATTAATTTTATTACCACCTATTCTACTGATCATAAGAAAATTAAGAACATTTTAGTGAAATACTGGCATATTTTAATGTCAGATCCTTTCCTAAGGGATGCACTACCGAACCATCCAGGAATTACATTCAGAAAGGCCCGTTCTTTAAAAAATGTCCTAGCACCCAGTAGGCTAAAGGACATTGATAAAAGTAAGAAAGTGGACAATACCCTAACACATCAGCCTCTTTTTACTAAACCCCCTGGTAGTTTTAGATGTGGTGTAAATAAATGTAAATGTTGCAGTAACATCACACATAGGGCGATTAGTTTCAAGTCTTTTACAACCGGTACAACATTTCCCATCAATTCCTTTTTATCTTGTAGTTCCACATATGTAATATATTTACTTACTTGCCCTTGTGGTATTCAGTACATTGGTCGCACCACACAGACACTTCGAACTAGGATTAATCAACATAGATCTAATGTCGAGAGGGGGTTCGCTCTCCATAGTGTATCCAGACATGCCCTCATCTGTAATAACTGTAATTTTTCCACCTTTACCATCACTCCCATTGAACAAGTACCAGTAGGAGGTCAGAGATTTCAAAAATTGCGTAGGCGTGAAAACTACTGGATATTCAAAATGAAGACTTTGATACCACAAGGCCTCAATGAGTATATAGAGAATGTCCATAACTAGTTTACATTAATATGTCACTTACAGCATTTATTATATATATTTTCTTATTTTTTGGTTTCATTATTAGTATTGTTATACATACTTTTTATTATTTATGATTAATTTATTCATTCTCAGTTTAGTTTAGTTCATCTAATCAATTCATCTATCTTTGTTGTTGTTGTCGTTATTGGTATTATTATTGTCATTATTATTTCAATTATTTATTCATTTTTAGTTTAGTTTAGTTCATTTAATCAATTCACCCCCCCCTCTTTTTATACATATTTATATATATTTTCATTCATTTTACATTTTCTAATTAACTTCTAGTAATTCATATTTATTCATATAAAATCATATTCACTATATTCATACATGGTAGGTTATATTTATATTTATGTTAATAATACATTCTATTTGTCCACTACCCATTTTTAATTTTTATTCGGCATATGCCGAACTTGTTTCTGGATTTTCACATTTCATATATATTATATATTAGATCGGGTTGTCCACCGTATATTTTAGTCTGGCACTACCTTCTGGCACACGATATGGTCCCCTTTTTATACTCCTCGTAATTTATTTGACTGATTTTAGTTGGATGTGGCTAGCTCCGCCCCTTTTGCACTCCGTGACGGTCTATATATGCGGATTCTTCATGTTACCTGTATGCTAGCCGAGCACAGCGTCGGAGAGAGAGAGATCCTATTTGATTTATCTGAGCTGGTTGCGGCAAGCTCCGCCCCTGTTGCACTCCGTGACGGTCTATATGTGGATTCTTCACGTTACCTGTATGCTAGCCGAGCGCAGCGTTGCAGAGAGAGATCCTATTTGATCTGAGTTGGTTGCGGTAAGCTCCGCCCCTTTTGTACTTCGTGACGGTCTATATTGGATCCTTCACGTTATTGAAGAGATTAGCGTTCCTACCTGTATCGCCTGCGGCTCTATAGACCCGGCGTACAGAGTACACCTACTACTAATACAATTTAAATTGCCTCATTTGAACTCCATAACGGCTCCATACGAGCCGGTCAGTCTCATGACTTGTGGTCTAAAAACTGTTTTTTATATTTTTACATATAATGAATTTATATATAATGAATTTTATGCTAATTGTGTTTTTTTCCCTCTTTTCCCCGCCTCCCCCTCCCCCCCCCCCCCTTCCCACACCCTGGGGGCGTGTTTGGCAGGTTTTCCATGTGTTTAACCCCTTAACGACATCGGGCGTAAACTTACGCCCTCGCGCCCTGGTACTTGGCGCATCAGGGCGTAAATTTACGCCCGATGTTTCCCCGATCGCTGCGTATTCACACACAGCGGTCGGGGAAGATGGCCTGCTATAAATCATAGCAGGCCATCGTAGCTTCACGGCACGGGGGGTGGTTAACACCCCCCGTGCTTACGATCGCCGCTATAGGCTGATCAATTCAGATCAGCCAATAGCAGCGATCGGAACCTTTCCGGGTCATCGGCGACCCGATGACCCGAAAAAAAATGGCGGTCGGTGCTGTCCGAGGACGGCACCGACCGCCATTACTGTAAAAAGTAATGGTGATCGCCGTGCCACCGGCCTGATCGCCGTGAACGGCCGTCCGGCCGTTCACGGCGATCGGGCCGGTGGCACGGCGATCAGAGTCCCAGAAAATAGTAAATACCTGCCCTGGACCCCTCAGCTAGGTAGCGGAGGGGTCCAGAGCAGGTATTTCTACATTACTCACCTGTCCCGGGCTCCTGATCGGCGTCTTCCGGGTTCGCGGCGTCCTCCATCATTCCGTTCGGTCTTCGGGTCTTTCCGGCGATCCCCGTCGTCTTCTCTCGGCTATTTTCGGCTCCAGCCTCGTCATTTTCCGGAATTTGCGCTCTGCTGCCCTCTAGCGGCTGATATGTGTAATACACGTATCAGCCACTATAGGGATGTTCAGAATGTAGAAAATTTTTTATTTTTTTTTTCCCAATTTTTTTTTTTCTATTTTCCGCACCCTATCGCCGCTGAGTGTTGATCAGCATCGCACGAAAGTGCGCTGCTAATCAGCAACTCCTCCTTTTTGGCGTAGGGTGTTTTTTTTCTATATTCTACTGCCACGGTCTGCTGATAAGTGCCGCACATAAGTGCGGCATTTATCAGCAACTCCTTTGTTGGCGTAGGTTTTTTTTTTTATACTTACTGTAAAAAAAACACGTAAAAAACACTACATTACACCACACTACATTGAATAAAGTTTGACACTACACCACTACATACCCCATATACCAATCCCCGTATAAAGATGGCCCCCAGGGTGTTTTCGGCGTCAGAGGGATACGTTATTATTGCCTCCGACACCGAAACAGCCAGTGAGGATGAATGGGGGGATCCTTCTTTCCTCCATTCATCCTCATCCTCCAATGACATGTCTGGGGGGTAGCGTAGCGTACACTGTCTCCCAGACACGTCTTTTCCGCCAGTACCGTCCCAATAAGAGATCATGGTATGGCGTGAAATTCTCCAAACTCTGTGAGCGTACCTCAGGGTACTCTTACAGATTTAGGGTACGTGCACACTGCGGAATGGCGAAGGATAACCCTTTGTGCATTCCGCAGCTGGCACCCGCCGGCGGACTGATGCGGGCGCATGTCTCTACCCGTGTCATAGACTCCATGTTATGCACAGGCGGATTCCGTCGTCCATCCAAAGAATGAATACGTTGGACGGAGAGCGGAATCTGCCCGTGCATAGAATGGAGTCTATGACACGGACGGAGACGTGCGCCTGCATCAGTCCGCCAGCGGGTGCCAACTGCGGAATGCACGAAGGGTTATCTGTCGCGATTCTGCAGTGTGCACGTACCCTTAGAGTGTATGTAGGAAGGGACACCCGAATCCAGCCCCAGATGCCCCCTCCCCCCCCCCCCCCATCCTCGGAACAAGTGGGAAGATCATCCGGGAACTGATCTTCCCACTGCTGGATAAAGGTCACCACCTGTACGGGGATAACTTTTATACCAGCACCCCCTCTTCCGGTCCCTCGCTGCCCGAGCTACTGTAGCTTGCGGCATGATCCGAACATATCAGAAGTAGTAATAGCGCCCTAATATTTAGTAGCCATATAGCGGCCCCAGCGCTTCTGGATATGAAGGACCCCGTATCGCACCAGGACAACATTTTCCAGGTGACGTCCCCCACACTGGAGAACGAGAGACCCCAGAAGAAGTGCAGAGTGTGGCGTAACAGGGGGATCAGGAAGGACACCATTTTCCAGTGTGACACCTGTCCTGATCCCCCCGGCCTCCGCATACTGGATCGCTCCAAGGCGCACCACACGTCACTGGGGTTCTACATTATCTAAATTCTGTCCCTTATTCCTATTTCAGGGGTCACGTTGATCCAGGGATTATTCTGATCGCCATTATGGAGTCAGGAAGGAATTTTTCTCCTGTGATGAGGCTACTGTCGTCTGCCTCACGAGGTTTTTTTTTGCCTTCCTCTGGATCAACACAGGTTGAATTTGATGGACACCTGTCATTTTCAACCTTATAAACTAATAATTGGCCTAATACCCCCAAATAAATTAGAATTGTCCCTTTTCCCCAGCTAAATAGGTATGGCCGCCATTCCCATTAGAGGATGCCATGATGCAATTACAAAGCCTCTGTGCGGCCAGGACAGTAGAAACCCCCCACAAGTGACCCCATTCTGGAAACTACACCCCATAAGGAATCTAACAAGGGGGGCAGCGGGGATATGGCCCCCTGGTGACGGCCACATTTGGGACGTGAAAATGAAAAAAAAATGGTATTTTTTATTTTCTCGGCATATGTTCTACGTAAGTGACTGTCACCAGTGGGGTCCATATCCTCACTGCACCCCTTGTTAGATTCCTTATGGGGTGTAGTTTCCAGAATGGGGTCACTTGTGGGGGGTTTCTACTGTCCTGGCAGCACAGGAGCTTTGTAATTGCGACATGGCCTCCATCCTCCATTCCAGCCTCTAAATGGCGCTCTGTCCCTTTGGTGGCTTGCCCTGTGCCCATATGGCACATTATGCCCACATGTGGGGTATTTTCGTACTCAGGGGAAACTACCCTACACGTTTTGTGTTCATTTTCTTTTTTAACCCCTTGTGGAAATGGAAAAAATCAAGGCTAGACCAACATTTAGTGTAATTTTTGTAAAGTTTTTACTCTAAATCATTAATCTTGTCATGATTTTTTCATTTTCACAAGGGGCTAAAAGATTAAAAAAAACAATAAATGTGTAGAGCAATTTCCCCTGAGTACGGAAATACCCCACATGTGGACATAAAGCGCCATGCGGGTGCAGGGTAAGCCTCCGAAGGGAAGGAGCGCCATTTCGTTTTTGAAGGCTGGATTTGAATGGAATGGATTTCGAGGGGCCATGTTGCATTTAAAAGGCCTCTGTGTTGCCAAGACAGTTGAAACCCCCCACAAGTGACCCCATTATGGAAACTGCACCCCTCAGGGAATGTAACAAGGGGTGTAGTGAGCATATGGACCCCACTGGTGACTGGCACAAATATGGAACAATGTGGCGTGAAAATGAAATATTACATTTTTTACACTATAATGTTGGTTTAGCCTTGAATTTATCATTTTCACAAGGGGTTAAAAGAGAAAAAAACACACAATATGTGTAGAGCAATTTCCCCCGAGTCTGTAAATACCCCACATGTGGACATAAAGCGCCATGTGGGCGCAGGGCAAGCCTCCGAAGGGAAGGAGCGCCATTTGGATTTTGGAGGTTGGATTTGGCTAGAATGGATGATGAAAGCCATGTCGCATTTACAGAGCCCTCGTGCTGCCAAAACACTGGAAACCCCCCACAAGTGACCCCATTCTGGAAACTGCACCCCTCAGGGAATCTAACAAGGGGTGCAGTGAGGATATGGACCCCTTGATGACGGGCACATTTGTGCCATGAAAGTGAAAAAATAAAATTTTTTACTTTTACGTCACATTGTTCCACATTTGTGCCCGTCACCAGTGGGGTCCATATGCTCACTGTGCCCCTTGTTAGATTCCTTGAGGGGTGTAGTTTCCAGAATGGGGTCACTTGTGGGGGGTTTCCAGTGTCTTGGCAGCACGAGGGCTCTGTAAATGCGACATGGCCCTTGAAATCCTTTCCAGTGAAATTCAGCTTCCAAAAGCCAATTGGCGCTCCTTCCCTTTGGAGGCTCGTCCTGCGCCCCCTTGGCACTTTATCGCCACATGTGGGGTATTTCCGTACTCAGGAGAGACTGCGCTACACATTTTGTGTCTTTTTTTTCCTCTTATCCCTTTAAGAAAATGAAAAATTGAAGGCTAGAACAACATTTTAGTGTAAAAAAAAAAATTTTCTTTTTTCACGCCATATTGTTCGGAAAATCTGTGAAGCACCTGTGGGGTCCAAATGCTCACTGCACCCCTTGTTACATTCCTTGAGGGGTGTAGTTTTCTAAATGGTGTCCCTTTAGGGGTGTTTTTTAGGTTTTGGCACCCCAGAGCTTCTGCCAACCTGAAGTGGTACAGTCAGAAATGACCAAATATAACGGAGCCATTGAAATTCACTAGGTGCTCCTTTGTATCTGAGGCTTGTGGTTGCGTCAAATAGCGCAATAGGGCCACATATGGGGTATTTCTATAAACTGCAGAAACGGGGCAATAATTATTGGGGTGCATTTCTCTGGTAATAGGTTTATAATTATGAAAAATATTGGATTACAATAAAATCTCTGCACAGAAAATTAAAATTTTCAAATTTCTTACACACTTAGCTTTTATTTCTGTGACTCCCCTAAAGGGTTAAAACACTTTCTGGATATGCTTTTGCAGAGTGTGGGGGGTGCAGTTTCTGAAATGGGGTGCTTTGTGGGGCTTTCTAACATACAGGCCCCTCAAATACACTTTAAACCTGAACAGGTCCCTAAAAATATCTGATTTTGAAATTTTACTGAAAATTTGGAAATTTGCTGCTAATGTTTTAAGCTTCCTATCGTCTAAAAAAAATAAAAAATCGTTTAATAAATGCCGCCAACATAAAGTAGACATGTTGCTAATGCTATTTAATATATAATTTATGTGGTATAGCCAATTTCTGTATACACAAAAAAGTTTCAAAGTTGGAAAAATGCAGTTTTTCACATTTTTTCACATTATTTGGTTTTTTTTCATAAAGATTCATTATGAGTATCGACTCCAATTTACCAGAAATGTGAAGTACAATATGTCACGAGAAAACAATCTCAGAATCAGCCGGATAGGTAAAAGCATCCCGAAGTTATTAATGAATAAAGTGACACAGGTCATATTCATAAAATTTGTCTCTGTCATTAAGGCCATTTCAAGCTCTGTCCTTAAGGGGTTAAATGTCAGTGCTGCCATGAGCTTGTTATGCACCTTTGTTCTGAGGAAGGGAGATTTTACTCCTGAAACATGTTAACTCTGTGCAATAAATTGTTACTGTTCTACTTATAATTGATTCAAGATACTGGCTTTACTCCAGAGACAGCGCTGGTTTTGCTTTTACCTCCTTTTTTTCTTTTTTTATTTTCACTGTGTTCACTTTACGGGCCCTCTGTGAGGAGTATCCCGTCTTGGAGGTACTACCAGCATTTGCAGTCCAGTATTCATCAGCCGAACCATAGTCAAGTTGTGAAGGATTCACCCAAGATCCATACCCTGTTTAGGGTGATATGCTACTAGCCCAAGTGGCTAAAAGGTGAGCACGCTACCGCTCTATTTCTTTATCAACGTAATCCCTCTGGTATCACACGAGGCGCCTGTGCCGTTTTTTGCCTCTTTTCTTTTTAATCCTATAGGAGAGGTACCAGCAGCACAGAGGATGTCAGAAGAGAAGGGTGCTGATCTTATAGGGGAGCTCACAGCAGCACAGAGGATGTCAGGAGAGGAAGGTGCTGATCTATAGGAGAGGTCCGAGCAGCACAGAGGATGTCAGGAGAGGAGGGCGCTGATCTTATAGGGGAGGTCACAGGGTCCCAGCAGCACAGAGGATGTCAGGAGAGGAGGGTTCTAATCAATAGGGGAGGCCACAGCAGCATAGAGGATGTTAGCTGGCCCCCTCTTATAGATGGTCCCCCTCTTCTCCCCTTATAGATGGTCCCCCTCTTCTCCCCTTATAGATAGCCCCCTCTTCTCCCCTTATAGATGGCCCCCCTTATAGATTGTCCCCCTCACAGCTGGCCCCCTCATAGATGGTCCCCTTCTTCCCTCTCCCCCCTTATAGATGGTCTCCCTCTTCCGCCCTCATAGCTGGCCCCTCATAGATGGTCCCCCTTTTCCCTCCCCCCCCTTATAGATGGCCCCCTCTTCTCCCCTTATAGATGGCCCCCTCTTATAGCTGGTCCCCCTCTTCCCTCCCCCCCCCCTATAGCTGGTCCCCCTCTTCCCTCCCTCTCCCCCCCCGTGCACAGCAGATAAAACACACAAAAAAAAACACAACACAACTCACCTGCCATCCGTTCCCCCGTTGAGCCTCTCGCCTCCTGGTCTGTCCCCGGCTGATGCGCAGCTGCCGGGGGTGTCCCGTCCTGTCCCCAGCAGCGCGCGCATCAGAAAGCTCCCCGTGCGCCGGAAGTCACAGCCACAGGCGCACGGGGAGCTCTCTGATGTGCGCGCTGCCGGGGATAGGACGGGACAACCCCCACAGCCGCGCATCAGCCGGGGACAGCCGGACTCTTGTGACCGCAAGCAAAACAATGCTTGCGGTCACAAGAGAGTGCCTTAGCGGATTATAATGTGGGCGCCGTGGCATGGGCCCCCCTGGAGCCGCCCACATTATAATCATCCACTGGTGCAGACCTCTGCGCAGTTCCATAGACCAGGATCCTTAAAAAAAAAAAAAATACCACAATGCTGTACACCAGGGACGGGGAACCTTCGGCCCTCCAGCTGTTTCAAAACTACAATTCCCATCATGCCTGGACAGCCAAAGCTGCAACAGTTGGAGGGCCGAAGGTTCCCCATCCTTGCTGTATACGTTTAACACACAAAGGGTCCATTTACACAGAAAGATTATCTGCCAAAGATTTGAAGAGAGGAAAAATCTCAGTCTTTCCTTTATGACCTGATCTCTGTTTATAGTCTGTTTCTGGCTTTGGCTTCAAATCTTTGGCAGATAATCTGTCAGTTAATCTTTCTGTGTAAATGGACCCAAAGTGATTTCCATCATCAGAGAGCTCCTTGTGCGCCAGTGGCTGTGACTTCCGGCGCACGGGGAGCTTTCTGATGCGTGCGCTGCTGGGGACAGGACGGGACACCCCCGGCAGCCGCGCATCAGCCGGGGACAGACCAGGAGGCGAGAGGCTTGACTGGGGATTGGATGGCAGGTGAGTTGTGTTTTTTTTTTTTGTGTGTTTTATCTGCTCTGCACGGAGGGGGGGGGGGAAGAGAGAGGGAAGAGGGGGACCATCTATAAGGGGGGGAGGGAAGAGGGGGACCATCTATAAGGGGGGAGAGAGGGAAGAGGGGGACCAGCTATGAAGGGGGAAGAGGGGGACCATCTATAAGAGGGGGCCATCTATAAGGGGGGAGAGAGGGAAGAGGGGGACCAGCTATGAAGGGGAAAGAGGGGGACCATCTATAAGAGGGGGCCATCTATAAGGGGGGAGAGAGGGAAGAGGGGGACCAGCTATAAGGGGGGAGAGAGGGAAGAGGGGGACCAGCTATGAAGGGGGAAGAGGGGGACCATCTATAAGAGGGGGCCATCTATAAGGAGGGGAGAGGGAAGAGGGGGACCATCTATGAGGGGGCCCATCTATAAGAAGGGGAGAGGGAAGAGGGGGACCATCTATGAGGGGGCCCATCTATAAGGGGGGGGAGAGGGAAGAGGGGGGCCAGCTGTGAGGGGGACCATCTATAAGGGGGGAGAGGGGGACCATCTATAAGAGGGGGCCAGCTGACATCCTCTATGCTGCTGTGACCTCCTCTATAGATTAGAACCCTCCTCTCCTGACATCCTCTGTGCTGCTGGGACCCTGCGACTTCCCCTATAGATCAGCACCCTCCTCTCCTGACATCCTCTGTGCTGCTGGGACCCTGTGACCTCCCCTATAAGATCAGCGCCCTCCTCTCCTGAATCCTCTGTGCTGCTTGGACCTTTCCTATAGATCAGCACCCTCCTCTCCTGACATCCTCTGTGCTGCTGTGACCTCCCCTATAAGATCAGCACCCTCCCCTCCTGACATCCTCTGTGCTGCTGGGACCTCTCCTATAGGATTAGCACTCTCCTCTCCTGACATCCTCTGTGCTGCTCTGACCTCCCCTATAAGATCAGCACCCTCCTCTCCTGACATCCTCTGTGCTGCTGGGACCTCTCCTATAGGATTAGCACCCTCCTCTCCTGACATCCTCTGTGCTGCTGGGACCTCTCCTATCGGATTAGCACCCTCCTCTCCTGACATCTTCTGTGCTGCTGTGACCTCCCCTATAAGATCAGCACCCTCCTCTCCTGACATCCTCTGTGCTGCTGTGACCTCCCCTAGAAGATCAGCCCCTCCTCTCCTGACAACCTCTGTGTAGCTGTGACATTTGGGGGGGGGGGGGGGGCAGCAGGAAACCAGGTGGCAATATGTTTATTGAGGGCAACAGCGGGTGAACAAGTGGCAATATGTTTATTGGGGGCAGTGGAGGTGGGGTGGACAATGCTTATTGGGGGTAGCAGCAAGGGACCAAACATTATGTTTATTGGGGCCAGCAGGGAGGGGAGGCAGGCAGTGCTTATTGGGGACAGCATCTGCACAAAAATGATACTGTAACACAATTAGGTAATGCTAAACAGCAGAGAGGATCAGAGCCGGCACTGCCAATCCCACCTGCATAAAAAACAAGGCATAAACAGTATATCCCATGTAAGATAGTATCGGATAATTTTCTAATTGTGGGAATCAACTTCAAACTGTGTGGTGTTACAGGTAGAGAATACAGCGTGCTGTGTGGTGTTACAGGTAGAGAATACAGTGTGCTGTGTGGTGTTACAGGTAGAGAATACAGCGTGCTGTGTGGTGTTACAGGTAGGGAATACAGTGTGCTGTGTGGTGTTACAGGTAGAGAATACAGCATGCTGTGTGGTGTTACAGGTAGGGAATACAGTGTGCTCTGTGGTGTTACAGGTAGAGAATACAGTGTGCTGTGTGGTGTTACAGGTAGAGAATACAGCTTGCTGTGTGGTGTTACAGGTAGAGAATACAGCGTGCTGTGTGGTGTTACAGGTAGAGAATACAGCGTGCTGTGTGGTGTTACAGGTAGAGAATACAGCGTGCTGTGTGGTGTTACAGGTAGAGAATACAGTGTGCTGTGTGGTGTTACAGGTAGAGAATACAGTGTGCTGTGTGGTGTTACAGGTAGAGAATACAGCGTGCTGTGTGGTGTTACAGGTAGAGAATACAGCGTGCTGTGTGGTGTTACAGGTAGAGAATACAGTGTGCTGTGTGGTGTTACAGGTAGAGAATACAGTGTGGTGTATGGTGTTACAGGTAGAGAATACAGTGTGCTGTATGGTGTTAGAGGTAGAGTATACAGCGCTGTGTGGTGTTACAGGTAGAGAATACAGCGTGCTGTGTGGTGTTACAGGTAGAGAATACAGTGTGCTGTGTGGTGTTACAGGTAGAGAATACAGTGTGCTGTGTGGTGTTACAGGTAGAGAATACAGTGCTGTGTGGTGTTACAGGTAGAGAATACAGCGTGCTGTGTGGTGTTACAGGTAGAGAATACAGCGTGCTGTGTGGTGTTACAGGTAGAGAATACAGTGCTGTATGGTGTTACAGGTAGAGAGTACAGAGTGCTGTGTGGTGTTACAGGTAGAGAATACAGTGTGCTGTGTGGTGTTACAGGTAGAGAATACAGTGTGCTGTGTGGTGTTACAGGTAGAGAATACAGTGTGCTGTGTGGTGTTACAGGTAGAGAATACAGTGTGCTGTGTGGTGTTAGAGGTAGAGTATACAGCGCTGTGTGGTGTTACAGGTAGAGAATACAGCGTGCTGTGTGGTGTTACAGGTAGAGAATACAGCGTGCTGTGTGGTGTAACAGGTAGAGAATACAGCGTGCTGTGTGGTGTTACAGGTAGAGAATACAGTGCTGTGTGCTGTTACAGGTAGAGTATACAGCGTGCTGTGTGCTGTTACAGGTAGAGTATACAGCGTGCTGTGTGGTGTTACAGGTAGAGAATACAGTGTGCTGTGTGGTGTTACAGGTAGGGAATACAGAGTGCTGTGTGGGTGGGACCACAATGAAATTATAAAGTACTGCAAATAATTCACTAACACAATGAAACTGCAATGTGTGAACACAGTCTAGGGAATGGGCAGGGTGGGGGAATGTGATGAACAGCTGAGGGAAAGCATTGCATTCTGGAACCATAGTACTGAGTACATCTGCTCAACTAGGAAATACAGAAACACAAAACAGAACAAAACCCCACAAAACAAATGGATTTTTGGTAGTTTCAAAACTGGGATAGATAGGTAAGTATTGTTATATGCTTCTGCAGAAGTTTCATTTTTTTTTAACCTCTACCCGGAGTTCCCCTTTAAGTTAAGTCTCCTCCTTTCCTCCATACAGTAGTTAGGACCCTCTGTGCATACATATAGTAGTAGTTCCTCCTCCTGGTTGTTAGCCTGTCCATTAGTAAGTATCCTCGCTGTAGTAGGTAGGTAGTCCCCCTGGTATAGTTAGTACCCCTAGTAAATATTACTCTATGGGAAATTTTACCTATAGTAAGGCTCCCTTTGGTAACTATCTGTGGTGTTTTAGAGCTATTTGCCTAACACCATGCTACAGCTGCTTTACACTGTTCTAGATCCAAAACATACAAAAAAAATGTGCGTGTTGTTTCTATTGTCTTTTGCACTTGAACATTTTAAAAATACTTTAGCCTTAGGGCCAGTTCACACAGAGTAAATCTGGCAGAAATTCCGCGACAGAACTCTCCGCTGCAGAATCCCACCAAACTCCATGAATACTGGCAGTCTATGGGAGGGCTTGCATGCCTCCTCTTTCCACACCTCTCCGCTTGAAAGAATTGACATGCCAATTCTTCCGCGCGGAGAGTGGAGGTGCGAGACCTCCCATAGACTGCCTGTATTCACGGAGTTTCCGCGGCGGAGCGTTCCGTTGCGGAATTTCTGCCAGTTTTACTCTGTGTGAACTGGCCCTTATGATGCTAAAAACATGAAAAAAAAGACACACGCAGACATAAAAGAGACATCATTTATATACAGTAAATGGTGTAAGTTTACAACAAAACAAAACATGAATTGCTATTCTTGTTCCACTACAAAACAAAAAGTTAATAAAAGTGTTAATGTAGAATAGGTTGATGATTGGCGTACAGGGTTTATTAAATGTTATTGATGACATGCAGTACTACAGTTTGCCTCTAGATGGTGCACTTGACTAGATAATTGCCATTCTAGTAACCTGTTAAAGCTATAAAAAAAAATTATAGTTGTTTAAGTGTCTGTTCACATTGCGGTAATCATTACGTAGTGTACATTGTATCTCCCTGTCTGCTGTCAGGGAGACAAATAAACCCAGTGACTACAAGATAATTTATCTGTATTTATCAGGCGCTATTGGGATCCCCAGAGCCAGTGCTGGACAGAAGCTGTGACACCAGTGTGAACAGAGACTCACACCTATTCTGTTTATAATTCAGCATTTCCCTGGTCTCTACTTGCTTTCTGTGGATCCTTAACACATGGCTTGAAAAGAGGGCTGGTGAATATTTTTAAGTTTTTCCTTTTTCTAACTTTCTAAGTTTTGCGACGTGATTAGATGACTGCAGCATCTAAGTGGTTAAATTGCCGGGGTTGGAGATTTTCTTAGAAAAGCAGCACTTGAGCCTGGTTGGGTACATGATCTCTGTACTGGTGACACATACTTTGGGGGAAGAAGTGAGTGGGCCTGATGTACGGCACATTAGCTGAAGCCGGAAGGTTGGATAATGTGACGCAAATTGGAGTCACCGGAGTTTACTGAAAATAATGTTACTATTTCATAGAGTAGTTTGTTTTGTTATTTTTTTTTTAACCATTGGAAAAGCATAGATGCTTTATTACAATAACAGCGCCATTCCTGTCCTCTGGTTGTGTGTGGCATTACTACTCTATTCCTCTTCAATGACACTGAGCTGCAATATCACAAACAGACTGAGGACAGGGGTGGCATTGTTTCTGGACGAAAGTAGCCATGTTTTTCTAATCCTGGATAACCCCATTCACACTCTGCTGGAGATACAGCTACAACAAAGAATAATGAAACCCTTGTGTCTTTGTCTCATGTGTGTTATTGAGTGCAGTGAGTAAACATCCACAGTGCAGGGAGAAAAGTAAGTGAACACACTGTAATTCCCTGGATTTCTGCATTGATCACTATAAAGGGGGTCCTATATTATTTTATTTTCTCTGAACAAAGGTCTAGAGCTTATTTTTGGGGTAGGTTTTGTTTTTTCCATGACCAACAATCATACATCATACCTTATTCCTTTCTTGTACTCCACAGAGTAGCTTTCTCTTTTTGAACTTGCGTACCCAAATGTACCCATACAGTATACCTGTGACCTGTACCACAAAATGCAAAAAAATGGCCAGCACGCTAACACCTCTGTTCACACTATGTTGTTTGCATGCCGCCATGGCTAAAATACAGAAAAAAACTGGAAAGTGCACAAGCAACCTGCAAGTGCCAGCGCTCATAGGTACAGGCAGCAGCAGCGGCACTGACAGGTCGGGAGCCATTGGCTCCCTCCCTGTCAGTCATCCTTGTGGCTGCAGGCAGTGCTTTGCCTGCGGTCACATGAGGCCGCTCTTCCGTAGTGGTATCGGCGCTGAGTGAGGTCACTCAGCGCCGACACTGCGAGAGGGGAGAGCGGCCTCTTGTGACCGCAGGCAAAGCACTGCCTGCGGCCACAAGGGAGAAGTGATGAGAAGAGGAGACGCGCAGACCCAGGTGAGTATAAAGTGTTTTTTTTTATTTTTTATTTGCTATATGGGAGGGGGGAGCACAAAGGGGGGCAGCACACAGCTGGGGTCTATACTACTAGGGTTGCCACAGGGGGGCCTATATACTACTGGGGGGGGATAGGGCGCATATATAACTGGGGGGGCACACAGGGGGTTATATATAAATCCGGGACGGCACAGGGGGGCTATATACTACTGGGGGTGCACAGGGGGTATATATAACTTGGGGAGTGCACAGGGGGGCTATATACTACCTGGGGGTGCACAGTGGGGTATATATAACTGGGGGAGTGCACAGGGGGATATATATATAACTGGGGGAGCGCACAGGGGTATATATAACTGGGGGAGTGCACAGGGGGGTATATATAACAGGGAGCACAGAGGGAAGCTATATACTACTGGGGGGGTGCACGGGGGGGGTATATATAACTGGGGGGGCGCACAGGGGGTATATATATAACTGGGGGAGTGCAGAGGGGGGCTATACGTTACTGGGGCACACAGGGGATATATATACAACTGGGAGGTGCACGGGGGGTATATATAACTGGGGGCCGCACAGGGGGTATATATAACTGGTATATATAACGGGGAGCTCACATGGGGGCTATATACTACTCGGGGGCGCACAGGGGATATATATATATATATATATATAACTAGGGGATGCACAGGGTGTATATATATATAAATGGGGGGGTGCACAGGGGTTATATATAACTGGGAAAGCGTACTGGGGGTGCACAGGGGATATATATACTACTGGAGGGTGCACAGGGGGGTATATATACTACTGGGGAATGCACAGGGGGACTATATACTACTGGGGGAGCACAGGGGATATACATACTACTGTGGGTGCACAGGGGGAGTATATACTACTGGGGGAGCACAGGGGATATATATACTACTGGGGGCTGCACGGGGGGTATATATACTACTGGGGGATGCACGGGGGGTATATATACTACTGGGGGATGCACGGGGGGTATATATAACTGGGGGAGCACAGAGGGGGCTATATACTACTGGGGGCAGCACCTAGTGGTCTATAGTACTGGGGGCAGCACACAAGGGGTCTATATACTACTGGGGGCAGCACAATGGGGTCTATATACTACTGGGGGGTGCACAGGGGGTATATATACTACTGGGAGCAGCACCTAGTGGTCTATAGTACTGGGGGCAGCACACAGGTGTCTATATACTACTGGGGCAGCACACAGCTGTGGGGGAGCACAGAGGGGTGTAACTACTATATAGGGAGAAAGAGGGGTATAACTACTATATAGGGGTACATAGGGGGTAACTACTGTATAGGGATACAGGGGACCTTACTACTGTATGTGTTGGAGCCTAAAATGTTTCTCTGGCAGATTCTGGAGAGAAGATACACAGCCGGGGAAGACTTCATGGTGGCCCAGGCTGGATGGAGAGAAAGAAAAGGTGAAAGACTCTGATGAGAGAAGACGCCCCCTGTGAGTAAATGGATGTAACTGTTATAGGGCTGTAGTGATAGTGGTCATGGTGTGGCGGTATTATATAATGGTATCATTGGTGATATTGTTATGAGGTAACTACCGTATGTATTGGGGCTCTTAATACAGTGTGGGGACATTTTCAGGGAATTATACTGTGTGTGGAGCTCCGATTCTGATAACGCTGGGATGGGGGGGGGGGCACTCTTGAGGCCTGTGCACTGGGCCCACCATTGTATTAAAACGGCCCTGGCTTAATGTGAGACAAAGAGAGGCCATTGCTAGAGTAGGACCATCCCTCTGAGGTCACCTTGGCTCAAATAGTTTAACCCCTTAAGGACCGGGCCTGAAATGGCCTTAAGGACAGAGACAAATTTTTATGAATGTGACCTGTGTCACTTTATTCATTAATAACTTCGGGATGCTTTTACCTATCCGGCTGATTCTGAGATTGTTTTCCAGTGAGATATGGTACTTTACATTGCTGGTAAATTGGAGTCGATACTTATAACGAATCTTTATGAAAAAAACCAAAATAACGTGAAAAATTGTGAAAAAAAGCATTTTTCCAACTTTGAAACTTTTCTGCTTATACAGAAAATGGTTATGCCACATAAATTATATATTAAATAGCATTAGCAACATGTCTACTTTATGGTGGCAGCATTTATTAAACTATATTTCATTTTTTTAGACAATAGGAAGCTTAAAACATTAGCAGCAATTTACCAAATTTTCAGTAAAATTTCAAAATCAGATATTTTCAGGGACCTGTTCAGGTTTAAAGTGTATTTGAGGGGCCTGTATGTTAGAAAGCCCCACAAAGCACCCCATTTCAGAAACTGCACTCCCCAAACTCTGCAAAAGCCCAACCAGAAAGTTTTTAACCCTTTAGGAGAGTCACAGAAATAAAAGCTAAGTGTGTAAGAAATTTGAAAATTTTAATTTTCTCTGCAGAGATTTTAATGTAATCCAATATCTTTCATAATTATAAACCTATTACCAGAGAAATGCACCCCAATATTGATTGCCCCGTTTCTGCAGTTTATAGAAATACCCCATATGTGGCCCTATTGCGCTATTTGACGCAACCACAAGCCTCAGATACAAAGGAGCGCCTAGTGAATTTCAACGCCTCCGTTATATTTGGTCATTTCTGACTGTACCACTTCAGGTTGGCAGAGGCTCTGGGGTGCCAAAACCTAAAAAACACCCCTAAAGGGACACCATTTAGAAAACTACACCCCTCAAGGAATGTAACAAGGGGTGCGGTGAGCATCTGGACCCCATAGGTGCTTCACAGATTTTCAGTACAATGTTGCGTAAAAAAGGAAAAATTCTATTTTTTACACTAAAACGTTGTTCTAGCCTTCATTTTTCATTTTTACAAGGGGATAAAAGAAAAAAAACACAAAACATGTAGCGCAGTTTCTCCTGAGTACGGAAATACCCCACATGTGGACATAAAGTGCCAAGTGGGCGCAGGACGAGTGTCCAAAGGGAAGGAGCGCCAATTGGCTTTTGGAATTTCATGAGCCATGTCGCATTTACAGAGTCCTCGTGCTGCCAAGACACTGGAAACCCCCCACAAGTGACCCCATTCTGGAAACTAAACCCCTCAAGGAATCTAACAAGGGGTGCAGTGAGCATATGGACCCCACTGGTGACGGGCACAAATGTGGAACAATGTGACGTGAAAGTGAAAACTTTCATTTTTTCACTTTCACGTCACAAATGTGCCCGTCATCAAGGGGTCCCTATCCTCACTGTACCCCTTGTTAGGTTCCTTGAGGGGTGTAGTTTCCAGAATGGGGTCACTTGTGGGGGGTTTCCAGTGTTTTGGCAGCACGAGGGCTCTGTAAATGCGACATGGCGTTCATCATCCATTCTGGCCAAATCCAACCTCCAAAATCCAAATGGTGCTCCTTCCCTTGGGAGGCTTGCCCTGCGCCCACATGGCGCTTTATGTCCACATGTGGGGTATTTACGGACTCGGGGGAAATTGCTTTACACATTTTGTATGTTTTTTTTCTCTTTTAACCCCTTGTGAAAATGAAAAATTTAAAGCTAAACCAACATTATAGTGTAAAAAATGTAATATTGAAAAGGACAGGAGTCCATCAATTCAACCTGTGTTGATCCAGAGGAAGGCAAAAAAAACCCTTGTAAGGCAGACGACAGTAGCCTCATCACTGGGAAAAATTCCTTCCCGACTCCATAATGGCGATCAGAATAATCCCCGGATCAACGTGACCCCTGAAATAGGAATAAGGGACTGAATTTAGACAATGTAGAACTCCAATGACATGTGGTACGCCTTGAAGCGATCCAGTATGCAGAGGCCGGGGGGATCAGGACAGGTGTCACACTGGAAAATGGTGTCCTTCCTGATCCCCCTGTTACGCCCCACTCTGCACTTCTTCTGGGGTCTCCTGTTTTCCAGTGTGGGGGACGTCACCTGGAAAATGTTGCCCTGGTGCGATACGGGGTCCTTCATATCCAGAAGCGATGGGTCCGCTCCATGGCTGCTAAATATTAGGGCTGGTATTACTGCTTCAGATATTTTTGGATTGTGCCGCAAGCTACAGTAGCTCGGAGAGCGAGGGACCGGAAGAGGGGGTGCTGGTATAAAAGTTATCCCCGTACAGGTGGTAACCTTTATCCAGCAGTGGGAAGATCAGTTCCCGAACAACCTTCCCACTAATTCCGAGGATGGGGGGGGCATCTGGGGCTGGATTTGGGTGTCCCTTCCTTCATACACTCTAAGGGTACGTGCACACTGCAGAATGGCGAAGGATAACCCTTTGTGCGTTCCGCAGCTGGCACCCGCCGGCGGACTGATGGAGGCGCGCGTCTCCGCTCGTGTCACACTCCATTCTATGCACGGGCGGATTCCGCCCTCTGTCCAAAGAATGAACGTGTTCATTCTTTGGACGGACGACGGAATCCGCACGTGCATAGAATGCAGTCTATGACACGGACGGAGACGCGCTCCTGCATCATTCCCCCGGCGGGTGCCAGCTGCGGAACGCACAAAGGGTTATCCTTCGCCATTCCGCAGTGTGCACGTACCCTGGATCTGTAAGTGTACCCTGAGGTACGCTCACAGAGTTTGTAGAATTTCACGCCATACCGTGATCTCTTATTGGGACGGTACTGGCGGAAAAGACGTGTCTGGGGGGCAGCGTACGCTACGCTACCCCCAGACACATCACTGGATGATGAGGATGAGGATGAATGGAGGGAAAAGGATCCCCCCATTCATCCTAACTGGCTGTTTCGGTGTCGGAGGCTATAATAGTGTATGCGTCCGCCACCGAAAACACCCTGGGGGCCATCTTTATACGGGGATTGGTATATGGGGTATGTAAATGTATAATGTAGTGTAGTGTAAAACTTTATTTCATGTAGTGTGGTGTAATGTAGTGTTTTTTACGTTTTTTTTGACAGTAAGAAAAAATGTCCCTACGCCAAGAAAGGAGCTGCTGATAAATGCCGCACTTATGTGCGGCACTTATCAGCAGCCAGTGGCGGTAGGATATAGTGGGGAAAAAACGTCCCTACGCCAAAAAGAAGGAGTTGCTGATCAGCGGCGCACTTACGTGCGCTGCTGATTAGCAATCAGCGGCGTTAGGGCGCATAAAAAGTAAAAAAAAAAAAAAAAATATTCACTGATCAGCCGCTAGGGGCAGTAGAGCGACGCTGGCGAAGACTTCCGAGGCCCGCCGAAGCCTGAAGAGCCAAACATTTCCGAAGATTTCCAAAGTTAGACGACGCTGGACCCGATGAAAACCCGGAAGTGACCTGACGAGGACGCCGTGGACCGCAGATCGTCGATCCGGACGCCCAGATCAGGTGAGTATAGTGCACCTACACTATACACACCTGTTCTGCACCCCTCAGCTACCTAGCTGTGGGGTGCAGAACCCGGGGACACTGTTTTTTAACAGTTTGATCGCCGTGATGGGCCGGCCGGTACTGGCCGGCCTATCACGGCGATCGTGGGGGTGGCATCGACGCCATCTTTCCCCAGGACAGTGATGGCGATTGGTGCTGTCTGAATTTAGCTGCTATATGCTGATCTGTGTTGATCAGCATATAGCAGCGATCGTCGGCACGGGGGGGTTAATCACCCCCCGTGCCGACAAGCAGGGATGGCCTGCTATACATTATAGCAGGCCATCTTCCCCGATCGCTATGTGTGAACGCCCGTTTGCGTTAAAGCCCACCATGCGGGGGCGTAAACTTACGCCCGATGTCGTTAAGGGGTTAATAAGAACCTACTTTAAAAAAACACAAACAGGTTTTTATTGTGTATATGCTCGAGTCGATCCGAACTTTCGGCATTTGATTAGCGGTGGCTGCTGAAGTTGGATAAAGCCCTAAGGCTATGTGGAAATCATGGATATAGTCATTGGCTGTATCCATGTTTTCCAGACAACCTTAGAGCTTTATCCAAGTTCAGCAGCCCCAGCTAATCAAATACCGATCGAGTCCATCCGAACCCGAACCCGGTTCGCTCATCTCTAATGCTTAGTAAACACCCACAGAGCAGGGAGAAACAGTACGTGAGTCATTGTCTTCAGTCGTTGTCCATGTTTCTGTAAAATGTTTTAATAAACCATGGGATTCAGTGTTCCCTCATTGATAACACACTTTTACAACAGTCTTAAATTAAGCCCCTCCCCCAATTACCCGGATTTACTGTTTCCAGGTGTAAACCATGATAAATTAGTGCAAGGGAAGAGACCATGCCTTCTCCGTCTTGTCCCCCTGCCCAGGTATCAGGTGAGTGGGGCTTACACCTGGCGATATGCCATGACAAAGACACAAATCTGCAGTT
Source organism: Dendropsophus ebraccatus (assembly GCF_027789765.1). NCBI lineage: Eukaryota > Metazoa > Chordata > Amphibia > Anura > Hylidae > Dendropsophus > Dendropsophus ebraccatus. Next base: position 120,570,003 of record NC_091459.1, read on the forward strand.
ATTAAGGGCCAGCACCTCTGTTCTGCACATTGACAATGTTGGATTCCACTGTCCCAACTAAACATCCAGCAATGAAAGGGTCACAGCGCAGCCAAAGGGTCACAGATAAATATGCATTGCATTTATTCCACCATCTTCAGATAAATAATGATGTTATGAAGCACAGGAGGACATCTTTCCAGCATATACTGCAGGAGCTCTCCCTCTGCATAGTATGCACTTCACAAACATGGGGCGATTACAGCCTTGTGCATTCTCCAATCTCACCACTGTGGGGAGCTATTGTGCCATCATTTCTCTAGGTTACAGTTTTCCTAGTTTTTCTTGCTGGATATGTCAGAAGATAAAATACATTGTCTATCTGGAATGCCTCTTTAATAAGAGCAAGTGTAACAGCTGCAAGTATACAGATAGAGAGAATCTGCAATGTGTACAGCAAAGAAAAAAAGGTACTAAATACAAGATATATATATATATATATATATATATATATATATATATATATATGATAAGTAATGTATGTACACGGTGACTTCACCAGCAGAATAGTGAGTGCAGCTCTGGAGTATAATACAGGATGTAACTCAGGATCAGTACAGGAAAAATAATGTAATGTATGTACACAGTGACCCCACCAGCAGAATAGTGAGTGCAGCTCTGGAGTATAATACAGGATGTAACTCAGGATCAGTACAGGATAAGTAATGTATGTACACAGTGATCCCACCAGCAGAATAGTGAGTGCAGCTCTGGAGTATAATATAGGATGTAAGTCTATGTATACAGTGTATATTATGCCTATGTAATCTGTTATACATAGATTAGGGGAGCCAAAACTGTAAAGGCCAGCCCTAAAACTTCTTCCATTATGATGGATGATATGAGTTGCATGTAGCTCAGTAGCTTCCAGGAAATGACTGTGAGGTTTGGAGCCAGAATAAAGAGCTGCCGCTCCCCCGCTCCCCCGCTCAGGGTTTGGCCTTTATGAAATAGTCCGTGTGAGATGTGAATGACAAAATTGCGCAGTTTATCATGGCGTTTGGCGAGGAGACGATCATTTCCTGCCAAAGGACAATTTGAAGTTTCTCCTCATGCTTCATGATGTGCGGAGTTGGACAGCACAGGTGCAGTTACATCATCATCACCCCTATCATCCTCATCAGCCTCACTACAGGATGCTCCAGCCTCATCTCTCCCTCTCATTGCTACACTGTCATTTTTCTTTCTCCACCCATGTGCAGAGATTTGTCCAATGACAAGTTAGAAAAGAGAAGAGAGGGGCTGCTTTATATATTAAACAGCAATGTTTTCCACACCACACTAGGTCACCAGGGATGCTTATATTAACCCTTTCTCCACACTAGACCACCAGGAATGCTTGTATCAACCCTTTCTCCACACCAGGCCACCAGGAATGCTTATATTAACCCTTTCTCCACACCAGGCCACCAGGAATGCTTATATTAACCCTTTCTTCATACTAGACCACCAGGAATGCTTATATTAACCCTTTCTTCATACTAGACCACAAAGGAGGGTTACATGAACTCTTTCATCCCACTAGACCACCAGGTATATTAAACCTTTTAGCCCACTGGACCAGCAGGGATACTTACAATAATTCATTGTCCATGCTAGAGTACCAGGAATCCTTGTATTAATCCCTTCTCAACACTAGATCACCAGGAATCGTTATATTAAGCCTTTCTAAAGTTTCCCACTATGGGTTGTTCCAGTGTCGGACTGGAGGGCCTTGGGCCCACCAGGGGAAATCATTTTTGGGGCCTACCCTTCTGCCACTATACTTATGTATGGTAACATTAATAAGGCTCCAGTTACACGGCGTGCTATGGGGCAGTGTAGAGCAGCAAACCATTACTAATCAGCAGGGCAGGAATATACTGAGATGTGCAGCCGACAGCAATGATTTGTACAGATGCACAAAAGATCAAATCAGCCGACTATGGGACATTTGCTTGTCAGCTGATCTCTGGCACTTTTACATGGGGCTTCCTGGGAGCGCTTGTTACTGATAATTGGCCGGTGTAATCGCACTATAAGACAATTTTCTTTGCATGATAACACTGTATACTTAGATACAAAAGTGATACAGCCACCAATAACACATATTACCGCCATACTGTTACTGACCAAATCCAGTATACCAAGACTGATATTACCAATAATACCAGTATATAGGAGGGAAATATTATCACCATACATATTACCACCATACTGTTACTGACCAAATCCTGTGTACTATGACCAATAACCAGTATATAGAAAGAAATTACCACCACACCACAACCATCACCACCATATCGTTACTGACCAAAAGTATACTAAATCCAATAAAACACAGTACCACATAAAAAGTAACAAATAATACCACCACATACTGACTAATACCACGACATACTGACTAACACCCCCACATACTGACTAATACCACCACATAGTGACTAACACCACCGCTGCTACTGAATAATCCACTGTACACAGATCACTATCACCTCATCCAGGCATATAGAGGTGGATGCAGCTCTACACAGGTTCTATACTCCATATACATTACACTGTAGTTATATCAGATGACTCACAGGGGACATCTTCTCTGATCGGAGTTCTTCCCTTTTCATTTTCTTCTCCATCTGCCCTGGGCCATCATGAGAACTTCTCCGAGCCACGAATCCACAGAATCTGCCAGACAGACATATAAGACTCCTCACTCTGGCACCATCCTGATCTCTCTACACACTGCACATCTGTATTGGCCCCTTTACACTCTCATTTAGTGGGTAGGCTGACATATATATCCCTTATAGTATATGCCCCCTCTCTGTAGACACCTTATAGACGGTCCCTTGTTCAGTCCTCCATATAGATGGCCCCGTGTGCATCTACTATAGTAGAGAGCCCCCTCTGTGTAATCCCTTCATAGTAGATGACAACCTCTGTGCATCCCCTATATCAGGGGTAGGGAACCTCAGCTCTCCAGCTGTTGCAAAACTACAACTCCCATCATGCCTGGACAGCCAAAGCTAAAGCTGTAGTTTTGCAACATCTGGAGAGCCAAGGTTCTTTATCCCTGTCCTATTGTATATGACCCCCTCTGTGTATTCCCCTTATAGATGACCCCTCTGTGTAGTCAACTATAGTAGATGCCCCCCCTGTGCATACCCAATTGTATACGCTCCCCCCATGTAGTGCGCCTTATAGATGGCCCTTTTGTTGTCCCCCTCTGTGTAGTGCCCTTATTGATCGCCTTGCCTCTGTTGTCCCCATTATAGATGGCCTCCCCTGTATTGTCCTCCTTATAGATGCCCCCCTGTGTTGCCCCCCTTATAAATGGCACCCGTATTGTCCATCCCTCATATATATAGCCCCCAGTGTTGTCCATGCCCCATATAGGTGCCACCTTATGTTATCCATTCCCCATATAGATAGCCCTCAGTGCTGTCCATCCCCCACATAGCCCCCTTATGTTTCCCATCTCCATATAGGTAGCCCCCTTATGTTGTCCATCCCCCATAAAGATAAACCCTTATGTTGTCTATCCCCCATATAGCCCCCAATCTTTTCCATCCCCCATATAGCCCCCAGTCCTTTCCATCCCCCATATAGCCCCCTTATGTTGTCCATCCCCCCTATAACCCCCTTATGTTGTCCATCCCCCCTTAGCCCCCCTTGTGTTGTCCATCCCCCCTTAGCCCCCTTATGTTGTCCATCCCCCCATAACCCCCCTTATGTTGTCCATCCCCCTATAGCCCCCCTTATGTTGTTCACCCCCCCATAGCCCCCCTTATGTTGTCCAGCCCCTCTATAGCCCCCCTTATGTTGTCCTGCCCCTCTATAGCCCACCTTATGTTGTACAGCCCCCCCCCCGTAGCCCCCAGTGTTGTTCATCCCCTCATAGCCCCCCTCATGTTGTCTAGCCCCTCTATATCCCCCCTTATGTTGTCCAGTCCCCCCATAGCCCCCAGTGTTGTCCATCCCCCCCATAGCCCCCCTCTTGTTGTCCAGCCCCTCTATAGCCCCCCCTTATGTTGTCCAGCCCCTCTATAGACCCCCTTATGTTGTTCATCCCCCCCCATAGCCCCCTCATGTTGTCCAGCCCCTCTATAGCCCCCAATGCTGTCCCCCTCTGATAAAAAAAACAAACAAAAAAACAACAACAACTCACCTTACAACACGCTCCCCTGTCGGCCACACATCTCTTCTTCTCTCTTCCCTGTCAGATCAGCAGCTCCCTGGCCCCTGGCTGCACCACCACTGAGCTCCGTGTGCACTGCGGCAGCTGCTGGGACTTACGGTATGCGCACCCTGTACCGGAAGTCCCAGCCGCACCACAGAGCGCAGTGGCGGCGCAGCCCAGGACCAGGGAGCTGCTGATCTGACGGGGGCGGGAGCGGCACGCTTGTGACCGCAAGCAGAACGCTGCTTGCGGTCACAAGAGTGATTGACAGGGCAGGAAACCTACATTCAACTGGAAGCGATTGATGCGATCACTTCCAGTTAAAAGGCAAGGTGTGGCAGCCGGAGGCCGAGTGGCCCCCCCAGGAGCACGGGGGCCCCCCTGGGCTTGCAGGGTGGAGACCACATTGATGTGGTCTCCAGCCCTGTGTCTCCTTACTGGGGGGCAGGGCCTACTCCTGCTCTGGGAAATCCCCGGTCCCCCGCTGGCACAGTCCGAGCCTGGGGTGTTCTTCTATCTTCACACAACTTGTTCTTTCAGGTGCATGCAAGCAAGGTTTAGCCTATTTCACACTCTTTCACACCACGTCCTGTGTAGTTGTAGCCTAGCTCTTGGGCAGTCAAGGTGTGTTCGGCTAGAGAGGAAACAACACCTGTTTCTGTGTGAGAGACTACAGCAGTCATGCACTGCTGACCCTATCCCTGGGGTAACCGGAGTTACAGAAGTAACCGCCTTGCCTACGCTGTGGTTTTCCACTTCAGGACAGTCAACTCTAGAGAGTAAAAAACAGTGGGACTGATCCGCGGTAGAGAGCAGATGCAAGTAAGCCGCTCTCTACTGACTACGCTCGACTAAGTAGGAAGGATACTACTGGTTAGCTTCACCCAGAGACAGAGGCCTGGGACTCGTACTACCTCGCAGGGCGGTCACCGATACCGAGAGGCAGAAGGTGGTCAGATAAGAAATAGTTATTTAAACGTGAGTACGAGAAGTTTTCAAGTCACACACTTCACTCACGTCCTGGCAGAGAACAAAGCTAATTAGGCAAAAAAAAAAATTAGGCAAGAAGAAAAAATCACTTGTCGATTACGCGATTTATCTGTGCTTATCCTATAGGACAAAGGGATTTTTAACGATTGATGTTAAACGATCACAAACGAGAGCTGCTTGAAATCGTCATCATATTACACAGAAGGATAGTGGTTACGACAATCGTTTTACATCTGATCCCAGTGAAAGGACAAAGGATGTGGAATTACACTGATTGATTAACAGTGATTTTAGGTTCAGCTCAAAAGATGCGATCAACGATGCACAAATGATTTTTCGATTGTTGCCTGTATTCACAAAAAATTATAATCATTTAACCTCTTCCCGCACCAGAACGTACCAGTACGTCTTGCTGTGGGTAGGTGGGTTCAGAGAGGGTTTGCGCAGCGACCCCACTCTAAACCACTGCAATCACGGCTGCTATCTGCAGCCAAAGACCGCAGCTATTAGCGGGCGCGGTCCGATCGCTATGCTCACTAATTAGACATTTTAATGCAGCAGTCAAAACTGACAGCTGCATTTAAATGTCCTGTGTGTTCCTATCATGGTGTCTAGTGGGGGGATCCCGGCTTGGAAATCTGTAGATCTGGGCTGCAGCAGCCCAGAGTAATAAAGCACTGATCTAATCAATCAGTATTGTATTAATTATAATACACTGTACCATTTCTCCACACCAGATCACCAGGGATGTTTATATTAGCCCTTCTTCACACCAGATCACCAGGGATGCTTTTATTATCTCCTCACTACCCTAGACCATCAGAGGTGTGTGCAATGAACCATCCCCTCAAGGTTGACTATTCACTGTAAGGAGCTGTCACAAATGATAAAAAAAGAGTATGCCACCCCTGTCCCCAGGCTGTATCTGGTATTGCAACTCAGCCCCCAAAAACTGAAATTATGCTGCAATACCAAGCGCAGCCTGATAGCAAGGGCAGCACTAGTTCTGGAAACAGAAAGCACATCCCTAATGTCAGACAATAACATAGAACTGTCTGTATATACTGTATTGCTAGGTATTTCCATAGTGGCTTGTTCATATTTGATGGCACATAATAACCCTCAGAAGCCTCCTGTACTTTGATGCTGGCAGATCCCCGCGGCTATAGAACAAGACAAGCACTTGTAAGCACAGATACATTCTAAACCTCTTAACTCAATTAAAATTGCAGTATATTAAAGACAGAAAAAGGAAATTTCTTCAAAGAACCGTGCGGTGCCGGGAAGATATGTTTCCTGTATGAAGGCGCATATGTGATCTACGCCAGAAAAATGATTAGGGAAATGAATTCCATCATCCTGTAAAAATGGATTGAAAAGATCAAAAATCAAAGGCACAGCACATAATAATACAGAAAGTGTACACAAAGCCCGTAAAGGAATTGTACAAAAACATAGCTGCTTCCTACCAGAACCAGTGCCACTCTTACCCATGGGTCTCCTGATGTATTACAGGAAGCTGCTGTTCTGTCCCCCATACTTTATAATGCAGCTCTTTTTCAGATTGGGTCCTGTGTATAAGCATAAGCTCTGCAGCAATGGACAGGATGGAGAAATAATTGACATTAAAATGACGGTAAGAAAAAAGAAGTGCAGCACATAGACCAAGGGGAGATGCGCTTGGGGTTGCCATCTCAAGAAACTTTCCTTCGGCCGTTAATAAGACAGTACGGATATGTATGTATCTAGGGAGGTCTGCAGATACAGCTAGACGGCAGAGCCAGAACGCGAGATGCCAGATCACACATAAGCACAGTAGGTATGTATCCGCTGCTTGTGTGATATAGAAACTGACAGCATGGATATATGTATTTCTGTGCTGTCAGTTTCCAAGGCTGCACGTATGATATAATTTTCGTTTGTGGGGACCGGACGCTTAATTAATTGTGCCATTTAAATGTACTGCAAATAAATGCTAATGTCGCCATTGGCTTGGCGCACATTTGTGCCCTTGCATGGCCGCATGTAGGCCATGTAAAAGGACCCTTAGACATAATTCTCTATTGATAGACTGGTTATTTGGTCTGATCGACCACTGACCAGTTTCCAGCACTGAATCGCTCTTGTCCCTCTTGATTTCCTTTCTGACCAGCATTCTACCAACATATTGGGACGAGGTGGATTTGTTCTCTGAGCAGAAGGCAGAGACCCTTTCTAGCTTATATGACAATGCCATTCCTTCCTGGTCACAATCCTTCCTTCTGACCTTGCAGAAGAATAAGACAATGTCTACTTACATTAAAGGGAATCTATCATTTAAGTGAATGTACCACTGGGTACATCACTTTTTTGTTTTTTACATGAACAGACTGGGGGTGGGGATGCCAGTGCAGCAGTCCTTTTTTTGAACCATGGCCTGATTTCCGTGCACAGCCATGGTCTATTCCCGACCACCAGCCCAACATGAAGCACCGGAGGCGGGCCTGCCGCCCCCCCCCCAGTGTGATGCGTTTCCCTCCTCTCTGTGATGCGGCTCTATTAATTCTAATAGAGCCACGTCACAGAGGGCAGGGAGTTTTGTTACACTGGGACGCTGGTTGACCTGAGGTCCTTTTGCATGTACTCACTAGGCATTGCTCCCACTAGCCAGAATCCTACTCCACACTGATGAGGGGCAAATACCCCGAAACAGCTGTCTGTGGATGGATACCTTGCTTGGGTGGTTTCCTTGATTGGAGACATTGCTTGGCTTGGTTGTTCCTTCCCGGAGGAAGGTCTGGCTAGTTCACTGACGTCGAGACACGTGATGGTGTCTCTGCAGTGTTCTTTTGCATATTTTTTACACTGGGGGCTGGTGGTCCCCCAGTGCTTTAGTGCCCCCGGTGCTCAGTAATAAACCAGCGTTGTGTGCGGAAACGAGGTGGCGGTTTGAAAAGGGAACCACTGCACTAACATCCCCACCCCCATTCTGTTCATGTGAAAAGCAAAAGAGATGTACCCAGTGGTACATTCACTTTAAATTTAGACATATGTACGTAGCCCCTGATGCAGCGCTACCACCACTCGATCTGCACGTCATATTATTAAAGGTCTACTGCAGACGTAGCTCCCCGGCTTCCCATATCCATTACTTTGTGCCACTTAGTTTAACCTATTAGAGAAACAAGAACGTCTTTCCTTGGGCTATATTACTTCTTCCAGGGGATCTTGGGAAGGATCCAGATCAGGTTTCTGTGGTTCAGAATTGGCGGTGGGCCGACACTCTTCAGAGATTTCTGGGCTTCATAAATTATTACTGGCAGCTCATCTATTCATCTGAACCTTCTTTCAGGTTATGTCACCGCTCATGGCTTTCACCTGTGAAGAATCTAATACCCCTGACTGTCCTATGTGCAAAACAACTTTAAAATGATAATCTTCCCCTTGTTTTGTGTGTACAGCTTCTATGCAGAACTAGGGGACAGATGTGCAGTGTCCCAGTACCTGTATCCCAGGTACTTTTACGTGTTAGGTTGTTGTGTGGCTGAGGAAGACCTTGCTTAGGACTTTGGGTATTGTATACTCTTTGTACGTACTGCTACTTTATGTGTCAAATTGCTGCACATGGCGTAATAGCATACTCTCAGGTGTATTATCAGTGCAAGCTAGATGTGACAGTGGAAGTAAGATGCTTTGGTCACATTATTCTCTCAACCAATGAGAGTAGTCCCTAGTGCAACCCATGTTAATCTGGAAAGTAATGGACCGAAAACCAGAGTAGAGCCTGGATGTGGCCAGTGCACATGTCTGCTAACCCTGCTCCTGCTAGTCAGATTAGCCAGCTATTAAGCTACACTTTTCTCAGTATCCTGTGAAACAGGGACAGACATGCAATAGGGAAATAGTTCCCGGACCGTTTCCAGCCTCTTGATGTTGCCTCTGAGTTCAGCCTTTTCTTAATCTTACTCATCTGCAGAGGAGACATGTCCTCCTCAAAGCCTGAACCTGTCTCCCAAATCAAGTCAAGTGTTGCAGAAATGTCTGCAAGAAGAGCAAGCTAAGGAGAGAAGCTTAGTGTTGCTCAAGTGTGTCTCCTAATTTCTACCTCTTTATAAGCCTCTCTCATTCATTCAGTCATTATTACCAGTCCATATTGCAAGCATAACGTCAAGCTTCTACAACCCTCTTCTTGTCCAGGGTTGGATAATTCTGCTTTAGGACCCCCTGGCATTTACCGTTGTCCTAGTGGGCCTCTTGGTGAAGACAGTCCTGACTGGCTTTCATGTTAGTGATTGTATGTGTATATTGATAATATATTTTATTATATGTAATGAGAATCTAGAATGTCTAACTACTCTGGTTAAAGAGTACCTGTCACGAATAATAACTTTCGACATATCAGACATATAAAAAGTTATTGATCCCATCAGGTCTTACTGTTGACACCCGCTGTGATCAGGAGATATAGCCAAGGCGAGGATGCTGCAGCACCACAATCCACTCCCTGGCCGCCTGCTCTATCTGTCTAGGTCAGGCATGTCAAACTCTTGCCTGCAGTACCATTAATTCCTAGAAATTGTCCGCCAATAGGACAGCGCAGCTAATTATAATATGGGTGGCTCTGGATGGCCACCTGGATCATCCATATTATAATCTTTTGCAGGATGCACCTGGCACAGGCAGCGAGTGTGATGATGTCACCATGCTGACTGTGCCAGGACATGACAAGGCCTTCTATTACAACTCACTTCTAGGCCACAGGGCTAGTATATCGGGCACTATTGATGGGGGCTGACTGCAATATTGGGGAGTTGGGGAAGCTGACTACCATATGGAGCACATTACTATATCGGGCACTATTGGGGGGGGTTACTACTATATGAGGCACTATTGTGGGATCTGATTACCTACTGTGTTGGGGAAATAATGGGGTAACTACTGTGTGAGGGCAACTATTCTATGGGGCATTATTAGGGGTACTTTTAAGGGAACTGATACCGTATGGACTACAGAAAGGGGTATTTAAAGAAAGAAATTGGGCACATGGATGGGGAGCTTGTATATAGGTGGTTAGGAGGTTCTATAAGAGCAGAGTCTAGGGTGAACTATATATATGACTTGAGGGGCAAGGTCTGTGGACGTATCCTGTGCAAACAATCTTCTTGTTTCTATGTAAAGCATAACTCTAAAAGTAGCTCAGGTAAGATGGTTGTCCCCATAATAACGGTTGCCCCCAATAATGGTTGCCCCCAAATAACAAAAATCACAAAATAGAAGCATTACAAAAGAGAACATGTTTCAGTATCTGACTCTGAACATTTAAAAAAAAAATCAGGTGTAAAATTCCCTTTAAGCCCTCATTTATTATACAATGCCCCTATTGTGTGTTTCCATAGGGCTCATGAGTTTAAAGGGGTAGTGCGGCGGTAAACAATTACTCACAGAATAACACACATTACAAAGTTATACAACTTTGTAATGTATGTTATGTCTGTGAATGGCCCCCTTCCCCGTGTCCCACCACCCCCACCCGTGTACCCGGAAGTGTGGTGCGCTATACATACCTGTCACGTGCCGACTAGTCTCCGATCTTCAGTCAGCGGTGTCGTCTTCGGCCGGATCCCTCCGAGCGTCCTGAGTGCCGGCTGCCCTCTGCCGCGTCATCAGCTGCTCAGCCGCGATTGGCTGAGCCAAACTGTGCTCAGCCAATAGCGGCTGAGCATCTGATGACGCTGAAGAAGGCGGCCGGCAATCAGGACGCTCGGAGGGATTCGGCCGGGCCGTCCGAAAGACGACATCGCAGACTAAAGATCGGAGACGAGACGGCACGTGATAGGTATGTATAGCGCACCACACTTCCGGGTACACGGGTGGGGGTGGTGGGACACGGGGAAGGTTGTATAACTTTGTAATGTGTGTTATTCTGTGAATAATTGTTTACCGCCGCACTACCCCTTTAATGTCTGTGAAGTCCAGACCCCTTCTGTACCAAAATGACTCAGACATCTTAAAGGCCCCCCACCTCATTTCATGGCCAGGATGAAGTCCCCCTAGTTTGCTGACAACACTTACAAGAGAAATAGTAAACTAATTTATTAATCATTTGCTATGTACAAGTTTATTGGAGAAATATTTGTATGAAACAATTAAAAATAACATTTTCTTTTTACAAACAGTTACGGCAGTGACAGGACAAGGAACCCAGGAGTCAGGTCTGTTGCGGATCTTCCTAGATTAACATTGGACATGCGTCTTCTTCTGTGGGTAGGCTGGATGGCTTGTCTAATCACCCTCTAATATGGCTGCAGTGTGACAGCTAAAACAATACATGGCAGGCTAGGCTAGCGGAACATTAATAAGCACTGCGCTGTGCAGAAAGACAACCAGGGCCTGGAATATCCATTTAAGAATTTACTGAATAGATACTGCAAAGTAAGCTGATAACCAATGGATGTAGAGCTACTACTGGCTTCAGTTCAACCATCTATCCACATAGCAGCGGGGTTTGCCAGAACAGGTAACTTTACTGTATTACTATATTTAAAGGAATGATATCAGTACATTATTATATGGATCCTGAATTACATCCTGTGTTATACTTCAGAGCTGCACTCACTATTCTGCTGGTGGGGTCACTGTGTACATACATTACATTACTTATCCTGTACTGATCCTGAGTCACATCCTGGTTTTTTTTATTCCAGAAGTGTCCCACAATCCCTGTATTTTTGTACAGAAGAGAAGATCAGATAAACTTTATGGTATGTGTTTGGAAGGATACGTTATGTAATGTATTTACACAGTGACCCCACCAGCAGAATAGTGAGTGCAGCTCTGGGGTATAATACAGGATGTAACTCAGGATCAGTACAGGATAAGTAATGTAATGTACACAGTGACCTCACCAGCAGAATAGTGAGTGCAGCTCTGGGGTATAATACAGGATGTAACTCAGGATTAGTACAGGATAAGTAATGTAATGTATGTACACAGTGACACCACCAGCAGAATAGTGAGTGCAGCTCTGGTGTATAATACAGGATGTAACTCAGGATTAGTACAGGATAAGTAATGTAATGTATGTACACAGTGACCCCACCAGCAGAATAGTGAGTGCAGCTCTGAGGTATAATACAGGATGTAACTCAGGATCAGAACAGGATCAATAAGAATATGTATTTATGAGGTAACTCAATATAAAACATTCTCCACTTAAGTTTATTTTTCAAAAATCTGATTAATAATGCTGTTTTTGGTAAGGTATACTGACAGATACTGACTGTTGCCTTTTCACAGCCTTTGAAATAGGGTAGTTGAGCAGCAATTTACCTCCTATTACCCAGGTCCTCTGATCAAGCTAGAACTGTCCTTGAGCCCTGGCAGTACATGTAGTGTGCTGATTTTAATCATTTAAGTGAATCTGTACCCTTGCCCCCCCCGCCCCCCAAACCACCACTTCCGTTTTGATGACCTCATCAAGACATGTCCAGATTTTTAGAAAACTATATTTCAACAGAGAACGAAGACAAGATCCTTCCTATGTGTGTCATCATATTAAGTTTAGTGCATTTACAATAGCACAATGTAAAGTTTACCCTCACAGATCAATAATTTGATGTATGGAAGGCCATATGGACCATACACAGGGAGAATTCTATTAACCAATGGGAAGTGGCCGTCACACAAATGATCAATTTACTCAGATCACAAAAGAGAATGTTGGAATGATTAAAAATGCTCCCATGCTTAGATATCACTGTTAGATACTTGGTGTTTTTTTTTTTTATTGTTTCTCAGAATGTCCACCTCGTGTGTGTCCAGTGCTGGTGGTCACACATGCTCAGTAGCTCAGTCCCTTTTGGTTCTTTTTGAACTCAAGCAGAATTCCATTGCTGGAAACAATATGGGGATGTTCTGAGAGGAAAAGCCTGGATTTCATTTCATACACACATTCGGGTAACATCTGGACAATGCAGAAAAAACAACCAGTGTGAACTTTTTTGCTTTGTTTTTTTTTGGGGGGGATCGACACCAGGTTACAACATAGTAAGAATAGGAGTTAAAGGGATATTATCAGCTCCGATGCCTGCTATGCCGCAAAGATTAGAGATGCACACTACTCGCGCATGCTCTAATCCAGTCGTTTATCATTTGATTACTGGTGGCTGGAGAAGTTGGATGCCGTCCTAGAGAGTGTTGGAAAACATCAACCAACAGTAATAAAATGCTGAACGATTGAACTTGAGCATGCGCGAGTAGTGTTCATCTCTACTAAAGATCTGATGTGACACCCCCACCTATAAGGGGTCTGCCAGCTCCTGTCCCACCTGATCAATTGAACCAATCCTGTTATTCAAATCCTTTTCATATTACTTTTTCTAATTGGTTGTTGTCAAAGGTCGTAATGTGTATGGGGCATCTTACTATTTGATTAAGATGGAATATTTGATAGCTTCTTTTTATGTTTGTATGTTTTACCATCTGAAGAGTTGTAGAGTTGGAATTGAGCTCGGTGCCCTATAGAATGACACTGATGCTAGCATCAGATTTTTGGGGATCAAATACAGATGAGTGAACCTCAAACACACTTGGGTTCATGTGAACCTAAATGCTTGGCATTTGAATACCAATGGCTGAAGAAATTAGATGCGGCACCATGGCTGCCTGAAAAACATGGATACGGCCATAGGCTGTATCCTTGTTTTCCGGGACTCCCTAGGGAAGCATGCAATTTTTTCTGCCACCGGTAATCAAATGCCGATAGTTCAGGTTCGGATCAACCTCAGCATACTTGAGGTTCGCTTATCTCTAGTGTCAGTCACAATTGGACTTTTCCACTAAGAAAATGTTCACACATCAAGATCCGGTTGAGTAATTGGAAATCCTGGTGCCCATTTTTGACACACAGTTGGGTCTCTATTTTGCATGTCCTATCTTTGTATTTTGGTGACATATTTCTATCATTGGTGATGGTGGAGGCCAGGTCAGGTAGTTGGAAAACCTTCCTGGATAAAAATCCTGGTACAAATGCAATCTATTTTCTATGTATGTATATGGAGTGACTATCGCAGACTCCAATGAGACTTCACTATGGGTGTGGAGCTGAGATTGTTTTATTATTCAGAATTCATGGACTACATGGAAATGATCATGGAGAGTAGGCAATATGATACCCAATAGGAAAAGCTGTTGTTTTGGTAATCCATTAATCAATACATCAATAGACTAGCCAGTTATTTTAAAGGCCCACTGGGCTGATGGATCCACTTTAATTTGCTTTTTTGAAGCAAAACCCATACTTTTTTTGACATTTTCTCAATAGTCACCTTTGATCCATTACTCCAGGCCCCCATGCCTAAGAGGGCCTCTATCACATAAAAAGAGACATATTGGCCCCCACAGGTACCAGGGCCCAGATGTGACTTCTGCTTCAGCATCTTTTATAGCTATGTCTATGGGGAATAGACAAACAACTGTAGATGTATGAAGCCATCTAGACCAATCCAGAAGACCATGTTGTTATATCAATGAGACCTTTTAGGTGCTGGTTGGAAGTATATTATTTAATTTTAGGGGTTAGAAACCAGGTTGATCAAAGATCATCTACATGGTGACCTTAGAAGTCCATTGCCTCAGACCATGGCTATGCTTACCAGGCCTCATACAAACACCCATGTTGAACTGCTCCTCCATGTTCCTCTGGAGGAATATGGAGATTTTGTCAATATTCATTATATGTCATGGTATGGAGGCACCATATGGCAGCACACTGGGTCAATTGTCATGTAGAGGAGCTTGACATTTTTGTTTTTCCTACAGGTTCCATTGGCTAGTTCTAAACTTTTCAAATACAGTATCTAGAAGAAAAGCTTTATTATTATTTTTTATATGTGTAAGCCATTTTTTCTCCAGAGATGCCATTTTTCATACTCCTGAACCAAAGGGCGTGAAATTGGAAAAACTATTACTTTCTTATTTTCATCCGACTTCCAATAGAGATTATTATCCCCTGTAGAGATCTTCTACTTTGAAAATCATTTTTGTTTGAAGTAAAGTTTTTCTTTTGAAGTTTCTGGTAAGAGGGATATAATGCTCATGAAGTTAATATGTTTATTTCCAACATAGCTAGGGGCCCCCCAAACATCAATTGCGGAAAATATCATTTGTGTCTTTTCCACTCCATAGCTTTCACTGTGCCATAACATTATTACATGAGCCAAGTTATCATATTGTCGTCTCATAGTACTTAAACCCCACCCCCTTTGAAATAGCCATACCCCTTTCTTATATACACCAAATGTCTAAAATACAAGTGAGCCATTTTCAGTAGTAAGTCTAACCCATTGGGTTTTGTTGCTTTTTAAAATGGAGAGGTAAATTTTCAGGGGTTTAGCAACACAGAGTCTTCCCTATAAGGTGCCCTATATTGGGTAATAGTGGTAGATTCCCCTATCCTACTACAGTCCCCCAGGTTGTCCTAAATTACCATACGCAATGAGACATCCCACCATCTATGGTCAATGAGACAAATTTCAGAAGGAGATTTTCCCATATTGAACCACTTACTGCGTATGGTCAACCTTCAGCTTTCAACTAGTAGGTCAACTGGTGGATGAAATAAGGAATTATCTTGTTGCAAGGTTTTTAGTGCTAGTATGGGGATTAGACTAGACTCATTGGGTCCTTTAAAAATACCAGACAAAATAGCACAGCAAGCAGCACAATTTTGTCAGATATCATGTAGGAAACCAGAAGGAATCCATTGAAGTCAATGCGGCTCACTGGGTGCCTTTGGTCTTTGGTGTGCGGTAGGTCTGCCAACTCTTTTTTTCATTCTTGTGCTCCAATGATGGAGCAGACGAATGGAAGAAATCAATGCAGATGTGAACCTAGAAGCTATATCCAGGAGAAGAAGAACAAGGCCACTTTCTTCCAAAAGAGTGCAATGTCTGTCCATAAGTGGTGTTTGGTCAAAGTGAATGGAACTGACCAGTAATACCAATATTTTACTCATAGACACTCTTTTTGCGCATGTCTAGGAGGACGCCAGCAAACCTTAAGGGATCCACAACAGGTCCATGGGCCTACCCTACAATTCTAGCAGGAATGTGCAGTCGTGGCAAAAGTAAATGTTTAATTAATGAAAGAATTTGACCTCGGTGCCAAGTGAGACCCAATTTGCATGCAATATATTTACACAAATATTGTATTCAATGAGCGGAAAAGAAATATTAGACAGTGAATGAAGTTGGTGGAGCTCTCCAGGATATGAGCAGAACATCATCCAGTAGCCATGAGCCAAAACATCATTGACATTTTTTTTTTTTTGAGAAATTCCTAAAGTATACTCTGATGTGAGGTTGACTTTCTGCCTTCTCAGTTCTAAATCAAATAACTATGTGCATCAATGAACAATAGTCTTAGATTTCATTTTGCTCATTCAGTTCATTCATATCATTGGTGAAGCTGTCATACTCTGCAGAACGTGTGGACATCCCCAAGTATTGTCGTAGAAACTCGCTAAACCTCTTCTGATTGTTCCATTTCCGGGCTGACTTTCGAACACCAATAAAGCCTCCGTAACGCTTCTGAAGATCTTTCGAGGGACCCATGAATTTCCTGTAGCTGTATTTCCCTTTTACAAAGCCACCAAATCTCTTAGCTATGGCATTTGTAGGATCCTGCAAGTCCCCGAATTCATCAGGGCCAGTGCTCATCCCCAGAGCGGTTTCTCCACCGTCAATGCTGGTGTCGTCTTCTTCTCCTTGCTCGTGGATCAGCTTATTGATTTTCGACAATCTTTTCTCATCCTTAATTTTACTTAAATCAATCACTTTTGTCAGATCGCTCAGTCGCTTGAAGTTGCTAGTGAACGGGCTGTCTTCTAGGTTGAAGGGTTTAAAGTCTTCTTCGAAACTGTCCATGCTGAGCTGTATCGATGACTTTACAAGAACTGTTTTGCATGCACCCCACATGGAGCTTGAGTAGATCTTTCCTTCACACTCCACAATGCAAACCTATGAATGCAAAAAGGTACATGTTAGAAGGATCTATGGAACATGGCAATATGGTATATTTCACATTGGTATTGTATCTGAGATTCTGCAACGAATGTATGGAAGCATATTGTGGACTTCTTCAAGCTTGAGGTAGACTGGTCAGTGGAAACAGTATAATAAAAATAGATGTCCTCTCCTATGGGCGACATCCAGAGACCTGTGTATTGGCTGCATCTGATATAAGAGCCCGACTCCCTCTATGTGAATTGGGCACCATCAGAATCGTTAATGTCTGGGCAGCCCGTGCCGCATGATAATCGAGCGGTGTAATAGGCTCTGAAAGCGAGTGACGATCTAATACATCAGCGCTCGCTAACCGCCCATCGAGCCATCTAATATGGCCCTTAGTCTATATATCCTGAACCAGCATATTATATCTTCTGCATTGTCCAATGTTGTGACTAGTTACAATTACTACATACAACTAAACTGATTGAGTGATTTCTGTACCTGCTCAAGGGCATATCAGGGGGGTGTTCACAGGGTAGGTCCACAGTATGTACAATAATAATAATAATAATAATAATTAATAATTAAAAGTAAAAGTCACCTAACTGAAAAAAGGAATGTTAAAGATGATTAAAATAAAATTATAATAAAAAATCTTAGTTTGCAGTCACAAAAAAACAGACTCCTATAGCTGTGTAGACATAAAACTAAAAAGTAGTGAATGCAATCTAAAATGGTAAAAAGTAAAAAAAAAATTATTTGACAGAACACGACTGTAGAAAAATAACCTGTCCCCAATGAAGGGGTTAATCTACGCAGTGTGAGGTTAATTAAATCCGCCACTCACATGCTGTGTTATAGGCGCAAAGCATGGCTAGAGGCACACAGCGCCATCTGCTTGCTCTAGCATAGGTGCTCTGCTGGGCTAGTCCTGTCACTTAGTATTTTATTTGCCCTTTACTCAGGCACCGGTGCTTTACGTATGTCCTAAGTCAGACTTCACGTGCGTCATACTTGCCTATAGGCGCAGGCGCTAATTAAAGGACCTGTAGAGCCCGCTCTCCAAAAATAAATACAGGCTAGAACTCTTCTTGGTGACTGGAATGATGGCATTTTTCTTTCTGGAGGATACTTTATTCTAAAGTTATTGCATTTCACAATTCAGAGTTTTGACTGAATTGGGTCACTTGATTAGGACTAGAGGGCGCTGTTTCACTGTGGTCAATGAAAATTACATATATTACTCCTAGTGGTAAGATGCGGTATTGCAATAAAAGTAATAATTACCTCAAAAACACCCCAGCTGTACAGCATTATGTATACAGCGAAACCTCCTTGAGAAGATCACCCCTATATTCTTTGACCAATTTTCAGTTCCTCCATTATGACCATCTACTCAGAGAAGAACACCCCATCTCAATGAGGTTAAATAAATATATACACACACACAGTGGAGAAAATAAGTATTTGATACACTGCTGATTTTGCAAGTTTTTCCTCCTACAAGATTGGAGAGGTCTGTCATTTATGATAAGATAATCACATTGTATGATTTATAAAAAAAAAATATTATTCTGCACTTTATTACATGAAATAAGGGTTTGACCACCAACCAACCAGCACAGGCTCTCACAGACCCGTTAGTTTTACTTTAAGAAGCTCCTCCTACTCTGCACTTATTACCTGGATTAATTGTACCTGTTTGACCATGTAACATGTATAAAAAACACCTTTCCACATACTCAATGAATCACACTGCAACCTCTGTACCATGGCCAAGACCAAAGAGCTAAGGACACCAGGGCTAAACTTGTAGACCTGCGCAAGGCTGGGTTGGGCTACAAAATAATAGGCAAGCATCTTGATGAGAAGGCAAAAATTGTTGGTACAATTATTAGAAAATGGAAGAAACACAAGACGACTGTCAATCTTGCTCGGTATAGGGTTCCATGCAAGTTCTTGCCTACTGGGGTAAGGATGATTCTGAAAAAGGTCAGGAATCTGCCCTGAACTTGGATTATAATCCTGCAGGGCACACAAGGTCCTCCTGCTCACTCCAGGCCCGTTAGAAGATCAACAATGACTCTGGATGATCCAGAGGAGGCATGGGAAAAGGTGATGTGGTCAGATGAGACCAAAATAGAACTTCACTCGTTGTGTTTGGAGAAAGAAGAGGGATGAGTACAACCCCTAAAGAGCACATGAAGCATGGGTGGTGGAAACATCATACTTTGGGGGTGCTTTTCTGCAAAGGGGACAGGATGACTGCACCATATTGAAGGGAAGATGAATGGGGCCATTTATTGTAACATTTTGGCCAACAACCTTCTCGCCTCAGTAAGACCAAGATGGGTGGAGGCTGGGTCTTCCAGCATGACAATAACCCGAAACAGCCAGGGCAACTAAGGACCTCAGTTTTTATAAAGATAACATAATAATAAAGAAACACCTTTTCTAATTTATCATATAAAAAAATCATCTTAACAGCAAATAATATACATAATTGGCATTGGCATGGCATTGGATAATTTCTGTTCTGTCTGAGATGATAAGAAGTAGGAGGCTGCTGCTGAAAAGTGATATGTACAGAACTACAGTGAAAGGTGACACCGGTATATACTGTAGCTCAGACTCCTCTGTCCTGTATAATCACTCCTGCACAGGTCACAAAGCATGCCCAGTAACCTTTACCTATACATATCAATGGGAGAGCTTCTGTCCATTGTTGGCAATATCCATCAGGCCTGATATAAAGGATATGACTAAATGCTGTTAAAACAGCTAAGACAGGATGGCTGCCCCTATAATAATATACAATGACATCTAAAAGACCACAACAAACAAATGTATTATTAAAAAAAACCAACACAAAACGAGTTTTTGTCTCTGGCTCCAAGCCGTAAAAGAAAATCTAGATGACACATTCCCTTTAAGGGGTTAATGAAGATCAGAGAGGGAATGCCTCATTTTCTCCTGACTTTACAGCAGTCTCCACTGAAGCGCAGCGTGTATTGATCTCTGGTAATAGTGATCTAATATCCAGCTGCTGCCATTGTCATAGATAAAGGGAAAAGCAAAGAAAATACGGCCACTAAAATGAAAAAATATATATATATATATAATTTTTTAAAAATCTAAAATATATAAAAAAAATTAATCTTTAGAACAAGACTTTCTATTATTTATTAGTTTTTACTATTAGCCTAGGGGTAGGTTGTGACATTAGGTTGCCTGTGCGCTGTGGTACACACAATGTTTTAGGCTGGAATCACACATGGCAGTTTTTGTGCCAAAACCAGAAGTGGATCCAACAGAGAAGAGAAAGGCAAGTCCTCCCTTTATATTTTTTATTCCATTTGAATCCACTTCTGACTTTGGCACAAAAGCGGCCATGTGTGATTCCAGCCTCAAGGTAGCTTAGCCACACACATGAACCTTAGGCTTGGCTGACTGTTCATGTGTTCTGAAAGAAGAGGACACCTCTAATGGTGGCTTATCTCCCAGAAAAAATAATGATCAGACCGTTGAAACCCAACATGCTTAAAGGGGTACTCGGGTGAACTAAACATATTTTTCCAAGGCAAATAGTTTCAGAAAGTTATACTGATCTGTAAATTTCTTCTATGTAAAAATATCAAGTGTTCCAGTGCTTATCATCTGCTGTATGTCCTGTGGGGAGTGGTGTATTCTTTCCAGTCTTACACAGTGCTCTCTGCTGCCACCTTTGTCTATGTCAGGAATTGTCTAGAGCAGTAATAAATTCCAATAGAAAACGTCTCCTGCTCTGAACAGTTCCTGACATGGACAGAGGTGGCAGCAGAGAGCACTGTGTCAGATTGAAAAGAATACACCGCAGCTCTGCCACACACAGACACCTAATTTGAATTGAATAAAAGAAACAGTCTCTGAACATCTTCATTATGTATTCTTTAGTCAAATTCTTCCTGCTTCCTCCCAGGCATGTGACAAACCACAAACCTGTGACATTATTAAAGATCCTGCAGATGTCCAGAACCTACTAAGCTATGTTTTGAGAGAGTTTTTTTGTAATAGTTAGCTGGATACAATGGACACACCGCATCCAGCTTCCTACTCTGCCCCAATCACACAGATCAGTGCCGGGCAGGAGAAGGAAGACAATTGTACAACTTCCACAACTCCCTCCCTGACAGCTGTTCCTCTTGACAGCCTCACACACATACCCGCTCTGCTTGGCTGAGCATACACGTGTTTTTAAAGGGGAGAGGGGAATAAGCCACTGCCAGACACTTCTCCAGAAAGAACAAAAGGATTTGGTGTTAGTCCTCAGAATGCCCATGTCTTCCTACTAACATCATCTGTTCCTCCCATACAGACGAAATAGTCGACTGATCCAACAACGCTTCTCTAATGTGTATTGGGGCCCTAGGGCCTTTCCCCCAGCTTGTGAAGCACAGGTCTAGTGTAAGTAATGTAAGAAATAAAAAAGAGTCACTAAAAAAGAATGTATTGAAAGCTTTAGCATCAATCACTGTGCCGGGTCAATGAAGAGTGGCCCGGTGTGCCGGATACTTAACCTGCTTAATGATTCGGAAAAATGAAAAATATCAGCGGTGTAATTATGGCCGTAATGAGAACAAATGAACGGGCCGGTGTAATGTCAGCACCGCAGCTGCTGCTTTCTATTACAGGGTGTCAGGGTAGTGGTATTTACAGGGACTGTTCTGTAGCGTCCCCTCATCAGTCTCTAATGTGAGGTCAGGGTAGGGAAGGCGATGCATTATGTACTGGAGGGCAAATTCTATCATCTTACAGAAAATAAGGGCAGCGACAGAAACCCTCCACAATGCTTCTCTTATTTTCTTGTCTATTGGGCATTAGGGCTCTTAAAGGGACTGTACAGTCAGAGAATGACCTGTTGTGTGAAATTATATTTTATTGTTAGACATGTTTTGTTTTTTTGTCAATGGTTTTCAAATTTTGCATAACCTCTGCACACATCACAGAGCATGCTTACAACTCCCCCATAAAGTTCAATAGGCAATAATCACAGCTCCCCCCTCTCCGCACACTCACAGAATGATGTCTACACAGGTCCACAACTCTCTCCCATAGAGGTCAACAGGTGATAATAACAGCTCCTCCCTCCACACAATGACCTCTGCATGGGTCACAGAGCATGTCCACAACACTCGCCAATAGAAGTCAATAAATGACCTCTAGCCTACAAAGTCCTATGGTCCATGTGGCTGCTGAAAGACAAATCTCTGACCTAATGTTAACAGCATCTCAGGCAAGATGGGTGC
This sequence comes from Dendropsophus ebraccatus, assembly GCF_027789765.1. Taxonomy (NCBI): domain Eukaryota; kingdom Metazoa; phylum Chordata; class Amphibia; order Anura; family Hylidae; genus Dendropsophus; species Dendropsophus ebraccatus. Next base: position 120,592,460 of record NC_091459.1, read on the forward strand.
CCTATAATCAGGCACAAAAAATAGAAAAAATGACATGCTAGAGGGCCAAACTAATCATCATTAAGTGCAAGCTCTTACAAAGTATTATAATAATACTGTCCCTAAGCACCAAATAATACCACTGCATACTTTAATAATACCACCACACAGTACCTGAATTATACTATAACAAAGTACTGTAATAATACCACTACATAGTACCAAATGATACTATAACAAAGTACTGTAATAATACCACTACATAGTACCTAAATGATACTATAACCAAGTACTGTAATAATACATCAGAAACTACTGTAATAATACCAAAACATAGTACCTAAATAATATCAGTACAAAACAATGTAATATCACCACACAGTACCTAAATTATACTATAACAAAATACTGTAATAATACCACTATATAGTACCTACATGATAAAGTAACAAAGTACTGTAATAATACCACCACATAGAGCCTAAATTATACCATTACAAAATACCCTAATAATACCACCGCACAATACCTAAATTATTGTATAACAAAGTACTGTATTAATACCACTATATAGTGCCTACTTGATAACAAAGTACTGCCACTGTGCTCCCTGTCCAGGCACTCACCAGAGAAGGAATTCTTCTGGCAGTGCCTCTGACTGCATTATATGCAATGAAACTGCCGAAAGAATTCCGTCTCTGGCGAGAATTCTGTTTGCCCTCGTGTGCATGGACAGGGAGCACAGTGGCAGGATTTTGACAGCATATCCCACCGACCGCAAAGAATCATAGTTGCACTTTAATTCTGGCATCTGAATTTATTTTGAGGGTTGCTCTAAGATTTGATGGCTATCATGTCCCATCCTGTGATTTCTGACATTTGCCATGATGTTTTCTACCTATAACATGATACCACCATGGGATCTAAGGAACATACGAGTCCTTCCTGGTCAAACATGCAATGTTTTGGCTCTGAATGCAGTGAATCTTTCCCAACCTTCTCATAACACATTGACCATTGAACCTATTGGGCCAACAAAGAAGGCCACTTAGTTGCTTAGTATGAGAAAGCCTCAATGTATTTAGGGTTAGAAGGGTGCATGAGAGATCAGTAGACCAATTGTATAATTGGGAATCTATGGCTGGAGCAACCTTTCCAGTGACTCAACTCTTGTTTTGCTTATCTTTTGACTCCCGTGTCTGGGGAAGACGGTATCATCAGGGATGTTCGATACCGTCCTAGGGCTGCCAGAAAAACATAAATACAGCCTATGGCTTATGGCTGTATCCATGTTTTCCTGGACTCTGTAAGCAGCATTGAACTTCCCCAGATGCCGGGAGTCAAATGCCAAGCGTTTGGGTTGCGAGAACGTTGCCGAACCTGTACAGTTCAGCAACTCTTCTCAACATTAGTCATGAGCTCTGCTTCAGGGTTAGACCAAAGGAAACACCCACACGGTGGGTTGTTGTCTTGTACCACGTAGGATCCTCTAAACCGGTAGAGCGACGCGTTTTTACAGTCTATTCGCTTATGGTTTCCACTTTGCAATAAAAGGTACTTTAAAAGCCTTATGATTTCTTTAATACGTCAACAAAATGTCGAGCGTCGGGCTCCAGTATATACTTAATGCGGAACAAGTGCAGAAATAACACTCCACTGAAATGTGTCATTTTAACATTTCCCATTTTTCATTTCATTCATTATCGTCCATCAACACTTCAACATCGACGAAAAGTGGAACTTTAATGGGATGAAATAAATTGAAAAAAAAACAAAAAACAAAAACACTTGTTAAATAAAAAGAATATATAACAAATTAGGGTTAACCCCTATGGTTAAAGACATTCGGACATGCTGGTGATTATGGGGGTTCTCTGCAAATTTTTGAATCTTTTTTGATTTGTACATACACCCCAATATAAAAGCCACTAAGGACTCAGAGGTATAGCTAGGGGGTGCAGGAAAAGAGGGGTACTAGAGTACTTGGGCTAAAAGCAGGGACTCCCAGTGTGGGTGGGTTCACACTGAGGAATCCATGCAGAGAAGTTCTTGCGGATTCCGTCCATTGTCCCTGCTCACAGCGGCGTGCCTTTCCAGCCGTCCCTTAGACTCAATTCTATGGTCGAGCGAATTCCGCCATCCGCCGAAAGAACTGACACATCCTATAGAACTGACACGGAATTCACCGTCCGATAGAATTGAGTCTATGGGACAGACGGAAATGGGCGCCATTGTGAGCAGGGACAAGCGACAGAATCCGCCAGAACTTCTCAATGCGATTTCCTCAGTGTGAACCCACACTGTTTCTGTACTTACTGACTAGAGAGACATACATTGTATGCCTGTAGCTCAGCCCAGTTAATGTGCCATCTGGAGATATGTGCCAACACTTCGGATTGGTTGGGTGCTCGCTGGCTGGCCCAGTGAGTGTACTGTGAGCAAGAGGAACAATGTGTATGCCTTCTGCACAGTGTGTAGATTTGTTAAAAGAGGTACTGTCATGAAAACGAACTTTTACATGTCAGAGAGAGATCAGACCTCGACTGATCAGGAGAATGAGATGGGAGAAGTCTAACTCAGTACATTCTTCTTCCAGCTCTGTGTCACATGAGGAAAGAGCTGCGCAATGCAAGTCTATTGGGCACATCTCTTTATACTGACACAGAGCGGGGTGAGGGTCGCGGGGCAGCGCAGTCTACTCCCCGCTCCTTCTTCTGATCGGTCTAGGTCTGAACACTCAGACCCTGACCGATAAAAAACTTTGACATGTGGGGTGTCCCACCACAGGTGTTTCTAGATTGGGCACCTGTCACAAAAGTCCTGTACCGTGGAGTAAAGTGGTAATGAAGGTGCATTCTCAGGTTTTACCACAATGTCACTGTATATATTTATTTATGTTGCACAGCTGTAGTAAATTAAGTTATTGTTGTATCTTGTGATTCTGTGCACCAATGAGAGATGATCTTATCTTTCTACCTATCTCTACTCTCTTTTATTCTGTGCACTCGCTTCTCCACCACAGGAGCTTTTACACAAACCCTGTAGGAAGTAGTCACATGGGGAGTGTAGGTCCTTTTTAGTTAGTTCTTTTCTGATTTTCAGCGGAGCAAGACACACAGATCAGTCATCCCTGCTGAACTTAGCCAGCTGGGACAAACCAGCTGTGGTGTTAGGACACACGTATGGAGAACTCAGAGACTTTCTTTCCTAAAGCTACACTTATAGTCAAGATGCAATGCTAAACACTTAAAAGGAAGACAAGTCAGAGAACACCTCAACCCACACCGTGAACATTTCTATACTGTGCAGGACCATATCCTAGACTGAGGAACTGATCTGGATAGAGCAAAGCAGCCATAGTCAAGGCCTACGTACTCTATCTCACAGAGCAGGTGACACCGGGACATGCTTGGAAATTTGCTCAACTCAGGTTACCAAGACTGGGGCTTGTGTCACCCATGTAGGATGGGTAGCCCGACACTGCAGGGCAGAAGGTGGTCTATAGCGACAAAGGTCGAAACACATGCATAAGTATTCTACTTTCAAATATTTGTTCTTCAAGTATCTCTCTTCACAAGTTCCAGCAGAGCACACTACTAAATTGGGTTGGGGCTCTTCTGACAAACTCCTCTCTACTCTTCTGAACTCTCTTCTCTACTTACCCAAACCAGCACTACTAATTCATTGTATTAAAAGAAACTAAAATAATTTGGCCCTCACTGGGAATTCTTTGCGCTTTTATACAATGATGAGAAAATGATGAGAAAAAATAAAAAAGTAATAACTATATTTTATTTTTATCAGGGGAATTAAACCAAAGAAAACAAACTGGTGCTGGTCTCACACAGCTCTTACAGGCTGGGAGATTCAACTATATATGATTGCAGACACTGGCTGGCAACTGAGTGAGCAGGAGGAGTGGCAGCATTAATTATTAATGAAGAAGAGGGAGGAGGAAGGAGTGGTAAGGTGTGCCAGAGCGCAGTATAAACGCTGAGCCACAACTCCTCATTGACTCTTTATTACAGTAGAAGACGTGAAATTCTTTTTTTTGAATCAGATCATTTTTTTATTAAAGTCACAAAAAACTTTGCATTTCTGTTTTGAAAATACAATCAAACAGGACACAAAAACAACAAAGCGCAAGTACAGGAAGAGCAGGAAGTCTGTTAGAACTGTACATATTAGTAATGATTGGCGAGTCAATTTACAAAGTTGTGTATACTGCCTCCCGGCGAACATTGTGCTTGAACAGATAAGTAACATCAAAACACTTTTACACATACTAAATCAAACATCTATTAGAACTACTTGTACATGTCCACAGTACCGCACACAAGAATAGCCCAGTTGAGCC